>NW_027103358.1:81983-512795 GCF_902728285.1 Clytia hemisphaerica
GAAGCGTATGACTAAGAATAGGATTCAGTTAGCAGATGTTTTTTCATTGAAATTTTGCGAATTCGCAAAAATCCTCAATTTTGCGCTATTTGATGACGTCATAAAAATTGAAATCCCAATAACTTTTGAACCATTATCAAGTAATTTAAATTTTGACCAAAGATGATATTATTAATGTTTTCAAAATTAAAGAAAAATTTAATTAAATTTGATGACGTCATCACTTTTTAGGCAAAAAACTAAAATCCTCAAAAAATGCTGACGTCATCAAGATTTTGTCAATTTTTTGAAATTTTTTTAAAATTTGCATTGAAATGCATCTTTGGTGAAAGTTTGAAAATATTTTGATGTTTCTATCAACAGTTATTTGAATTTCAATTTTTATGACGTCATCAAAATAGCGCAAAATTGAGGATTTTTGCGAATTACGCAAAATTTCAAAATGAAAAAACATCTGCCTAGACTGAATCTTATTCTAATTAGTTATACGCTTCGTTTGAGCCCAAAACGAGCTTCTGAAAATGATTTGTAACGTTGCAAGAATTTTGACCTCCACGAACCCGCCTTATTCACGTGGAGCTCGGAGTAGTGTACTTTTTATTTTTGTGATGAAAGGTACTTTTTAAATATTTCCTGTCTATATAGGAAATATTTGTTAACACGGTAATTTTTCTCCTTCTCCTTCTCCTTCTTCAAGTCTAACGCTCGGTTTTGGTCAATTTTGTGAGTTTGTACATGAGTCTCTTTTTAAATCAAGCTCCGGCGATAAAAACAGTAGGATGTTCTTTTTTCGAGGCGGAAGACGTCATTTCTTCGAGAAACGTCCGTGGTAAATATCCGTACGGCGCTCTATTCTCCTTGTCGATCGGGCATAATGCATAACGTCGGCCGTTTCAGAAGCGTATTGTTGATCGGACCATACTGCTTGCTTTGGTTTTTATGCTTTGATGAGTTGAATTGGATCATGAATTTTGTATGATTGTCACAAGGAATGGTCGATAGTGAACTTTTCTTAATATTCCTTTCTGGATTTGATGTTTCGTTTACATTCTGTTGGTTTGGAATGAGCTGGAATGAGAGATGATACTGATCTCTTGGTTTTGGAAAAACAGGACAAAATCAACTTTCACAACAAACTAACTTCAATTTTGTTTGTATATTTACATAAATCGTACGAAGGCAAGTGACTGTGAATAAATCTGACCATGTTATGCCTGAAAAATTACATACTTGCAATCTGAAAAAAGTTTGCACCCAACGAATGCAATGCCGACAATGCAACAATGGGAATGGTTGATGAACTGATTTTAGCTAAAAATTTAAACATGGAGCAAAATTGGACTGGTTAATGATTAAATTTCCCTTGGTTTTGTATCTACAACAATGAATTAACTGCTGGGGTTAGTGACAGTTAGTGAAAACTCGTTGCGGTTATAAATTTCAAATTTTAAAGCTGATAACCGGATACACCACGGCCCCAATATGAAGAATGTTATGTTATACTTCTTAAAAGGTTTATTGCATTGAATATGGATGTAAATAATTTGAAATCGCCTCACATGTACAATTAAAATTTTTCTTGAACTTGGAGATTTTCTTCCTCGCGTGCATTTTAAAACGTGGAAAACTTTAGTTGTGAATTTAGAGATCTTTTGCAACGTGTGTTTTTAATAAACGTGGAAACTTTTGTCGTGAATTTGGAGATTTTCTTACCGTCAACTGCTCCAACTTGGGACTATCTGGCAAAATATGGGACGGCAATTTGGCCACCATTTCACCGAACCTCCAAAGTCATTCGATTTGAGTTAATGAACGGCGTATTAAAAAAAATGGCAAAACGATAGAGCGTTTGACGTCACTCGCGCGGCAAGTTACACACACGTTATTTGTTAATCCCATCGGGCGATTAGGCGGTTAGGCAGCGGGCGTTCTCTAATTCTCCAATCGGCGCGATCAGTGAAAGTTATCGTGACATGTTATGAAAGGAAGTATGATTGATAAACTTGGTGGAGTTATCAAAACAAATTTGTTGTCAACCAGACCAGATATCAAACAGTCCCATGTTTCGACCAATCGTCCCAAGTTAAAGCAGTTGACGGTATGTACATTTAAAACGTGGAAACTTTTGTGATAAATGGAGCATTTTCTTACACGTGCATTCAAACGTGGAAAACTTTGACGGAACTGACATTTTCTCCACATGTTTAAAAAAGAAGAAAAACTCAGTGATTTCTGGCATGCCAATTTATTTTATTTTCTGACATTTTTTTGGAAAATTTGTTGTTCCTATGTGACATTTTTTGCTCTTGCAGCATGCTTTTGGAAATCATAAAATGGCTTTGTTAGGGGAATTTTTTTTATTTTTTCCTATCGACTTCTTTCAGATATGAAATGTTTCCCAGTCTGTAAAATGATTTTTTTTTTTTTTTTTGCATCGGGTCGATATGAAGTTCCCTGTTTGAAAGATTTTTACTATTAGCACGTACATTATTCAAAAACTCCAAAATTACTTTAAATTTTTACATTTTTTACAATATTTTATGTATGAAATATAATGCAAAATATTTCATTCATTTTGAAAATATATAAAATTTTCTTTGGTCTCTACTGTGAAATATCTCCTTTTTGTCATTCTTCATTTAAATATTTGCCTTTTGGCTATATATATTTCTGGATCAGTGCTTAATAATAAATTATATAATCAGGTCTTTTGATGTGCTCAACACACTCTACTTGGCGGTGCGACGCCGGGTGACCGCTAGTATAATACTAAAATCCATTTAAAGTCCACCTAACGAAAATTAAAGTTCCGCCAATGAGACTGCATTGGTTCTCAGTCGGGTTCAGCTTGGATATATTCCGTGATCCGTAGCTTTGAACCTACAGTCATCTTATGAATAATCCTGTAAATACTGGCAATAACATAAATGGAATTTTGAAATTCTTAGGGACTTGTGTTGCTTGATGTTATCTGAGATTTAAAGCACTTTGAAATCTTTTGAGGACATCAATTATTATTGTAACATTTGAAAAAGGAAATATTTATCCGCATCTTTGCGGCTCTTGTTACTATTTTAAGACATGTTATACATTTTCTGTTATGCCAACTATTTATGAATCTTCGTCTTAAGATTCGTCGATAGATTTCCCGTAAATTTTTGTGAAAGCTTCTTTGTCTCAAAATCTTGCGCTTGCAAATTTTCCATACCAATTTTTCTCTTTGCAGACAATTAAAAAAAAATATAAGAGGATATGATATTTTTATTAACGTCCTTTTAAAGTTCATACTCTTGTCTCCCGAATAGACGCCCCCGCTAATTGTTAAGAGAAAAAAAATCCATCCACCCCGCTCTTATTAAGACCCCCGCTAATTAAATTCGAATAATTCAATATTTTATTACAATGTAGATAGACCTTAAACTTGTTAAAATTTTCATTTTTGTTAGTATTGGTTCTTATTTTACGTGTTCGTTTGTTAAAGTTTATTTTTTGATGTTGAAATTCATATCAGTTAAAAAAAGTCTGTCTTCAAATTACCCCCCCCCCACCTCCTCTTATTCCATCCCCCTGCTTATTAGCAGATAGATTTTACCAAATATTTTAGGGAACAGATCAGAAATTCTAGGACGATTTTCTTACAATCATTCGTTTCCCCAGTTCAGCTGATGACGTCTCATCATTGGGAAACAGATCAAAATTTGGCAAAATTTATGCAATTAGAAGGCATAATAGACATAATAAATTGGGAAACAGATATCTGTTTCCAAAAAGATGACATTGCATTGGAAACAAAGTGAATTTTCTAAGGGAAAACAATTATCAATCACAAACAAGCGGGGGAAAGATTTTTAGGATTCTAAAGGGAAGGAAACAGATCCAATACCTTGGAAAAACAGGAAATTGTAGAAACATATCAAATTTTCTAAGGAAGACAGTTTAAAATTAAAACTTGGTTTTTGAGGAAAAACAGATCTTGATTCCTAGAAATAAGATTTTTGGAACTTATCAAATATCTACAAAATTTACCTTGTCCGGGGGGTAAACTTGCTCTGTTTGGGGGCAATTTTGCTCTGTTTGAGTGTAATTCTCAATATCCAGGGAGTAAACTGGTCCTTGGTCCTTGTTCGAGGGGTTCGACCTGTTGTCCGGAAAGGGGGGGGGGTCAAAAGTCATGGGAGGGGGTAACTTTTAAAAAAGTGTCATTTTATCATTTACCCCATATTCAATTTTTTTCTGGAAAAGCCCAATTGAATATCTATTGTTGATTGAATAGAAAATTGTTTTCTTGTTTCTGGGCAGTTTACAAAATAAGTTTTGAGGATTTTAATTTATATAAAAATCTGTCCACTTTTTTTGGACATACTGTATATGAATGAACTTTTATATTATATTTTTTTTATTTTCTCCTAATTAAATAACACCCCTGTCTCTATGCCCAAATGAATGTCAAGCACCCAGTGGGGTAGGATGTGAAAAACTGAAATTTACTGGGGTGCAAGATATTTATAAAATCTGAGTAGGGTGACCAATTCTTTCTTGATTTTCACTGGGTGGGGTAATAAAAATTTATGCGCAATTCTTTGACGTGGAGTAACTAATAGTGCTATCTTTCAAAAGCAGTTGATGAAGCGATTTTTAGGACGAGTTCTTCGCACTTGTTAAATGTAGAAATCTTGATGTGTTCTGAAAATTCGTATTATGTCAAAATGGATTTGTTCTGGTGTGTTCTGAAATAAGGAGACAGGGGTATTACGAAAAAGTGATTGAAGGAGGTGCAACCATGGTTAGCGCCGACGGAAGGAAATTTTTGATTTTGGACTATCGTATTTGGCTAAAATCACTCCCTTTTTTCTCAAATTTTGGAACTTTTAACAAACTTTTATTCAAGATTAGATAACTAACCTTAAGGTCATCATTTTTGCTATACTGACGCACTTTTATTTTATTCGACCGCGACGGACCCATTTTTTGTGAAGCTGGACTAGAAAATCAAAAAGTAATTTTGCACATTTTGTACTAAAGTCTGTCTCAAAATAATTTGCAGCTGGAGACAAAAATGGCTGTAACTTTTGATATAATTTGAATCAAGCTGCGATTTTGTTCTCGTTGAAAAGATATTTATGAGTGGAATATTATCAAGCAAGAAAGAAATTAAAAAAAAAAAGAAAATTAAAATTAAAATTGAAGAAGAAAAAAATCAACTTCTTGTAGAAATGTGTTATAACTACCACTTTCAAAGGAGTGATTCTTCTATCTTAGATCATCATCACTGTGAAAAAAATTTTAAAAAAATATTCTTTCAATCAAAAGATATCAAACAAAGTTTGTTATTGGTTGACCGACAAAAGGCTGTTTTTTGTCGTTTTTTACAGGAGATAGCAATAAACTTGCTATCTACTGAAGACAGTAGCTTCAACAACAATTATGGTCAGTTACAGTATGTGGCCCCCAAAACGGCGATCAAATTTGAAATTTCTCTGAAATCTAGAGGAAAAGAGATTTTACAAAACTTTTTGCTGCATGAAAACCTTTAACATCTCTACTTTATTTCCTGGAAGTTCTTTTTCAAAATTTTCAATTTCAACAATATTTTTCAATCGTTTAAAGATAGGTAGCTTTTTTCTAATGGCCCCCAAAACGGAGGTTTGAAATTTTAGCGATTTCTCGAGATATCTTTAAGATATGAATACAAAATTTTGACCATAGTTTTGAAATATGATTTAGAGGGTTTTGGGCACAATAAATTGAAGTTGAGATAAGAATTGTTTGATACTTAAAGTTTCACGCAACTTTTCGTCACGATCTTCAGTCAAAAATTCTATACAAAAAATTCGTTTCAAGTTTACAAAAATATACTGTGCACTGTAAAGTCTTCGTCAAAGCAATTGACGTCATTTCAGTCTTTGGTGTCGTGGAGTTTGAGGGTGAACTTATTCACATGCCGACATTTCGAATCAGTTCATTCCTTGAATTTAACAGTTTCTCGGGTTGGTCGAATGTGGCAATTTCTAATTTTTCGCTAAGGCAGAGTGAACATTTCAGCGAAGCACGATTGAACGGTGGACATTTACGGACTGTCTTCCAAGTAATCTTTGGGGCACGATTTTTTCGTTTCAACCTCCAAATCTCCTTGGAAAGTTCAGTTTTCTTTTTCGTACTTTTCGTTGGCGAAGGATGACTTGTGGTTGGCGTATCGTTTCTTGAACTTAGGTTCGGCTAACCCAATGTAGAACTTTTCACCGTTAATCTGGTTCGTCATCGCAGGTGACCGTTGCTTGATAAACTGAACGCTCCACCAAACATGAGCCGTTAAGGGGGCAAGATGCTTTCACCCTGCAGTTGCACTGTGGTGGGATCTCGTTACCGTTAGTGTCGCGTTTCAAGATGCTTTTGTTGTGGCTCTGGATGATGCTTTTGATGTTTTTGGTGCAGCTATAGCTTACTTTAACGGTATTGCGATTGAAAATTTTGTTGAATTTATGGTGTTTCGGGAAGTGTTTGTCAATAAGCTGCAAAAATCTTCTGGCAATTTTCGTCTCGACGTTCTTGTTACATGGCGGGTTGAACCATGTGATGTGGCGTTTGCGATTTTTTGGCTGCGTGTTCTTTGGATTGGTTGGCTTATACGAAAGTTCGACGTTGTAGCCGCTTTCTTTCAACGCTTTCTCGTACGGTTTTTTGGCTTCGGTGAAGATATGTTCGTTGGATGAGTGATTTGACAGTCGTTGTTCGATCGTTTTGGGTATTTGCCTGATCACGTTTGGAGGGTGGTTTGATTGAGTATTTATATATTGAAGTTTGTTGTCTGGTTTCAGGTAAGGCTTGAATGAACCATCTTCAAGGTTAAGAGTAATGTCTAAATAATTGACGATTGTCTTATTGCACTCAATAACGATCTCTAAACCATCCCCGTACTCTCGGAATTTCGACTGCAAGTCCTTTTTGACTTAAATTCAACAAAATAAATTCAACAAAATAACAAAATAACAAGAACGTCGAGACGAAAATTGCCAGAAGATTTTTGCAGCTTATTGACAAACACTTCCCGAAACACCATAAATTCAACAAAATCTTCAATCGCAATACCGTTAAAGTAAGCTATAGCTGCACCAAAAACATCAAAAGCATCATCCAGAGCCACAACAAAAGCATCTTGAAACGCGACACTAACGGTAACGAGATCCCACCACAGTGCAACTGCAGGGTGAAAGCATCTTGCCCCCTTAACGGCTCATGTTTGGTGGAGCGTTCAGTTTATCAAGCAACGGTCACCTGCGATGACGAACCAGATTACGGTGAAAAGTTCTACATTGGGTTAGCCGAACCTAAGTTCAAGAAACGATACGCCAACCACAAGTCATCCTTCGCCAACGAAAAGTACGAAAAAGAAACTGAACTTTCCAAGGAGATTTGGAGGTTGTAACGAAAAAATCGTGCCCCAAAGATTACTTGGAAGACAGTCCGTAAATGTCCACCGTTCAATCGTGCTTCGCTGAAATGTTCACTCTGCCTTAGCGAAAAATTAGAAATTGCCACATTCGACCAACCCGAGAAACTGTTAAATTCAAGGAATGAACTGATCTCGAAATGTCGGCATGTGAATAAGTTCACCCTCAAACTCCACGACACCAAAGACTGAAATGACGTCAATTGCTTTGACGAAGACTTTACAGTGCACAGTATATTTTTGTAAACTTGAAACGAATTTTTTGTATAGAATTTTTGACTGAAGATCGTGACGAAAAGTTGCGTGAAACTTTAAGTATCAAACAATTCTTATCTCAACTTCAATTTATTGTGTAAAATGCTTCCTCCGGGTCAAGCACTCTCTTGCTGAAGAAGATATAAGCAACTCAAGAAGAGGGTTTTGGGCATAAATTTATTTAATAAAATCTTTACAGTATACCCCTGGTTGTCAAAATGCAGGTTTGGGGCCCCCAAAACGGAGGTGTAGTTAAAATCAAATTATTAAGCCCAGTGGTAATAGGGGGAAAAACTATGAACATATTTGTGTTTTCCTATAAATTTACGACCCGATGGATGTAAAATTTATGATTTTTATGAAATATTTCAAGATTTTCGATATTGCAAAGACCAAACTGAAAATTTAGAAATTTTCAAAATGACAAGTTTGATTTACCAACGTCTTAATCAGGTTTTTGAAAACAAATCTCTTTTGAAAATAGTTCCATTCATGTATGGAATAAGCTGTGAAAATTTTAGAAAAAAATCTTAACTGAAACTGAAAATATTAAGCTTTAAAGATATTTTTCTCCTATATTTTGCAAAAAAATGACAGAATTTGCCGTTTTTGCTGATTCAGCGAAAATTTTTATGTATAATGTTAATTTTTTGTTATAAACTATTAACTCAAGGTGATAGGAATAGAATTCCAAGATTTTTTGCTTTTTCTCATATTTAGAATTTTCGGTTTTGTCAATGCTGATTCTAGGGCTCCAAGATACTGGTTGACCTTCAAGATGCTATATCTTTTACCCATCCTCTAAAGTCACAGATGTATTTGCATTTTCTGAACGGCATTAGGTGTAGAAAGTTTCCTATACCCCGTTTTCATAACTTATTTTCAATATCCAAGGAGCTAGAGTGAGTTATATGCAATTTTTATCTAATTTTGGTGTTAGAATATTTCCTTTAGACGCAAATATGTTATTTTGAATCCGTCTCAAACCAGCAAAAACATGCTCATTTTTAAGTATAACCATCATTCTTTCAAAATAAACAAAAATCGTTTAATTCTGATAAATCTACAAGTCAGAATCTTCATTTTAATGAAAACCTCCGTTTTGGGGGCCATATACTGTATAGAGTTTTGATACTTTAATTGCGAGCGAAGCGAACAAAAAATTCTTAAGGTTTTTTGTGTATTTCACTTTCAAGTCATGGATTTCATGAAAGAAGGGGAGATTCTAGTGGGTGAACCTAGAATGGGCATGTTTAGATTCTTCCTTATTTTCAATAGGGTCATTTTCAGCATGAACATATAAACGACTGGACATCTATCTTTTATTGTCTCTTTGAAGCGAGCTTCGTTGCCGCCTTTTGTTCAAAATTGGTATGAAAATCCGACAATATTCCGTCATAATTTTATTTCTTTGAATTATTTAGGTAAAAGGATTGATAGAGCTTGAACATTACTCCCAATCTACAAAACATTATTTTCGAATTTTTTCACAAGTTTGTAATATATTTTATCAACATTTTCAACTCTAAAATGCAGAATTTCAACTGCGTGTATACTTTTGAATCCCTTTTGTCACTTCAATAATTTTTTTTATGACTTGAAAAAAATAGCTTGCCAAAGTTTAGAGCCTGTGTCATAAGAATATCAAAATTAGAATGCGACACTTTCTAAAACTATTAGACACTTTTAAGTCAACATTTAGAAATATTAGTTGGAGTTTTGACAAGCTGACGATGGTTTTGCCTCTGTTATCTTTATTATGATATAGATAAAAGACTCGAGAAGAGTAGAACAACAGAGACTTTTGTCGAAGTTTTGACGTTGTTAGCAAGGTACTCCCAAGTGATATATCATCAAAATCTATTGTTTCATTTTATGCTTTTAACGAGGCGGCAACGAAGCTAGCAGCCTTTTCTACAAAAAGACAAAGGAGATGGATGTCCAGTCGTTTATATGTTCATGTTTTCAGCTACGAGATTCCAGTGGGGAGAGTGATTTATCCAGTGGAGTGAGTGATTTATCCAGTGGAGTGAAAAAATGGGCCATTTTTGGGAATATTTTTCACTGAGGTGACGAGTGGGGTGGATTCCACTGGGTCACAAAGACAGGGGTATTACTTTAATGGGATAAACTTTCGCGGGGATTAAATTTCACGGTTGGACCTATCCATGAAATTCAAAAATTTCGTGGGGACTTAATTTCGCGGGAGGCACTATTTGGTGGCAATATTTTCACGATTTTGTGGCTTTTACTGCCCACATTATTAGCGCTTCTTTGATGCAAGTAACCATTCAAATAGTATTTATCTGACATATTTTGGGTGTTGTTTAGAAATATTTCGCGGAAGAGGCCCTTCCAAATTTCCATTGGGACTTAATTTCGCGGATTTTCGCGGATGACACCCAAATCCGCGAAATTTAATCCCCGCGAAAGTTTATCCAATTAACGTAAAAAGCATCAGCCCATAATTTTAATCTTGACTTAAAAAAGTCAAAAACTACTAAATTTTCATTTTGGGGGGGGGGTGGATAAATGACAACAAATCGAAAATCATATGTCTATTCTCCTTTATTCTTTCAGGATAGTGTTTTGAATTATCTGCAAAAATGGTAAAATGTAAGTGGTGCAAAGAGGAAGTTGAATCACGTCTTCTCGAGCTACATTACCATCAAATACATTCAGCACTTCCGAAATGTGATGACCCAGCTTGCAGTGGTCGAGTACGGAGGTTTAAAAATTTGAATAGCGTAGAACAACATAAAGCAGCATTGTCTAGCCATCGTGGTATTTCTTATATTTCTGTTTCTGTCGGTTTCTGTGGTGTTTCTCGGAAAAAGCTGAAGAGTACAAAAGCTGCGAGAAAACATCAAAACGACTCTTCCAAGCATGCGATATGCGATCATGCAGAATGCCGAAACAAAAACAGAATTTTTAGTAATCGAGCAGCCATGGAGTCACATAAAAAAGACAAACATAGGTCATCAAACTTAACAAATCAGAACCGTCTATCACCACAAAATGTGCAAAAATGGCAAAATCTTCCAAAGTCCTTTTGAGTTACTACCAAAAGGAAGTTTTACCCTCAACTGAAGACAGAAAGAGGTCAAAAAGTCTAGCGAGAGATCACATTCTACGAGAGCTATTGGAAAACATATCTGACCCAGTAGATAAAAATTTGTACAAGGGTTCACTGGAAAAAGCTGGCAGCACTTCAACAAATACCAAAATCAACCTTGCTGACGAGTTCGATTTTGACTTACATTTGAATATCAGAAGCTTCTCTTTGGACAGAAAGTGTCTTCGTTACAAATTTACTGCGGTAAGATTTTTATTCCTCGACTTTCTCTGGTATAAAACTAGCCAAGACATATATGATGAACACTAGTGGACCCTAGTGAGTTTATTCGTCCACCCCGTTTGACGACGGAGGAGGGACCAAAACGATTTGGGATAATTCAAAGCTTTGACCTGTAATATAGACTGGCAAACTATTAATCATTTAAGGGCGGGAATCATAAGGCGTTTGAGAAAAGCTGGTGTAGAGAGCAGCAAATATCAACTCCTCCCGTCAAAAGATTTTTTCTCCCTACGCGCATTCCTATTCACATCATCTCGCGTGATATTGTTCCAAGCCGATTGACGTGCCAGTCTTATCCAGGATACCTGAAACTAGTTTGACGTTTTTTAACTGTTTTTTATAATGACTTTTGACTTTATACCTCCATATCTCGATAACTACTTTTTCAAAATTAAAAAATGATACATCAAAATTTAAGTTTGCCTTTCCTCTTTACCACGAAAAGAGAATTTAGTTAAAATTCAATTTTTTTCGGACACAGTTACCCTCCAAACTCTTATACCTTTTCGTGGGTCACCCGGTATTTATTTTGTTTGGACTGAGATTCAGATGGGAAAATGAAAGAGGTTTGGAAAACAAAAAAACTCATCGACGTTTATAAAGTCTTGTTTCATTATTTTCTGTATACATTCATACAATTTAAATGATGATATGATATTTTCAGGATGACGATACCACAAGCTTGAATGTGCAGAAATCAGTTGTAATGTTGAATGCGAATGCGAAAGAGCCCTTACCAAGTGGATTCATTCAAATCAAATCGGATCAAGCACCCGGTAAATTAAGAGTTGGAGAACATCTTGCTCCGAGACGGATACATGAAGATTTGTACAGGAAATTGAGCAACTTGAAGAAGGACGTTCCCCAAATCAAAGGTATTTTAAATTTTCCATTTAAGAAGCATCCGGCGAGCCATTTGTACGAAATATCTGCTGTTCTTATTCAGGAGAACATATCATTCATGAACATCAGATAGTATTTTCTAGATGGAGGATATCACCAATAAACAGCAGATGAGAAGGGCGAATGAAAAATGTGGAGCAGCAGATGAAAAAGACGGGGGAGGGAGGACTGCATATCCGGAACTGCAGATCGAAAACACTTTTTCTAGGAAGAGAGGAAGTAGATTTTATCTGAACAACAGATCCAAATTTCTAGGAGAAGGGGTTATAAAGTTATCTTGACATTTTAATAGAACAGCACATAGATTATTCTAGAATATAGGGTGTACAACAGATCCAAAATAACTAGGTTAACTATGGCCGAACAGCAGATATTCAAAAAAAGGATCGCCGGATGCCTCTGTCATTTCTTAACATTTGGATTCGAGTCTTTGTGGCTATAAAATAAGATCTAAATATACTATACAGAATCCATCCCACCAGATATCGAATCCAATTTCACTCTTGCATGCAGCTAAAGTGACCTTAGCCTGGAGACCCATACTATGATCTCTTATTTTATATATTGATGGCGAAATATATAGCATGGTTAGGGTTGAGGGTTTGAATTTCCCAGATCCTAATGACGGTTGAAAACACCAAACTCTGTTATTCTTTCACTGGTGATACTTTCTTAGAGAAAACGCAAGTTCCGAGATTTTAGTGAGGACAGCAATAAATTCGAATTTCCCACTGTATAATTTTGAGGCAGAAATCTGCCTCACAGCATGTACCCGTCCTGTATATATCAGATTATAAAAATACAGGACGGGTCTCCTGTCTAAAGTGACCTAGAAAAGGAATTGAGAAAACAAATGCTAGACCAGATGTTTTCAGAATACACTTTCAGTATTATGTTGAATCTTGCTTTAGATGTGAGCATCCAAAAGAAGCCTCATGGTCCTGCAATCACATTGACATATCACAAGCCAGGCGAACACCACATCGACATTGACCTCTCACCATCTCTATTCACCAACGACATCAAAGTTCCAGTAAAAGTTTGGAAAAGGGAATTTTTCAAGACAAATCCCAAAGTAACAGATATGCTCAAAGATGTGCCCATCCTTTTGGTTCCAAAGAAAGAAAATTGCTGGTTGATTTCTTATGAGAAAATCATGAAAGAGCTGTTCAACAGAATTGACGGCGAGGGGACATGCAGGAAAATTTGCCACATGATTCTTAAGTACGATATTTTGAAGTGGAAATCACAAGATAAAGAGGGATTTGAAGGAATGTCGACAAATCCAATAAAGGTTAGTTTAATTCCCAAATGTTTAAACAGGTTGAGCTTTTGTCTTTGCTTAGCAAGACAGCATGAGTGAGCCCTGGTCGGTTCCGCGGTAGGACTTGAACGATGGTACTTTACATCTTTTCATCTTAAACCACTTAGTACACTCCTGCCTTAGTGAGTTGCAGCCGTTTGAAGATCCGCCGGGGTAAATATGAAAATAGTGAGGTTTCAAATCTCAAAATTTCACTGAGGTGAACTTTAAAAACCTATATTTTAATTATGAGTAGGGACAAAATTTCATCTTGGTAATGTGATTAAGGGCTCTGACCATAGTGAATTTTTCATAATTGCCGTGTTTAAAATGTGTTTTCTGACTGATGTAACCAACAAAACTATGGCATGTTATACATTTTCTGTTAGACAAACTATTCCTGAATCTGAAAATTCAAAAATTGCATTGAAAAAATTTGACGAAGAAGAAAATGAAGACTTTTGCGAGGAAGAGTATTTCAACTTTGAAGAGCTTAGTTTCGGCGAAGAAAAAACATTTTGAAATTTTTTTCGCAGTAGATGGTGTATCTTTTACCGAACAATAAAAATTTTGCGGAAAATTGTTGTAAATGCTTCTTTGTCTCGAAATCTTCAAAATAGTGGTTTCTCATCAATTTTTCATCTGGATTTTGCTTCAAAAAACAGTCATAACTTTTGACACATCGTTTTAGAAAAATTTTCCGCAAAATTTAAAATAGTTCAATTCTTTGCGGACAGTGTAAAGAAATTTTGAAACAAAAAAGTTAATTACCCATTAAAACTTAAGCACTTTTTGTAAAAGAGGGTGATGCAACATATTATTAACATCTTTTTAAAGTTCATAACGTCATTTTTGCAATTAAATTCTTAATTACTCTTAAGGGATTCGATTAAAAAGCAATTTATAAAGGCAAAACTTTTAGGTTCAAATACCAAAACACTGTTATACAGGGTGTCCCTAATTAAAGTATCGAGTTTGAACATGCGATTGAGTAGAAAAGTTTGTGTGTGTTATCGCTAAAATATAAGAACGTTCTCCATCACACAGGCTTATTACAAAAGGTAGTTACAACGTATAAATTAATCGTAATGACAAAGAAAAAAGAGGGAGAGCTTAAAATACAATTTTGTGAACACGCACATAAAACTTTCTACTCAATCGCATGTTCAAACTCGATACTTTAATTAGGGACACCCTGTATTAAAACACTGGGCCTTAAAATTGGATTCCCATTTGTTGACAGGCTCACCGATGATACACGGATGGGTGTGTTTGGTAATAGTGTGTAAGGGTATCATGAGTAGTACCCTCCCGTAACTTCGGATAGACATTATCTAAAGATGATCCATCGAGTGGCCTCCAAATACCATAGATTGAATATTTACTTGTTTCATTATCTCTCCTTATATTTGCTGAAGCAGCCTCTATAACCCACTCGTTGGCCAACCGTTTAACTACAACTTTTTCATTTACTTCCAGCACCACCTTTTATGGTTCAATGACCAACACCCAGACAATGAATATTGGTCAACTGGAAATTTAGCAAGATGCTTCAAAGCCATGTTGGAAGATTTGGAGAGTAGAATACGCGAGAGAAAAATTCCAAATTATTTTGACGACAAAACCAATTTATTGGCAGGGAAAGATTCCGCAATGTTGAAACGTTTCGCTGACCGTCTGCATGATCGCAGAGCAGAGGTCGAAAGACTGGAGAATTCATGAGTATAAAAACTATTAATCCAAACCTGAACCTATGACTAATACTAAACCTGAAGAATCCGATTTACTGTAACCTTTTCACAATTTAATGTAAGATAAAATGTCTCCTAGATTTTCAAGTTTTTGACACAGACTTGTAGTAACTATTATTTTCACAATTTTATTTTTTTTTCGCACCAAAATAAAACCACTGTGTCTCACCAGACATGGGTTGTAGAAAATAATGAACCAGGCCTAAATTTTGTAAAAAACTTCTTTTCCACGTTAAGCTTTCAGTTTATCCACTCCAGATAATTTTCAAGCACGCTGTGATAACAACCACCGATTTCATCCAACCCGCACTTAGCAAAAACAAAAGTAAACATTGCAATCATCCCTCTATCATTTGCAAAAAAGGGTAAAATAAGTTTGAACTGTCTTGAATTTCTGCTTATCAAGGTTAACGATCGCAGGAGCATGCAAGCAGCTAGGTAAAAATTTCCTAAAATAGCTCACTGACGTCATGAATCAAAATTTCGTGTACAAAAAGCTCGTACATTAGACTTCTGGCTTTAGCTCTTGAGATTCTGATTCTTAAGTCTAATGTTAAAAATCAGAGTTAAAACTCTACTTTCTAACCGTACCCTAAAGGGAACGACGCATGGTATATTTATGAAATGCTGATCTAGCATTGGCACACACATCCATACGGAGGAGTATTTAGGAGTGCTGGATCATAACAAAAACCAAAAGTGACTTTATTCCAAAAAATATATTCAAAAAAGTGAATATAATTTACTATAATGTTCAACAACAACACAAAAAGACTTACATAAAACTGAAAGAAAAAAAGAATGTCTTTTTCTTTTGAATGAAATCGAGTGTTTCTATTTTTAAATGAAGACATTCTATTGTGAATTTATTCGACAACTTCTTTGCAATCTTTTTGTTTACATTTTGTCTTCATTCACTTTCGTTTACTGTTGAAAACATAACAAAGTTTTAGCTATACTCTTAAACCGCGTATAACTGTCGGTTAAGCCAATCAGCTTTCGGGCTGACATCAGCATGTATTTCAGAGTATACCATGGAAGTGCCACCAAATCCGACCCCTACTATAAGTATAGCGCTATTGCCTTTAAAGCACTTAAAATATATCGGCAATTTTTGAGGGAATTTTTTAACGTTTTTCAGAATTCAAAGCTGGGGGGGATGACAAGTTCAGTACCTGAAATTTGAGGGCTTGAGTGCCTCCCAAGCTATTTTCTCAGCCATATTGGAACATTTTTGAGCTTTTAGATCTTGAGATCCTAAGTAAGTCAAATGTTAAATCGTTAAATCTCAGAGTTAAAACTCTACTTTCTAACCATACCTGAAAGCACTTATAAATCAATTACAGTTTTAAAGTTTTGAGGGAATTACCCTATCGTGCCAAAAATTCATGCACCCACCGAGTGTCTGTGGAACTCAAAAATATCAAATTATGCCTTCTCTGGGGGTTTAAAATTAAGAGAAATGCCCAACATCTTGAAAATTGACCATTTTTGAAGCATTCATACTGCGAAATATCTTGGCAATTTTGGGTATTTTAACGTTTTTTATTTTAAGTAATATCAATCTGCAAACTATGAACCTGAAAAACATTCATTAAAAAAACAAAATTTTCCGCATGTCATGAGTCATGGATTACACGAGGAAGTTATCAAAAACATACCTCTAAAGTACTCAACAAAGGATGACGGATCATCGTGGTCGCAACTTTTCAACACTTCAATATCGAATTCTTCTTGTGTTTTCCATTCTTCCTCGTTCTTCTTCGTTTTCTTGCAAAAATTCTCACCGTCTGCAATAGGCGGTTAACTATCAGCATACTAAAAAAGAATAGATAGGTTTTAAACATTTTACTATCTTTGGATAAGTATGGGTAAATCAAAGCTTCAATAATCCGCAGTACAATCAGCGCCGAAATGTTTCGGCAATTTTTGAGGGAATTTTTTAACGTTTTTCAGAATTTAAAGCTCGGGGGAAAATGACAATTTTAGTACCTGGACTTTGTTCGAGTGGATTTTTCGATTTGTGAGGGGTTAAGTGCCTCATAGGCTATGTTCTCAGCCATATTGAAACATTTTTGAGCTTTTAGATCTTGAGATCCTAAGCCCCTAAGTCTTAAGTCAAATGTTAAAACTCAGAGTAAAAACTCTACTTTCTAACCGTACCTTAAAGCCCTTAACAATAACTTGCAGTTTTAAAGTTTTGAGGGAATTAATCTATTGTGCCAAAAGTTCAGGCGCCCACCGAGTGTCTGTGAAACTCAAAAATATCAAATTATGCCTTCTCTGGGGGTTTAAAATTACGAGAAATGCCCAACGTCTTGAAAATTAACAATTTTCGGGCCTTTTTGAAGCATTTTAACCGCGAAATATCTTTGCAATTTTGGGTATTTTAACGTTTTTTATTGAGTTAAGATGTGGAAGTTAAGTTTGTTGTAAATGACATCACTAAAAAGATCGAAAGTATAATTGGTGTCAAACAGGGTGATATACTGGGTCCACTCCTTTTCATTTTCTACCTTGCTGCTGTAATGATATCTTAGAGAACCACTCACACACGAGAAGTCTGTATCTTTCACACCAAGTTTGACGATATCCTAACCGGTAGACGACCTTCAACTAAAAAATGTGAACAGTTTTCGTTACCGGACTCTGAGTATGCAGACGATACCGGAGTTCTATTCACATCAAGAAGCTCTGTCGAAACCTACCTTCCACCACTAGTCAAGCATTTTCTAAGATTTGGTCTAGAAATCCATGTTGGTACCGAAGAGAAAAGCTCTAAATCTGAAATTTTGTTTGTTTCTGCACCGAACCAAACCTATACCGATCCCCTGTCTTTCGATAATACGAATCTTAGTAATGTCAAAATCGATGATGCATCCCATATGCCGATCGTCGATCGTTTTTGTTACCTGGGGTCAATCCTATCGCGTGATTGTAAAGATACCCTTGACGTCGAGTCGAGAATAAAAGCAGCCAGCAGTGCGTTTGGAGCTTTGAGAAATTGTTTATTCCGTTCTACTAATGTTTCGTTCGCAGCAAAAAAATCTGTCTACGAAGGCATTGTTCTGGCGATTTTGTTATATGGCTCTGAGCACTGGTGCCTTACTGAAATTGTTTATAGAAAGTTGAGAGTTTTTCATGCTCGTTGTGTCCGCACCATATGCCGTGTTAACTTAAATCATGTGAGATCCCACCGAATTTCGACGGCTGAATTGCTTGAGCGCACTGGTTTGCTCTCTATTGATGTATATGTTACACGTCGCCAACTACGCTGGTTAGGGCACGTAACCCGAATGCCCTCTGATCGTTTGCCCCGTAAGATGCTGACATGCTGGGTTAGCGAAAGGCGCCCACGCGGGGCCCCTGAATTCACGTATGGGCGTGGAGTTTACAAAAGTTTGAATAAAGTTGGTATATTGAAATGTGAGTGGTATGGGAAAGCTTTGAATCGTGTGGAATGGAAAAATGTTATTGATAGTTATATCTAGTTTATCATTTGCACTTAATGTTTTCGTTTTTTACTATACTTTTTATTTGTCATAGCGCTGTGAACCCTAAGTTAAGTTAGGGCCTATTCCCTGTGCTAAGGGAAGGTTCATCTCCTCCTCCTCCTCCTTTATTGAGTAATATCAATGTGGAAACTATGAACCTGAAAAATATTTATTTCAAAAAAAACTTTCCGCGTGTCATATACACGCTTTTTTTTTTATAAGAATACACTTTATAAGAATGTCTATGATGAAAATGGCCAAAAAATTAAGAATATTGTAAGAATATCACCATCATGGAATTTAACAACTGAACTTAAGAATGCCATTTTTAATGCATTTTAACCTGTAGATTGCCAATTTCGATCTTAACCTAAGAATACCGTAAGAATATTTTTGGATGATTTTCGCCAAAAAGTTAAGAATATTCATGATGAAATGAAAAAACACCATTCTTATAAAAAAAAAAGCGTGTAAGTCATGGGTTACGCAAGGAAGTTATCAAAAACATACCTCTAAAGTACTCAACAAAGGATGACGGATCATCGTGGTCGCAACTTTTCAACACTTCATTTTCGAACTCTTTTTGTGTTTTCCATTCTTCCTCGTTCTTTTTCTTGCGAAATTTCTCACCGTCTCCAATAGGCTGTTGACTATCAGCATTCTTAAAAAGAAAAGGTAGGTTTTAAACATTTTAATATCCTTGGATAAGTATGGGTAAATCAAAGCTTCAATAATCGAGAAATGCCCAAAAATTTGAAAAATAACACTTTTCGGGCCTTTTTGAAGCATTTTCACCGAGTCAAAATCATTATTATGAGAGATATTTCATTTTTTGAAATCGTCTCGTATACGTAAATTCAAAAATGAAAAAAAAAATTGATTAAAGGGATTCTACTTTAAAAGCCTACCTGAGAGATTTTTCACGCAACATGGGTTGGGACTTTCCAGCTTTATTCCAATGAAGGTTTCCGTCATATTGACAGTTGATTCAAACATGACACGTAAAATGGAAGATGAGAATGATTACTGTAAATAATAGAACATTGATTTATGATTGGAGGAAGAGCAAAGAGGCCTCAAGTGATTTGCATAATAAGTACGGTATGGGGCTTTTTCCTTGTGGCATGACGTGAAACTCGAACTTTTCTTAGTGGTAAAGTGGTAAAGTGATAACGATTTTGGCGTGATGCACGATTGACAAAAAGTTTGAGACATGATGCATGAGATTGGTTCAGTGAAAATCTTTTAAGCCGGGCGTTAGGCTTTTTTGTTGTCACGCATTATTTTCCAACTTTTTGAACTTTTTCAACTTAGTTCCAATTTTCCCAAATTTTCTACTTTACATTCAAGTAATATAAAACAAACTAGTACTGCCCTTTGCTTTTCAAATTAATGAATTTTTAAACATCAAAAATGGTATTGGCGTAGCATTGTCATACTTCCTGTCAAGTGACTTTATGTGTTTACAATGTTGTTTACAATACGTGAATCGGAGTTTTGGTTTCGTTTTAAGAAGCTTGATCGTAGGATCACTTGTCGAAGTCTTTCCGCAATAGTATACTAACTCATAATAAAGCATTTTTTGCTACAGAATAAGATAGTTTGAGGTTATTTCTGCCTCTATGGCCCTAACAAAACCTAAAAGATCTTTTCACTGAAATACATATATGATCCGAAGACGTGAACTGGACTAACATGTCAATCTAATATAGAAAACAAATCTTTCCGAACCTTCAAAAACTGAATTTTAGTTTGCGTTCACTGTGATGGAGACTTTCTTTCAACCAGAACAAGGGCCTACACTGCCAACACTTGATCAGCATGCAAAGGAAATACATCAAGATAATTCGTAAATTGAAGCATGTTGAAAAGATTTCAGGAGAGTTTGAGCCAGTATTTCAGAACCAATAGTTTTTTCATGACTGAGCAAAGAGCAAGAACAAAAGAAAGCTGTTCAAAATGGATTGTTAATGGAACATCTGCCAAGGACATATCTGTCCAAACCAAAGCGAGATTAACTTTAACTTAACATCTGATTGGACCTTTTCAACGGTGAACTCATGTCAATCCGTAGTAGTAAAGGGGAAAGCTATAGGATGAGTGACATCTTTTTGCCAATACAATCATAATAATTTACCAAAGTTTTTGAATGTA
Organism: Clytia hemisphaerica; assembly: GCF_902728285.1. Taxonomy (NCBI): domain Eukaryota; kingdom Metazoa; phylum Cnidaria; class Hydrozoa; order Leptothecata; family Clytiidae; genus Clytia; species Clytia hemisphaerica. The sequence continues at coordinate 102,649 of NW_027103358.1, forward strand.
TTTGAAATTATTTTTGCAAGTGAATCAGCTGCTAAGGCCTAGCAATAATGGAAGGCAAAATGTATTAAAAGTGGGTTAAAAATTGTATTCAAAGGAAGCGATTGGTAGCCAGACAGTGAATAATATTCTGAGCAAAAAAAGTGTTCATATATGTCCTGTGTTTGAGTACAGTATACCATGAAGAACTATGGCCATTTGATGACTAAATACTGCAAGTTAGATCACAATTTAGTCAGATTTGACGTTTTACATTCCCTGGAGGTTCATGTGTTAGCTTTCATGTAATTCATGTCCTAAAAACTAATTTTCTGTATTGTAATCAGTAAATATTTTGTGATAATAAAATTTATTTACAATAAATACACTCCACCTTCCCCAGACATTAATGAGGGTAAGTTTATTCAAATCAACAAATCGACAAACCCACATACCATTGCCAACCAACAAACCATTGCCAACCAACAAACTGGAACACCGGAACAACATCAAATTTAATAATAATCTAATATCACCACAGTTTAAAAGGATGCATGGAGACCAGTATGTGAGAGACATCTCAGAAAGGTGCTACTCCTCTACATCCCTTAACATAATAATATAACATTGTAAGTGAAATCAGTGTAATAGATATTGACATGTGTCTTCAATAATCATTTGTAATAGAGTCAATAATAATCAATCAATAAATCAATGGTTCTCATTAGTTGTAACATAAATTCATCTTGACAGCATGTCTATCATTAAATCGTATGAGTTTAGTATGCTGTGGATGGTATTTTTTGTGCTTATTATTTTGCCATTTTCTTCTTCTTGAATACGGTCCATGAGCCATTACCAACAAATTAGCAACCAATAACATCAAATTTCCTATTAAAAAATGTTACAAAAGTTTTTTTGTTTTTCTCTTTTTTGTCACAATTTTCAGCCTCCTCCTCCATATAATTGGAAAAATTTAGTTTTGAATATATAAAATGTTTTTTGTATAATATTGGGGAAAAATATTTACAAATCTATTTGTTTTTTATTTTTTGTTACAATATCGCCACCTCCTCCTTTTAAAATAATACCATAAAATGAAATAATTGAAAGATTGTAAAAATTAGTCGCTTGTGACACTTGGTAAACTCGGAAACTTTAAAATAAAGCAAAACTAAATGAAATAAAAAAGTCTCTAAATTGATCCCTGTAACAATAAAATGCTTTGTCAGTTTTGGTCATTAATGATAAATGACAAGTAATTTGTAGTTATAGCATGATATTGTTTCTAGGATCAATACAATTGATTTCTTACAAGCTTTCAAATTCAAACTCAGTTATAGTAAATCTGTATTTAATTTTTTTTAAAGTAAAACTTTAAAGTATATCTAACCTTTAATAAAGTATTGATACAAATATGTTTCGTTTACACGCTTTTTTTTTTATAAGAATACACTTTATAAGAATGTCTATGATGAAAATGGCCAAAAAATTAAGAATATTGTAAGAATATCACCATCATGGAATTTAACAACTGAACTTAAGAATGCCATTTTTAATGCATTTTAACCTGTAGATTGCCAATTTCGATCTTAACCTAAGAATACCGTAAGAATATTTTTGGATGATTTTCGCCAAAAAGTTAAGAATATTCATGATGAAATGAAAAAACACCATTCTTATAAAAAAAAAAGCGTGTATATTTGATACTTTTCTTTTATTCTTCAGTTATATTTTTTCTTTTTTTTCTTTTTTTTGGTCTGTTTTTTTCTCATTTTTTATTTTTTATTTATTTATTTTTTTTTCTACTTTCTTTTATTTTTTATTTTTATTTATTTTTACTTTTCTTCTTTTTTCTTTTTTTTATATTTTTCTGCTTTTTTTCCTTTTTTTCAACTATTTTTTGGCAAATAACAGTTACAAATTGGGTAATAAAAGGTAAATTAACAACAAATAATAAAAAAACTTAAAAACTTAAAAATATAATCGCAGTTAAAACTATTATGAAATACATGAAAGCTGATACTGAGAACAGAACAGGAAATTCTTTGAATCAAGGACCTGCCAACTCACATTTTCAATGAGTCAGCACATAAAACATAAAAACATGTCATACTGCTTCTTCAATCTTGTGTTCAATGTTAATTCCTACTAAAAAATTGTGCCGAGAGTCAAAACTTCATCTCTCCATCAATGCGTTGTTACTAAAAGTGGTAACACAGGGTAACACATGGTAACAGGGGGTAACACTAGGGTAACAGGGGGTAACACATGGGTAACACATGGGTAACAGGGGTAACACTAGGGTAACAGGGTAACAGTTTGAAAATGGTGGCTCTGAGGGGTCGGAAATTTGAAAATTGACTTAACCAATGTTGTTGGTGAATACAATGATAGAATGAATGATGCTGGTCAATGCAATGATGGAATCGATGTTGCTGGTGAATGCAATGATGGTGTTACTGGTGAATGCAATGATGGAATCAATGGTGCTGGTGAATGCAATGGTGGAATCAATGGTGCAGGTGACTGAAATGATGGAATCGATGTTACTGGTGAATGCAATGATGATGTTACTGGTGAATGCAATGATGGAATCGATGTTGCTGGTGAATGCAATGATGGTGTTACTGGTGAATGCAATGATGGAATCAATGGTGCTGGTGAATGCAATGGTGGAATCAATGGTGCAGGTGACTGAAATGATGGAATCGATGTTACTGGTGAATGTAATGATGATGTTACTGGTGAATGCAATGATGGAATCAATGGTGCTGGTGAATGTAATGCTGGAATCAATGGTGCTGGTGAATTTAATGCTGGAATCAATGGTGCAGGTGACTGAAATGATGGAATCGATGTTGCTGGTGAATGCAATGATGGTGTTACTGGTGAATGCAATGATGGAATCAATGGTGCTGGTGAATGTAATGCTGGAATCAATGGTGCTGGTGAATGCAATGTTGGAATCAATGGTGCAGGTGACTGAAATGATGGAATCGATGTTGCTGGTGAATGCAATGATGGAGTTACTGGTGAATGCAATGATGGAATCAAGTGTGCTGGTGAATTCAATGCTGGAATCAATGGTGCTGGTGAATGTAATGCTGGAATCAATGATGCAGGTGACTGAAATGATGGAATCGATGTTACTGGTGAATGCAATGATGGTGTTACTGGTGAATGTAATGATGGAATCAATGGTGCTGGTGAATGTAGTGCTGGAATCAATGGTGCTGGTGAATTCAATGTTGGAATCAATGGTGCAGGTGACTGAAATGATGGAATCGATGTTGCTGGTGAATGCAATGATGGTGTTACTGGTGAATGCAATGATGGAATCAATGGTGCTGGTGAATGCAATGATGGAATCAATGGTGCTGGTGAATACAATGGTGGAATCAATAGTGCAGGTGACTGAAATGATGGAATCGATGTTACTGGTGAATGCAATGATGGTGTTACTGGTGAATGTAATGATGGAATCAATGGTGCTGGTGAATATTTTTATTTTGTAAATAGTTAGCAAAAAAGAGAGAAAAGTAATAACTTGTGTTCCTTTAAAACAAAGATTAAATTTCCTTGTCTTATACATAAGTTGGTCATTGTTATTCTAAACAATCGTGTGCCCCCTTAAAAGTTTATCTTTTGACTAACTCGGATTAAGCTGCATTCCACTGCATCGCCAAATTTATCAAAAAAAATCGAATTGTCCAGGGGTAAATCTTTTCAAAAATTAATTGATTTTTCATATCCCGTAGAACAATTTCTTACTAAAATAGCCTAAATTATAGAATTATCATTTTCCTTGTTCTGAAAGTTTTAAAATTTTGAGACATAATTTTTATTACTTCGTTTACATTTAGGGGGAATGTAAATTGCATTCACCAGGACCATTAATTCTACCATTGTATTCACCAGCACTATTGATTGCATCATTGCATTCACCAGCAACATCGATTCAATCATTGCATTCACTGGCAACATCGATTCCATCATTTAAGTCACCAGCACCATTGATTCCAACATTGAATTCACCAGCACCATTGATTCCATCATTGCATTCACCAGTAACACGTCATCATTGCATTCACCAGCAACATCGATTCCATCATTTCAGTCACCTGCACCATTGATTCCAGCATTACATTCACCAGCACCATTGATTCCAGCATTACATTCACCAGCACCATTGATTCCATCATTGCAACCACCAGCAACATCGATTCCATCATTTCAGTCACCTGCACCATTGATTCCAACATTGAATTCACCAGCACCATTGATTCCAGAATTACATTCACCAGCATCATTGATTCCATCATTGCATTCACCAGTAACATCATCATTGCATTCACCAGTAACATCGATTCCATTTTTTTAGTCACCTGCACCATTGATTCCACCATTGCATTCACCAGCACCATTGGTTCCATCATTGTATTCACCAGTAACACCATCATTTCATTCACCAGCAACATCGAGTCCATCATTGCATTGACCAGCATCATTCATTCTATCATTGTATTCACCAACAACATTGGTTAAGTCAATTTTCAAATTTCCGACCCCTCAGAGCCACCATTTTCAAACTGTTACCCTGTTACCCTAGTGTTACCCCTGTTACCCATGTGTTACCCATGTGCTACCCCCTGTTACCCTAGTGTTACCCCCTGTTACCATGTGTTACCCTGTGTTACCACTTTTAGTAACAACGCATCAACGGCATCAACAAACTTCCTCTGTCAACAACTTTAAGTAAAAAGTATAACCACTCTCTACCAATGTCCCTAATAAATTGCAATACTATTTCACCAAGAATTTTCCTGACAATGAAGTTATTAATAATAGAGTGTATTCAGAAGCAGCCACCGGGGCAAAAAGGCGAAATAGCTGTTCCGATTTGCCAGCCAGGAGAATATTTCTAAAAAGTTGACATATTAAGCTTTTTCGGAACAGCTCCAAATTTCCAGCTGGAAAAGTAAATTTTGCCAAGAAAAATTCCCACATTGCCAGGTACAGCTCTGCAAAAGAAGGTTTTGCTTTTCCCTTAAAGTAGCTGTTCCGATTTGCCAGGAGCAGCTTCGTAATTTTATAGGAACAGCTCTCTATTTCCAGCTGGAGATAAAAAGGAAAGTTTTATTTCAAAGGAACAGCTCTCTATTTCCAGCTGAAAAAAAATGGAAAATAGCTATTCCGAATTGCCAGGAGCAATTACGGTATTTGATGGGAACAGCTCTCTATTTCCAGCTGGAAAAAAAATAGAAAGCAGAAAAGAGATCGAATTTTCGCGGAACGAGGAGTGTTAAAATAGTTGTTTTTTTATACACCCCCGCCTCTGTGACCTAGTGGGATCCACCCCACTGGCCACCCCAGTGAATTTTTTTTCCAAAAATGGCTCATTTTTCAGCCCCAATGGACAAATCACTCACCCCACTGGAATGTTGTAGTAAAAAACACCCCATTGAAAATGATAAATAGTTTACACATACCCCACTCGAAATGCCCTTATTTTAACGTACCTCAGTAGAATTTTTCTTTCAAAAAATCACCCCACTAGAATTTTCTCCTTCCCCTTCTTTAAAGGTGAAATATCCGAAAAGCCAAACAAAAATTGCTCACTTCGCTCGCCATCAAATGTTCCACTTAAATATATATACTGTATTTAACCCGACTTATATGGTCATTTTAAAACGAGGAAAGTGCCAAACGAGAGGGGTTGAAAATCAAAAAATTCTCTGTCAGTGCAAACCACGGTTGTACTTGACCCTTTCTTTCTTTAAAGCTAGGGGGTTTCATGGTTGGCGGAGGAGCGGAATCGGCCCTTTTTTCAGACGGAGTGGCGGAATTTGGCGAAAATTTAGACGGAATTACGGAATTTGGGTTCTCTGACGGAGACGAAAAATTAGACAATTAGAATAGAATGCTACTTTATTAAGGGCAGAAACTTTCGCATTTTTCGTGATTTTGATCCTTTTTCGCAAAAGTTTCTGCCATGCTAGGTAGAAAATTAAAACTGAAAAACGCGAAAGTTTTTTTCGCGAAAAATAAACTTTCCTATTTAGTTTTGCGCTGTTTGCTAAGTTTTAGCTTGTTTTATGAGTTTTTGTTACCAAAAAAACTAAATTTTATATGAATTCGCGAAAAATATATATTTGTAGCAAAGCCTTGAGCAGAAAGAAGCAAGAGGTGTAATTTTGAGCAGGATTGACATTGATCAAATGAATCCTGTGATGTTCAACCATATTTTGGAAAAAAGAGAGTAAATGAGGGCGATTTTAGCCATACTGAATTGAAAATTTCTCCCGTCGGCGCAAATCATGGTTGCGTCTCCTCGTTCCCCTTTTGAAAAGTATTCACACTAATTCACAATTAATGTCCATGGACCAGAGGGCATGGCCCTCATGTTTTTACCAAAAAAAGCTACCTGTACTTTTAACATATTTATTTTATTTTACATGAATTATTTTTCAACTTGAAATTGAATTGAAAAGGGTTCCAAAATAACACTTTGAACCGGGTTGGTCTAAAAAGCAGGGTAGCCAATGGGGTAGCCAATTGGGCTAGGTTATGGGGTACCTCTTTATGCCTAAACTTTTGAAATATGAAACCTGTTTAATGTGGAAATAACTATTATAACATCTTGATAATGATTCCATGTAATAAAATTTAAGATTCCTTTCGAACTTCAGCCACAATAGCCTTTTTTCCAAAGGTACTGAACTTTGTTACTTCTCAAGAGACCTGGCGCCATTTTGTCTTCCTTCTTGGCTTCGTTTGAAAATTTACAGACCCGAATAAAAAATATATACAAAACAGTTTTTAATATTTTAGATTTAGATTTTATTTATGTTTTTAATTGTTATTTCCGTGAAGCTGTAATTCGATGATAATAGCTTTGGAATCGCCTTTGGGCCATATGATCTCCAATCTTGTCATATCTTAACAATCCTTTGTTATTGAATCTATTATTTAATTTAAATCATGTTTAGATGTTTCAAACAATTAATTCCTTTCAAAATTTCTAAATATGGCAGCTTATAATAGGTACAAAAGGTCTTTTGAAATAGCTCTATTATAATGAAGCTCTACTTCTTACTCCTCGTGCATTAACACGTGGTAATTTATATCTTTGTTTATCTTTGGAATCATACATAATCAATCTAAGTATCAATCAGATTCATGCTCCCTGGTCAGTAAAATGTGGTTCTATGCATTCATTTTCGGTATTTCTATTCTGGTCTGTAAAATATTTAGGTACCCCACAACCTAGCCCAATTGGCTACCCCAATTGGCTACCCTGCTTTTTAGACCAACCCCTTTGAACCCTTTAAAATTCAAAAATTTTCTCCGTTGCCCAAGCATGGTGGGCTTTGTCAATTTACTCAAATATACCTCAACCGTCAAAACCGGGGCCTTGATGTGACCCACCAGTGTTGTCAAACAAATTTTGATATGCATAAGTTAAAAATACGTCATTTTCCTTATCGGAAACACCCGAAAAACTGGAACTTGACCCCTGTGTATTACTAAAATAGAAAAACAGAGGTTAAATTCCTTTCAGATTTTTCGGTTGTTTCTGATAGGAAAAAATATATAATCTAGACATGAGAATGCTAAAAAACTGATTGTCAACCAAGCACACACCTATTTGTGGGCAAAAATTAAGTTTATATAACGGCATTTTATCCAATGGGTCTGTCTAAACGTGGTCTAAAACTAAATTCATCAAGAGAATATGAGCGTGAAAGCTAAATTTTTTAAGCATAATATGGCTTGAAATAAAAAAAAATTGGCGTGATCGGGAAAATCAAATTTTTCAGGCGTGACGGTGTGAAATCGAAAAAAAAATTGGCGTGATGGCCTGGGGGGTGGGGGGGGGACTCAACAAAGAGAGCAGCAACTTAAAAGAAATTCAAATGCCAAGCCAGGGTAAAAGTCTCCTACTTCTGGAAAGTTTACTATACTATACTTCATTCAGGACTATTTTCTTTAAATTCCATATTTTTTTCCAGACAGGTATCCCAATACGAGACTTTTCTAGACAGTCTGTCAATTCCAGACTGTTTGCTTTCCAGACATTTTGGGCAATCCTGTCTATAACGGTAGCCAGGGGGGTCTCCAGAAGTCCGACATTTTCTAGCTCGGACATCTAAAAATTCCGACAATGCAATCAAAGGTTCCGCCAATTTTCAAAAATAGATTTTGCCCGACAACGAGTGATGAAAAGAATTAGCGTTTCTTCAAAAAACTTTAGTAGCCTGTCTGAATAACCAGCCAGCAAAACCATGAGAATTGTTTATTTGATATCTTTGTTATTAAAGCAGGTGGAAGGTCATATCTGTCTGGTATACGTTTAAACGGCTTACCTCTAAAATCCCAGTCGAAATTTGAAAGTATTATTTGTTGCCGGTTGGAGAGGGTTCACCGATTGGTATAAAGTTAGGTGATTGTAAAAAAAAATTCAAAAATTCGAAGGGACTCCTGATTGCTGATTTCTTAGATGCCTTAGTTTGGGGTTGACCGTTAGAAAAAAGACTCTAAAGATCGTGTGACTGTTCGGACAAGACAAACTTCCGCGCTGATTTCAATTTGTCTGGATTTGGCCTGTTTTGTTGTCGAACGAATGCACCCGTCTATACACTCATTTTTTTTTATTAGCATACTGAAGCTCAAATTTCCAGAAAAATTAAGCACATGCAAGCATACCTTGAGGCTCAGCCGAAGAAATTTTTAGAATGTACTCCCTTTTATAGTATAGCATGGATATACTTGAAAGCCTTAAAATGGTATCACTAGCTATAGCAGAACGGGCGGGCCACTGATAGCCACTGGCTATTATCGGTCGATATACCATAAGTGCCTTAACTCGTCGGTACTAGGTCCGGATCACTTGAGATTGCACCCAGACCTGCCCGGGGTGTGTCCGGATATTTTCCGGAAAACACTTTAAAGATTCGAAATCATATGGCAAACATTCGAAAACAATAGAATGTCTTCATTTCTCTCAAAATTAAAGAGAGGGGAACATGCACGAAAATTTTTACCCACCCCCCCCCCCCCCATTTTTTCATCAAGCATAGGGTTAAGCATAAGTCGAGGCTCAAAATTGAACTTTACTTAAGCATAATGAACTTCAGGCGAAATTTACCGTATGCTTATAAAAAAAAAGAGTGTATTTATGAGGAAATTGGTCAAAAAATATGCTAAGAATTTCACCATAATTGAACGTGCAAAAAAAAACTTTGCATTTCATGCTTCAGGCATAAGTACCTTAAGGAGAGAGAATTTAACAGGCAGTTTCTGATTTTTTATACGCACTAAATTTGTTCACAAGTATTTCGCAATCTATTTAGATAAAAGTACAACAAGTTGATATTTTAAACGAACCAATTTCGGCAAATTTAGCAAATTCAAACGCAAAATAACTCAAAATTAGTTCTTTTCAAAATTTAATTAATTGCTACTATGACAAAATTAGTTTCTCGCCAAAATTAACTTTTTCTATAATCAAAGAATAAGAATGTCCTGGGTGGAAAATTTTCAAAAAATTAATTAGCGGCCCCCCCCGGCTATTAGGTACCCGAGAGTAGCTCTGGGTAAAATCAAATTTGCGTAAGTGTAAAATAATTTCATTATATACCTATTTATAAAAGTGAAACATAAATGGTGTAATAAAAAATCAAAACATATACGCTATTTAAACGGCATGTAGACGCCTTAAGTGTCTCTTTCAAATTCATTTTATCCTATAAATTTGCGTCCAAATTTTACTGTATGCATGTTTATGTACGTAAAAAACTATAATTGTGAATATCCATTCAATTGGAATATTGTCTTCAAAACCATATCAAAAAGTTGGCTTTCGTCTCATTAACAGAACTTATTATTGTATACTTCAATTTCTCTGATACATCTTTTCTGAAAGTATATCGCGCTTTCCTTCTGTGGTCTTGTCTTTTGATTTAAAATTACAAACGTCTTGGAACAAATTTGTGCACTCCTTTATTCACGGTTTGAAGTTTTGAAGAGGTATGCGATTTTGGCTACCGTTATGATGATCTATCGTCCAGCTGACAGCTAAAATAAAATCGTAATGATTGCGAACAAAAATAGCTTCAACATCAAAAGGGTTGCAAGGTTCTTACACAAGATGCATTTACAATTATTCGACGGATTTTGGGTATATAAAAGGTTGGTATTCTTACCTGGAATGTTCCAGAATATGGTGCAATCAAATCATCACCTACAAAAAGAGAAACAAGAAAAGGAGAAGACAGGGTCCAAAACTTAGAGCGGAATTTGCTACTATATTTTGATCTGATATGTTTGTACTACGGTCGTTTTTCCGGTTGTCTTCAAACGGCACTCGGAAGTGCCGAGCTAATTGCAGGCCAGTTTTGTGATCATTTTTAAAAAATTTATGACAGCATTCTCAATTTTGAGAATTCTTGAGAAGGAAATAAAACTCAAGTTGAATTTTCAAATAAGCAGAGAGAAAAATCGTATATTATTCTTAAAAGCAGTTAAAAGAGAAATATATGGATGAGGCGCCCCACACTCGCGCCTCGGTATGACCCAAAAATCGGGCCACACCATGGTCCATCACACCAACAGAATGTTACCTTTGAATGGAGTATTCCAGTAGTGAAGTTAACGTAATTGTAACAATAGAATAAAAACGATAAAGTGAGAAATCAAACAACCAGAATTTTAAACAAAATACCAATGGTTCTCCAAAAAAATCCATTAACTTTACAGCAAAAATTTCAACAAAATAATAACAGTTTTTCCAAAAAAAATCCATTTCTGGCTTGAAGTAAAAAAAAATAAACAGAAGAAATTCTAACAAACTACCAACGGTTTTCCCAAAAAGGTCCATTTCTGGCTTGAATCAACAGCAACTTTGCAGGAAAAATTTCAACAAAATACTAACGGCTTCCAAAAACAATCATTTCTGGCTTGATATAAATGAAACTGTAAAGCGAAAATTTTAACAAAATACCAACATTCCCAGCTTGAATCAACAACATCTTCAGTGAAAATTTTAACAAAATACTAACAGCTTCCAAAAACTTTAAATTCTGGCTTGATGCAAAAGAAACTATGGCTATGGCTTGCACTAATAACTGAAGCTTGAACAAGAAGCCAAAAAGATTTTGGCGAGGTAATAAGAAGCTTCAAAGGTAACATTCCGTCCTACTGATGGTCCCGACTTTCAAGATTGTGTACCTTTTGCTAAATATGGATCATCATCGTGTCGGTGATGATCCAGACTCTTCGGATTAAAAAACTCTCTGACTCGAAGAAACAGTAACCCTTCATATTTTGTTAGAATTTAGTTATGAGAGAGAAAAACCGTGGAGCCTTTTTTCATTTAGCAAAATTCAAAAGCTAATATAATAACAACCACAATCAAAAAAAGCAAAATCTGCAAAATAACCAAACCAAACCAGAATCTACCAAATCTGATAACAATCAAAACTGCCCATGAATGACAACCTTTCACCAAAGCTAACCAAGGAGAAGCCGAAAAATTGTGCAGTAGAAACATTACAAACAAACGAATAAAAAAATGCCGATTCAGAAACCATCAGGAACAACGTTAAAAATAAATTCAAAAGGATCGATCAATTACATAATATACAAAGCAGATGCCAAAATGTAACAAAGAACCAATATTTCATGACACAAAGAATGTACTCAGGAAACCACAATTCAGGAACTTGCTTCATCCAGCAAACTGCAGTTGGATTCTTGGTAGTCAAACCATCAGGAACAATACATTCAAAGTCATGGTGACACTGGTTAAATTACAAAAGCATTGGTTAAAATTACATTAACATGCAGAACCAATACTTATTAAATGTAACAAAGAACCAATATTTCATGACACAAAGAATGTACTCAGGAAACCACAATTCAGGAACTTGCTCCATCCAGCAAACTGCAGTTGGACTCGTGGACGGTAGTTAAACATTCCAGGTCATGATAACATTGGTTGAATTACAAAAGCATCGATTAAAAGTATATTAACATGTACAATCGACTCTGCTAAATGAAACAAAACACATTTCAAGACTAAAAAACATAACAAGGAAATCACTTGCCATTCAATCAAAATATTTTAAAATCTAACCATAAACTTGTAGAAACACAAAACTAATTCAAAGAAAAATTCAAAACATTGACAGAACGTGGATATTGGTACACAATCTTGCGTATAGTAGGTCTAAACGAACCCAAAAACAGTTTTAGAACTCTGTGACGAAAAAAGACGAGATCCAGATGTAAAGATATACGAAAGTTTTGGCAGATCAGTGCTAATCAACAACCGAATCTTCAAGTTGAACAACGTGACGAATTGTCCTTTTTGGGGCAGTAGAATCTGGTGACAGACGAGGAAAAACAGACATCGTTTCTGATGCAAAGCACTGTTTCAAATGTTGTCGGAATCGAGCTTGATTGTATAAAATGCTACTTGGATTGAAACCAAAAGCAATATCAGTGGCAAAGGCTATAACGAAAAGACCACAATCCTTACCCCCTGTTTGACGACAAACACTTTCATATTCAATTTCTAAATGTCCATTCTTTACATATTTTTCATAACACTTCAGAAGCTGTTTTTGGAGATGTTCTGTTGGTTCACTTTTCGAACTATCTAACAATATAACCTTCTGCCCTTTTGACCTTGAAAGCACCCAGTGATTCTCTTCATCGTGGTGAATCTGAATTCTATCTTCTCTGAAAGGATGGAACTTTGATTTGATGGCTGGTGAATCTAGTTTGGAAAGTGTCTCCTGAAGCCCTCTTAAACTAGGAAACTGCTTTTTGAGCATGATTCTAGCCCTATTCATAATATTGCCAGACATCAAATCACCACTGGAGATTCTAATATCATCATCTCTATTCCAATCAAAATAATCAGTTCGCAACTTGTCACAACCTGGTACAATAATGCTTTCATCAACATTATCTTCATCTGATAGGGTGATCAATTCTTCGGCTGATGCTGAAGCTTGTTTTCTGTCACTAGAAGAACGCAACTTAGTTGACTTAGCATCACGAGAAAATCGCTGCAATGTATCAACACTGGATTGTGAAATTTTGAGTCTTTTTTTCGTTGATTCAGAAAAAGTATCTACAGGCCTTTTGATGACGGTTTTTTTTGTAGATTCGATCTTTTTACTTTTTTTTGGAATGTTCTTTGCTGATTTGTTGATGGATTTTCGTTTACTTTGTACCTGTTTAGCTCCTACAACAGATGCTGTTCTGAACTCGGCAAGCTTTTGTTGAGAATTTAACTTTACAGTTTTTTGGACAGACTCGGTTTTTGATGAAGTGCTGGTTTTACTGGCCTTTTTTGAATTCCGTTGAAAATAATTTGATATATCACTCACTTTTTTTGAATCTTCAAGCCTTTCAACAGCAAACAACGGATCAGCAAACAACGGATCAGAAACTTTCAGTCCATCTCTTTTGTTGTAACGAAATGGCCTGTCAAAACATGAAGAGTCCAACCAAACCCGTTCCCCTTCTTCACCTTTGAATTTCACAAGATAGATGTAAAGATGGCTGTTTGGATCAAGTTTTTTATCAAATACATCATCAACCTCTTTAAATTCTGATGGAAGCAGTCCCTTTGACAACTTTTGGGCAATTTTCCGATCTTCGTCAATCATATAAGTCTGTCTCGCCATCCTGATTAACTCTCTTGACTTTTCCATGACAACCATGCTAGCGTTTTCACCTATATCCATACTGATCTCACTAAGGATGTTGGAGATTTTCAACCAATCACTGACAATTATTTTTTCAGAAAAACGATACTCATGTTTCTTTTGTGGTACTTCCTCTAATGGAATCAAACGACAGGTGACATTTTTATCATCACTGGATGCACTCATTATGGATTTTCCGTTGTTGTTCAAAGAAACAACCTTACAGACAACGATGTCGTTAGCAACTTTAGCAATAACGAAACGAAAAAGCAGGATATTATGATTCTCATCTATCTCTTTGCTGTCTGGTAAAAATTTTGAAGCAATGTGTCTACGCGATCGCTCTCTGGAAACATATTCCCTAGGAATAAGAATTTTCAACGCCTGTTTCAAATGAACACTGCTCAATTTCCCTCTAATTAACCTCGTTAAATACCACCTTTGATCCAAACGCTCTTCTTCTTTGACTTCGAGCTCTCCATCTGAAAGTTCAAGTTCTACATCTTGAGCCTTAACTTCAGTTTTCTCAAGATCACAATTCTTTTGTGAAGTCTCCTTGCTTCTAACAGAGACCACCCTTGCTTCTTCACTGGATGATTTCTCACCTGCTTTACAACTCAATGCTGGGGCCTTCTTGCTCTCAACATAGACTTTCTTTGTTTCCTCTTCTGACAATTTCTCATCTGCAAAAATCTCACAACCAGAGCATGATGGCTCAATACTTTTTGCGGAGGCTCTCTCAATAATTGATTCATCTGCAGAAGGTTCATTGGGATCCATTTCAAGCTTATCATCCTGGTCAGCTTTCTTTTGCTCATCCACATCTTCAGGGTTTAAATAGTCAGTTATTTTCTTCTCCTTCTTTTCTGCTTTGGAAGTTAGTAATTCACTTGGATTTAAATTCTTTAGCTTGTCTATCGCATAACCGTGATTTAAAGCCCCATCAAATTCACTCTCACAGGGTACGCCATTGTCAAAAGATTGTAAAAATCCAAAATCTCCATTTTCCTTGACAAAGTTAGCACCTTCAGGACATTGATTTTTGAACAATTCAATTCCCTTTCTTACTCCTGATCGAAAGGCTTTCCGTTGAGCATCTCTAAACAGTTCATATGAATCAGGAAATTTGTAGTTTGAATTTGAATCGACATTTTTCCATTTATGCGACAATCGTCTTCTGTTAGTAGACTGATGTTTTTTACCACCCCTAGCAAGAATACTATCCTCTGAAAATTGATTTGCCTGAACTTTAGATAATCTACTTGAAATGTCAGATAAAGTGGGCTGAGCATCCAAAGATTGGAGTTTATTAGTTTTCCCCTGAAGTTCACTGATAATCCTTTCTGTGGTTTTGGTACCACATTTAAATGGAGAAAGAGCAGAGGGGCCAAGATGATTAAAATGAGCAAAAATTGCTAGCATGTGGCAAGTGGCAGCAGTAAATAAGATTTCAGCTGTCTTATAACACCCATATGTAAGAAACATTCCTCTTTTTGATGGATTTTTTGCAGCACCACTTGTGGCATTCAACCTTTTTTTCTTTAATTCAAGAATCCTTCGCCAAATTCGAAAAATTGTTATTCCTTTGGAAATATTTTCCTGCATCAAGATTGGGTTTGAACATGGGTTTAAAAACGGGTCAAAAAGTGCAACAACACCTCTGATGTATAAGACAGTACCAGCAGATCCAGGTACATTTTCTTGGAGCAAATCAGCAACCGATGAGGTGAATACCTTCAAAGCAGCATCACTATTCTGGTCTAAATAGCGAGCAAACAAAAGATCATTGTTGCTGAAGTCACAAGAAACACCGCTATCGTCAGCTATTTGCTTTAACTCTTTCAAATGATTGATTGTGACAACATAGGAGCCTGCCTTTGATGGAAAGATGTTTAAGTCCAATGTTGTGTACTTCAGACACTTGAGGAACAAACGTAGATTATGATCGAAGTCTAAGTAAGCAATGGATGGAAGGGGTCCGAAATAAGGTGCTGCAAACTTACTCTCTCCTACACCAAGTGTTAAATACTTTACACCAACATCAATGATTTTAGACTGTGGTGTCATTAGTGCAACAGCAGCCGCAAGCTGAAAGCCTGCGCTGTCTGTACTGTGGCCTAATAGATTAACCGGATTCTCTCTCAAAATCCCATCGTTATCAAGGAAACAATGTTTTCTGATAACGTCCCAAATTTTAAGAAGGTTAGGGGCACAGTAGCCTGAATTTGCAGTTGGCCAAAACATGAACACTAATGGTTTTGATAAGGCACCTGATGCAGCCACAAAGTTATGAATAGCTGTGTCTTTGGCAAAAGTATTGGAAGACCTCATTTCCTTTATAAAACCCTTCAACGCAGAGAACTCATCCACAGAATTTTCTTTTGTTATAACATTTTTCAAGAATATACGCGAATCTTCCCATTTGCTAATATCAACATCCCAACATTTTCCAATCAGCTCAATTTCATTGTTCTTTCCAACTACAGGAGATAAAAAACGCAGTGTCCTTGCCTCATCAGACGCTTCTACAACTGGGCCACCACCATAAAGCTCTATAGCTTTATCAAAAACCTCCTCGTTCAAGCCAACATGCAATTTGTTTTCTTTGGAATGTTGTACCACACAAGTTTTGCTGGGTAAACAAAATAACTCCTTAAGGTCACTGTAGCTAGTCACTCCTAGTTTATTCTTGTACAGGACGGCAATATCTTTAATCAGAGTAGTATATTTGTGATTAACTCCTGATTTAAGTTTTCCCACAATGTTCTGCAATATTTCAATTTGAATACTGTCCCTTTTATTCTCCTGCTGCATCAGAGAAGCTAAATCAACAATCAGTTTTTTCACATCCCCATCCAAGCATGATTTAAGAATCATGCGCTCCCATGTTTTCATTTCGTTTTGCACCCTGTTGAACTTGATTTCTTTTCTAAGTACTTTATTGACATTTTCCATTTCCTTCACTCTTTGGGCCTCTTCTGTTTTTGTCGCATAGCCTGTTCTAAAGCCTGGTTTTCCAACTCTAGATTCAATGGTGTTAAGCTTACTCTTTTTACGTTTTCTTAACAGGCCATTTAAATCATCTCGTTGAGAAAAGCAATTTTCACACGTGTAAGGATGGTTACCAGTACTGACAGCCACACCAGTGCATACTGGATCCAGACTTTTGATACCTCCATTCAATGTGACTAATTTACCACCTATCATAACTTTTGCTTCTCCAGGGACAAACACTGACCTTGAAGAATCCATTTCACGATAACGTCTAACTTCTCTAGAATGCAGTTGCTCCCAAAATTTAAACTCAATGCAGTTCCTATGTCCTTCTTCGTCAAGACATTTCTTCCAAGGCTTTTTCTCTTTAAAAATTGTGACTGCTTGTTTTGTTCTTATTGACTTATTATCCCTGAAGCTATTTACAATGTCATGCTGCCACAAAAAGTAACAACCAACGCGTGTACCCTTTCGCTCAACTTCAAAAAAATCAGTAACAACTTTTTCACACTTTCTAGGCAGAAGATCCCCCATGACTCTTTGCTCAATGATGTAGTCAATGACATAGTTATGATGGGCTGATACTGCATGCTCATAGACTTGTCTGAAACCATGAAACTCACCTGTACCAACCATACAGCTACGGTCATGCAATTGAGCATATGGGGAAAAGACTCTACAAGTATTGCAAGAAAATTTAAGACTATTGGTATAGCTGAGCAAAGAAAACTGCGGAAAATGAATATTAGGAGCAAGGTCAACTATTGTCTTGTGCGCTGTGTTTCCCGTTAAAATAGGAGGAAAGGAACCCAATAAAAAAGATTTTATTTTCAATTCTGTGGAATTTTTGTTTGACTTAGCAGATTGTATAAACTCTTCAGCTTTTTGTGGTACATTATCTGCCTTTGGTAATTCTGAGTCCAAAAATTTTTCAAAGCTTTTAAATTGAATAGGCATATTAGCCGGCGTAATGTTTTTAAAGTTTTTGTAATGTCTTGAAAAAATCAAGTTGTTAAAATATCTTTCCTTTGTAGGTTGTCTAAAATGGAAATCTTTCTCTTGAAAAACAGGTTTATCAAATTTTGGTGTGTTAATGTTATTTGTTTTCTTGAAATATGCATTAATAGTGTTGGGACCAGCTTTAGACAAAATGTTGACTGTAATTTCTTCTGATTCTTCATCAAGGGTAGAAGAGCCACTTTCTTGTATGGCAAGTGGTGAATAGCACGTCTCAGTCAAAACATCTTCATTGAAATCATCATCAGAGTAACCAGAACTATTCATAGCATGCAAAGAATTGTTTAAAAGCGTACTTTCCACAGCACATTGATGCAAATCTTCGATAGAATCTGAGAAAGAAACTGAACTGCTGATATCCCATGGGTCACTTTTTGGTAAAGCACAATTCATACCTAAAATTTCTAAGTTAGGAGCACCAGCCTCAATTTGAACCTGTTTCAAAACACCTTCCTTGGTCTTCATACTACCAATATCGGACAAATTAGTAAAACAAGAATTAGCTTCGATGCAACTTTCAGGATGATTCAGGATGTCCGGATTGGGTGAATCAATAATAGAAGTATCATTTTCAGCAGAAACAGAGTCATAGAAAGAAACAGTAGCCCTGATATTTGGGATACCACTTGTGGAGGAACTATTCTCAGATGGAATTTTAGATGCAGAGGGAGCAACAGCATCACTTTGAACCTGTTTCAAAACACCTTCCCTGGTCTTCATACTACAAATATCAGACGCATTAGCAAAACTGAAATCAGCTTCGATGCAACTTGATTCAGGAGAATTGGAAGAATCAATAGAATGTGATGCCAGTGCAGAATTCAAGTGAAAAGTAGGGTGAGTTAAAATCAAATTCACAGCATTAGAAGAATCAGGAGTTTGAGACTTGAGTTTAGTAGTTAAAATTTCCTTAAGACATATTCCAGATATTTTCATTACTTTTTCTTTTCCCCGACGTCTAAATCTTTGATTTGTATAGGTTACTTCAATACCTTTCTTGGACAAAAGTGATTTAAATTTTTCGAGAAAGACATCTGCACTGTTTAAAACTTTTTTCTGCAGAGAACAATGTTCATTGTAACTTTTCAGTAATGAATTTAAAAAAGAAAACTTCCCTTGTTGGACTTTGATGGATTCAACAAACCAGTCTTCCAAGCTTGTATCGGATGCCATTTTAGCTGAAGATGAAAAAAGATAGTTTAATATGAATATGGTTACCATTTCTAAAATTCAATATTATCTTTAAAAACCAACCATCTACATAGTTCGGGGATGACACCTTCCAAAAAAGTGACTAAGGGGGAGGGGGTCAGAAATGTTCATTAAAAAGGGGGGATAGCAAGGAGGGGGTTGTTTAAGAAGGGGGGATTACATAAATTGTAAATTATTTTCCAGCACTGTTATGAAATTTGGTCTGCATGAAAGGAAGTTCTTTATTTTCACTAAAAAGTAGTATTATATTTGCCAGACTTAGTTTTCCTTTCTGTTTCCCTTCCCTTTTTACCATAGAAAATTTAGCCCAAAACCCTTGAGGAATAGGTATTTTCAAAGGTTGAGGGGAATGCCAAGAAGGGAGGGGGGTCAGACCCCTATCCCCACTATGATCTAACATCCAACCAGCATGATCTCAAAAGCAAGAGTAGATCCACACAAAACAAGTTACTCAGGAAAAATTGGCAATTTTTGCAAAATGAGGTGCAAGCATTGGGCTGGGGGTTTGGTGTTAAAATCTCTGATATCATGACATGGTGTTACAAAGATACTGAAATCTACTATTTTTTATCATGGTCAGGTTATCATGGTTATCTTGCAATGATATTAAATTGATTCTTGTAAAACTGTCAGAAATAAAAAAAGTAAAATCAGATGAAGTTAAAATTTTCTCAAGCTCTAGTAGCTTTCCATATAATGGCGCACTCATGATGTGGTTATATCAGTAGAATCTATAGTATCTTTTCGTAAAAGAGAGGTGTACCCAAAATAGAAGCCCTAAAAGTTTGTGCATAATTAGGCTTGAAAATAATTTTGTCACAACACGCTAATTATGCAGATTGTTTATAGCGACAATAAAAGAAACCTATTAACTCGAAATAAACTCCCTCAAGGCAGGGCAAGAGACCTGGTATATGGTGTAAAACAATGTTTTTCCATCTATTTGTTATATGCATAATATGCCCAGAGGAATGTTTAGTGCATATAACGAACCCTGTAACATAAAGCTCTATTTCATACTTTGACCACATGGTAATTATGTATCTTTAAATATCTTTTGCATCATGTAATATATTCATTATTTTTTAGACCCATTACTCCTGGCTTAATTAAGATGACTTTCCTTCACAAAATTTTGTTTATTTAATTCTGATCTGTAAATCATATGGGTACCCCAATATAAGTAGCCCAATTGGGGTATCCTACCTTTTAGGAACACTCATGACATAATAGTGCATTTTAACCAAAAGCATTATAATAAACAAAAAAGAACAAACGGAATATTTTTTGAGCACAATAGAAAATAACAGTTGCATTATTGATAGGTCTGATAAATGGAATATTCTTTTAATAAAATAATCAATTTATATCAAAAGGCATTCTCCTATTTTGAATAGTGGCTTTATTAAAGCCTCTAGAGATTTCTATCTATTTTCTTAGTTTTACTGCATTTTAATTAGTAATTTAATTGTTTTAGATTTTAAAATCGTTTTTAAGCTCAATTTTGTTTTACAGAAATCATTTGCCTTGAATGACGTATATTATACTATACGAAATATAGCTGTTTTTAAATCAAAATTTTCATCTTTTGCTTTGAATATGGCTTGATGAATTTCTCGAACTTGCTTTTATCCTTTATAATAGTGCTGTGGTGAAATGCAAGAAGCTTTAAATTCCTTTAAGTAGGACAAGGTACTGAAATACAAAAAACAAGCTACATGCTGAACGGAGCTACCTGGTACATGAAGCGTAATTAATGTTATAAGAAAATAGAAAAATGGCAACAATAGTAAGAAAATGCAAACTAAAAAATCAGAAAAAATATCAAGCTAATCACGAAAAATGTTCATTTTCCAAAATACGAAAATCTGACTTTTACAGTCGAAAAAATATCCTGGGAAAAAAGGTCTCAGCCACTTTTTAAAAGAACCTACCCTTTGTTTGCAAAAAAATCAGTAAACACTAATGAAGCAACTCAACGTAAAGTTTAAAAAACACCATTTTGAGCACTTCTTGGCCCAAATTTACCCAAATACTGTGTAATTATTTTTTTTGAAAATTAGGCCCCATCAGATTTTAGACATTAACATTTTATATCATTGTGCAAAAAAAAACAGAAAACATAGTCAAGCAAATCCCAAGAAATGCTTATTTTCCCAACAATGACTAAAGGAAATTTCCCAAATAGAAAAATTTGATTTTGTGCAAAATTTTGGAAAAAAAACTACCTCAAGGGAACTTATTTTGGTAGGAACTAAAATTCGCCAAAATTTAGAAAATTATTCAAAAAAATTCATTAATCGCGAAAATAAGTTCTTGCCAAAATTATAAATCTTCACGATTTTTTGCCACTCCTCAAAATTAGTTCCAGCCAAAATAAGTTTCCTTGAAGGTATGTTGGATGTTAAACACAAAGTCTATCCAAAGTCAAAATTTCTAAGCATTTTTGGCCCTTTTTGACAAAATTTAACTTTCCAGGGTTGTCGTAGACAGGAGCTGTCCTGTATTTTTATAATCAGTGGGAAATTCGAATTTAACGCTGTCTTCCAGGGGGGGGGGGGGGGGGGGGGCATTGAAAAAATTTGTCAATATATACCCTTGTACAAATATTTTTTGGAATTATCCGTTCAAATTATTGGTTGGCCATAAGGGGCTATGCAGATGCAGTTTTTAATGAGGTTTTGAAAAAACATATATGGTTTCATATGTGCTGCTTGTGGCGTTATGAGAAAAATTTAGCTTTCAGACCAAATTCTTCCTGAAAAAAAAACCTTCAAAATGGAAATTTTCCATAAATTTTGCCTTTTTTGCTCTTTTTCAGCTGGAAATAATTTTTCAGTTCAAATATTCTGAAAGCCAATTGAATTAAAAGAAAGATTTCATACCTAATTTCCTAATAATCTGGGAGTCTTGTCAATCTTTATGCTTCTTTGGTGTCATTGGCACTGATGAGTTTATCCACACAAAGTGATTTCAGCTCACTGTAATGTAAAGTATCAAACATTTTTTTTCTGATTTGCACGTGCATTATTTATTTTCTTCATAAATATTTAAAAAAATTACTGACCGCTACTAAGCATGCGCTACTATTGACAATTTGAACCGGGGGTTTGAAGAGGGCTATTCAGGCTAATGATCTAGAATATTCACGCAGACCTAAAAGCATGAAAATCATCTTCTTGTTAAAAGTCATCAAATAATACATATTTTCATTTTAAAATTTTCAATTTCGTTTTTTTTTCTATCATTTTCAATGAAACATTTTTCGTCTTCTTACCCCCGTCTCTGAAATGGGTGTAGTGTCCCGGGAACTCTAAATAAAATTTCGTGCTTCCACAATATCGTGCTTCATATTTTCATTCGGTTCCTCCTGTGATCTTTAGTATTTTCTTCCGCGCCCTTTTGAAGCAGCCGTCCCCGCCGCCTATTGTCTCGGATGTCAGTTACTCCATTCGAATCCGTATAAATTCGAATGCGACATGTCTCAAATTCAATCAGTCCACTTTAAGCCTGTACAAGGAACGCACAAGTTTTCACTCAAGTCAAGTGAGCATTTCATCATAATCAGCATGGGATCAGAACAAAGCTCAGAATATTCAGGTAAGTACTCCGATAACCAGAAATATTCTTAATATACATTTTATAAAACTCGGTAAATTTTTGTATTGTGGTCCTTGGGGTCCTCCTAAAGACACACCCTCACTCGCCCTCACTACGACGGACTGAAACTCGATACGTGTCGAGCGAGGGATTCGGATTCCCATTTTTTTTACGGCTCAATTCAAATGTTTTCAAGGTCGGAAATTTCTGTCGGGAAGGAAAAATTTTGCAATGAGGGAGAAACTTTTGGGGTAAATAAAACAAATCGAGCAGCTATCATGCAGTAATTTATCACTATTATTGATTTCAATCGGTTTCATTTTATAGAAACAAAGACCGTCGGCGTACATTCAGTGGTGGCACACCTCCAAATACGGAACGAGACGAACTGCGAAGTGGAGTTGAGTATCAAATGTCCGTCCCTGTTAGAATCAGACAAACGAAAAGTTCTTCTCAAGCGAAGACGACTTGCCCCAAAAACGACTATAACAACAAAGTTGGTGATCAAATCGAACCTTGATTCGAAAGAAGTATACGTGTGGGCGCATTCAAGGATTGGTGCCGAAAAGATTCAAGTTAATTTACATGACCAGGTCGTCCTAGATGTAGACGACGGAGACCTGGTAAAACTCGCATTATCAAAGCGGAGATAAAATGATTTTGTTGTATTTGTATTCTTTTGTTAATGTTTGTTTGTTTTTAGTATTTTTACTCTGTCTGGATATTTTTATGCCATAAAACATTATATGAGCGTTTGTATATTTTGCACGGCTTCTACTCACGTCCCGAGATATTTTCGGCTAATAAAAAGGTCTTTGATTTAAAAACTTAAAGTGAGAGTGCAATTTTGTATGAAAATCTTTCTCAAAACCTTTTTTAGTTTTACTGGCATTGTACTGAAATATCATAAAGAGTCTTAGGCGGCGTTAGTGTTGATACTTAGTAGATAATTTGAAGCGTGATGGTATGATTTATGGGTTTAATTTGTTTATTTACTTATAAATACTATGCATATAACTTTTTTGAACTAACGATTTTTAGGGTTGTGAAGAAATGACTGATTATATTTAAAACGTTGCATATGTTTTATTTAGTCATATTAGACGGAACCTCAAACCTACCTTTATTCTCTCCCTCTATCTATCCTCTATTTGACAAAAATCTACTTTTCAAAACAATTTGTTATAAATGTTTTTTTTTATAAGCATTGCACTTAAGCATATCTAGCTAGGCTCAGATATAGGGAAAAATTAAGCATATAGCAAGCATTTGCTTGAGCCTACAAAAATATTTTTTTCCTGTTTTTGGCTTTTTTTGGCTTGAATTTAATTTCCCTAAATTTATGCTTTAGATTTTAGCATCCCTTCAAGCATTTTTCAGCCTTATTAAGCTTTCGACCTAAGCATCTCTGAGCCTGTTTTCGGATTTTTGAATGCTTATAAAAAAAAAACATAACATGTAACAGTTTCATCATTGATGTGTATTTTGAGGGTACAATAAAGACATTTCTGAGCATAAAATTGAACAAAATATGAACTACCTTATCTTATCATCGGCCTTAATTATTAGTCGGCCCTAATTTTAGTCACCTCATCAAAATTTAGTCACTTGGTGGGGCCAACTAAGTTTTGGCCGATAAGGTAACTTTGAACGTGGTCTTATGAAATTCAGGATATATCAATCACTCTCTATCATATCATTACACATTAGCTAACTAGTTTGCTCTTATTTTTCGTGTTGACGATAATGAAATTTACAATTTTTGACTATAAATTTAAAAAAATCTCAGGAAAATGAAAAAATCACTGAAAAATATAGTATTAATATTGTATATGAAAATCTAGGTTAGGGTGATTATCACCGTATCACACTCATGTACAAACGGGGGGGTTGGGGTTGATGGAAACTTTTTATGAGAATTTGAAAAATAAATGACCGGGGAAAATAGTATTTTCCGCTAATCAGAGATGCCCCCCCCCTTTAGAGTGTCCGTTAATTGGAGTTTTACTGTATTAGTTTTGAATAAGCGAGGTGGGCGGAAAAAAATTGAATGTGCTCTAACTATGAAAAAATGTTTTTTTGTAATGCAGGTAAAAAAGTTAAAGATGGCGGGGAAGATGGCTTAAGGTTACTCAATGAAGTTCCACGCTGCTGCAATTTTGTGTATCCCAAAACTTTTTGACATATCATATTTAATAAGATCTTATTAGCCCTTCGAACATCTACCTACCTTCCTATTTCTTTTACTAGCCCCCCCCCCCTAAAGTCTTAAGATTGACAGGCGCTTCATTCAAATTTGAAATAAAAAATAAGAATGAATACAGAATAGTTGAAGGCGATTTGAAAAATTTTGCTTTGGCAACCTGCCTGATTGATATTTTACAGACCATAATGTAAATTTGTCTAATCTAAAGTCCATATTGACCGATTGACTCGTCCGATTTGATTGGGATTTATTATTCCTGAATCTGAAGGCCTCCTCGTCAAAAGAAAGGGAGGAAATAATGGAAAAGAAATGGCCCCATAAGCCCGAATGGCTAGAATCGAATCTAACCTTTCTCAGACAAGAAAAAGTGAAGACATAAAATATACGTCATATTTTCAATGATGGATTGAATCTAGCAATTCCTTTGTTTTCGTGAGATATTCTTTCCGAAATTAACACAGATATCTGTAAAGCCCGAAGGGCTAGATAGTAGGCAGCTTTAAGCTTTCTCCAGCAAAAAAAAAGTGAAGCAAAAATTTGACTTTTTAAATTTCGTGCCGATGGATAGGATCTAGCATTTTAATTGTTTTCGGAGCGTGAGATAAAAAAAAGTAGGCGGCAAACGCTATTTCACATCTCTCAAACCGGTGAAATTGCATATTTTAGTCACGTGACTCTGGTCGGAAATCCTTCCAAAGACGAGCTTCACTTTTTGACCAAGGCCGCAAATCTAGCCCTTCGGGCTTTAGAGATCTGTGGAAATTAAGCAGTAAATATTAGTTTCAATCTGTCATTTGTCTTGTGTAAAAACCAGACAAATCGCTCAAGGTGGCGCAACTTTGGTTCATTGGCTTCAAATTCTACCTAGGAATTTCACTTCTACCCATTCTAGGTTGAAGAAAGTTTAGCAATTTTGGCACATTTTAAAATTTTTTCCATGTATTAGTTATATTAGTAATTTGATTAATTAATTATTAATTTGATACTGTCTTTTATATTGACTTTTGACTTTATACCTCCATATCTCGATTACTATTCCAAAATTAAAAAATGAAATATAAAAATTTAAGTTTGCCTTTCCTCTTTACCGTGAAAATAGAAATTAGATAAAATTCAAAATTTTTCGGACACAGTTAGCCTTATACTTTTTCGTGGACCACCCGGTACAGTAAAGCCTTTACTGTACCGGGTGGTCCACGAAAAAGTATAAGGCTAACTGTGTCCGAAAAATTTTGAATTTTATCTAATTTCTATTTTCACGGTGAATTTAGAGAAATGATTTAATTAATCCCTATCACAGAGGCTACAAAGATCGAAATTTCGGATTAATCCAGATTTAATGATTTTGAGAACTTACTTACTTAAAGTAGTAACACTCACACAATGAACTTACAAGAAACCCCCCCCCCCCAGCAGACCCTCAATTCACGCTATCACGCAATTTTTTTTCGAAATTCACGCATTCACGCAAACTTTCCTCGAGTTTCACGCAATAACCCGATTTTTCAGAAATCGGAAAAATGTTTGGGAAAAAATCGGGGAAACATTGAAAAATCTGCACATAATCGGTGGAAAAAAGGGAAAATTCACGCATTCTCGCAATCAATTAGCACATTTTCATGTTCACGCAAGTTTTTTCAATTCATTTTTTTCCCAATTTTCACGCATTCACACAACCGAAAATGGCCATTCACGCAATCACGCAAACCGCTGGGGGCCCCTTACAAAGACATTAAATGTCAAGGGCAGAACCAAGAAAAACTAATCAGCAAGAGGCAAGAGGGAGTATTAATATGTAGGTACTTGAGAATAAACGTCTTTTTTATAAGCAAGTGTCTGCCCCTATCTATATCAGGATTGCAATACACACTTTTTTTATAAGAATGGTGTAAATCCATATTATCATAGATATTCTTAACTTTTTTGGGAAAATCATTCTAAAATTCAGACTAGATTTAACATTTAAGGCATACGTCTCAAACATAAAATGGCATTTTTGTGGAAGGAGTAGGCATTACTTGGGGGTAATTGACAATTTTTAATTGAAAATGCTCTAAAAAGGGCATTCTTAGCTTGAGTAGTAAAATTCCATGATGGTTGTAATTCTTAGCATATTCTCAATTGTTTAGCCATTTTCATCATTATAAAGTGTATTATATTCTTATAAAAAAAGCGTGTATGCTTAGCATGCTGGGTTATTGGACTGTTCCACATAAAGTCTATCTCGAATTAGCTGGCAGTGTTTTTCCAAAGCTAGAATTCGAATTCATTAGCAGTTTTGTGTTCGTCAAGTAGATAATCCGGAATGGAATATTATCAAAAAAGAAAAAATTCAAAAAATGGAAAAAAGGAGATGAAAAAGGGCTCTTTTTCTGTTGTTTTTTTATGTCAATCATTGATAAACTTTTGACTATATCTTTCGATGGAATAATTTTTTTCATAAATTTTTTTTACATTAATGTTCTAAGATCAAAGAATCACTCGTGTGAAAATGATAACTACATATGGCACAATTATTGAAGAAATTGATTTTCTTCTTCTTCATTTTCCGATCTTTTTTGAGTTTTTTCTTTATGACAATATCCCACTCCTATTTGTCTTTTCAACGAACACAAAATTGCTACTTAATTCAAATTCTACCAGAAGTTATTGAGGTTTGAAAAAACACTGCCAGCTAATTCGAGATAGACTTTAATAGCAGGAATCTTAAAGAACATTTTCAAGCAAAAGAGAAAATTCACGCGAAAAGCAAACCAGATACTCTCGGGTACCTAGAAGCGGGGGGGGGGGGTCGGAATAAGCGGGGGGGGGTTGGAAAAACTCTCAAAACTTGATAAGTGGGGGGGGGTTGGAATAAGAATGTCCTGGGTGGAAACTTTTCGAAAAATTAATTAGCGGGGGGGGATGGCTATTAGGTACCCGAGAGTACTCTCTGTAGAAAAAAAAAAACATCTTTCTTAGACCCCTAGAACTTAATTTTTTATTCCCTGAAAATGTTCAACCAACCCTTAAACAATAATTCAACTTTGGTCGATATTTTATGTTTATGAACTATTCAGAAGGTTATTGAGCATTTTATATTAAATCTCTGATTAAATAGACCAAATTTAATAAATGAACAATCGAATCGAAATTTAAGTCCACTTTCCAAGGTGCCCATGGAAAATATTCAAAGACTTTGAGAAATTTACTTGAAAGAGCACACCCATTAAGTATGTATGCAATATTTCCTTCATTGAAGACGTGCGATTACATTGAAAGCAGATGATTCTTTCAATTGTCTATTTCTGTCTATTTCTATACTTTTATCAACCAATTGAAAATAAGCATTATATTTTCTCCAGCATCAGTTTTATCATTGTATATCATTACGTTGGTTTCTAATGTTCAAAATTCTTTCAATATCCATTGTTATTGCATACGATATCTGACTGTTTCAGCTTCGAGCTACTGGTCTACCAAATTGCAGCCAATTAAGCAGCTGCCAACTGTACTGATAAAGTTGCCTGAATTGTTGTGTGAATTTCTCAATGATTGATGTTGATAGCTTGTTGAATCTGAAAAGAAAAAAAATAGATACGCTTTTGAAGAGGTTCATCCTTGCAAATTAATGACACAACCAAAAAAATGAAAAACTTAGGTGGTCTCTTTTACAGCACTATCCAGTAAAAGAATCAATATTAATTTCTAAAGATAAAACTATTTCATTAATGAACACTTAATCTGTAAGATATTTTGATTGATTTGAAAGCTGATATCGGCACATCATATTAAGAACTGAAAATTTAAATGGTAATATTTCCGAAAGCCTTTGCAAATCCGTTGTTGTCCAAAAATACACTTTTTCCAGGGGGTACACAGCTGCAGGGTAATGCTGTCTAATTTTGAATCTCAAAAATGTTTAACAAAGAAAATCAAGAAAATATTTTAAAATCAACAGAAATGGCAAAAAATTACCTATCTCAGTGTAGAAGATGAGGGGAAAATTATTTCAAACTCAAATTATTTCCAATTGACTCGAGCATTGTTAATTAAATTAAATTAATTAAATAACCACCCCAGGGATTTGCCCAAGAATCAAGTGTGCCAAATTTCAGCCAAATCTGACCATTTTTGAGTCTCCAGCCTGTCCCAAAGTTTTCCAAATTCTAGCTCAACTGATGTTGAGAATTATTGGTTTTATTAATTTCGAAAGTTTCAATTTCAACTTTGCATCAGAAAAAAATTGACAACTTTTGTTACAATCAGCTACTACATTTATCAGCCAATGAGAAAATGTCAATAGTTTGTTTTTACTTCTCTTTAGCCGTTTTTTTTACCCAAATTTGCCCGGTCACATTCAAGGGTTTATGGCATAGTGTCCTCCCCCCCCCTTTATAAAGGGGGGGGATTCTGATTTTGGCCCTTTTTTTAAAGTATGGGGGAAAATGAAAAATTTGAAATTTGCTGGGGGAAAATAAAGAGGGGGGAAAACCATAAATTTAGGAAATTTTGACTGGGGGAACTTCACTGATCTCAAGGTGATCTTGTTGAACCTGTTTAAGCAATAAAATCAGCAAATCTTTTGGGATAAACCAACTTTTCAATACAATTTCATTTTTCCAGCACTTTCAAGGCTATTTTTTCAAGCTTTCCAAAATTTCAAACTTGATTTAAGGCATTTTTATGTTAACCATATGGGGAACCGCAAAATCTTCAAATAGCTGGGGGAATTCAAAAAAGAGGGGGGAACCGAAAATTTTGAAATATGGTGGGGGAAATAAAAGAGGGGGGAATGGAGAAAAATTTTGATTTTTAGCGGGGGGAACCAACCCAGGAGGACACTATGTATGGTCATGTACCTTTGTGCCAAAAATCAGAAAAAACTAATGAGCCAATCTCGAGAAAAGCTGGTAACAAACACACGCACTAACGAACATGGGTTAATTTATAAAAAAAAGTGCTCAAAAGAATTCAAAATGTTCAAAATCATTTTAATAGCTGCTTTTATCAAGCTTTGTTTTTCTCAGATTTTTTGTTCCAGACTGGAGCTTAATGGAAATTTTGAATTAACTTTTTGTTGCATGTTGAAAGTTTCAAAGTTGAAATCAAGTTGAATGAACACTGCCTTTGAATGATATGATTTGAGTAAAGGCTTATATGGATGAGATGCCTTTTTTGTTATTTTGCCAGCAGCATATCAAAGAAATTGACAAACAAAGACCAGCAGGACTTTCATAACTTGTCTCAACTAGCTACACCCTAGCACTTTGCCCATAAGAACAATAAAAATCATACCGATTTCTTCAATTTTGATATTGTTGAATTCAAATTCATGTCCAGGTCATTGCTTGAAAACTGGAATGAAAAAAAAAGGTCTGATCAGAATTTCCCAGTATGTAAAGACACATTTTGGATAGTACTTTTAAAAATAGTGCCTCATACCGGGTTATGCACAATTTCATTTCATCTTTCAATGCATTTCCTTAAAGTCATTACAGCTTAAGGTTTTTGCAAACTTCAACAACACTATACTTTTTGGCAAACAGTACCAGTCAACTATATTGAGAAGAAACTTTGGCTTTTGGTGTAGCTAAATGTCTGTAGCTTTCTGTTTATCTAATGATCCGTTTTGCTTTTTTAATCAAGCATAAATTATCTCAAAGGAAAAGTATTGCCGCTCGCAAAAACGCCTTGAAAGAAGGAGCGCGTCACGACATATCAATCCCGAGAGATAATTTCATTTTAGAGAAATGACAAGATATAGGTAACTCGCAAAAACGCCTGTCACATAGCTGTTCATTTTGAAATATATCTATAAATATTAATATAGCCATAACATATAAAAAATGAAAAGTAAAGTGTAAAGAAGCTAAGCATACTTTGAAAAAATATATAAAATATCATGTACTGGAAAGAAGTAAAAAATTCAACTTAGTTCGAGGAGCGCGTCATCACCCATAATCTTGTATCCAACCCCCTCATTTTGAGAAATAAATCTTTTGGATCGTTTAAGTAAAAATCACCAAGCCTTCCCAAAAATCTAAGAAACAGCCTAGTCAGAACAGTTAATAATGTATCATGCATTCATTGAAGTTTCATCCTTTTAATAATATTATAATTATGTTTACCTGTTTACTTTTATCATTACTTATTACTTTTAGTAATTTATAATTTTAATGAAAATGTCTCTGATGAGCAACGCAAGCACTCATAAATGATCAAATTGATCATAATTTTACACTTACATATCGATTAGAACCAATAATCAATAACTAATTGACATAAAATACATTTTTAAAAATCAATTAGCTATTGACTAGCATCAATTGATATTGACGAGCAATCGATTTTTATGGATGAGGTATCAATTACTATCGATCAACTTTTGGTATTGGTTCTGTCGATTAACAATCGATCATCATCAGGTACCTTCAAGTATCAATCGTAATGGATTTTTCATCAATTTTTATCGATTTTTCATCAAGTATCCATATTGATTAATGATTTGATTTCATTGATAACACACAATATGTCGCATACCCACAACACTGCTGACACAATATCAATGTAATAAAAATGTGGCCAAAGGTTAACCAAAAATTACTTCCCAGAAAATACAGTTTGTATTTCACAAATATACCCAATAATTAAACCCCTCCTTAAGCTGCTGCACTGCAGACCTACCTACAGATAGCTGTGAAGCTAACACAAGTTTTAGACCAAATCTTTAAGATCAGTTGAAAAAATTATATTGCACTTCAACTCTTAAAAAGATGTAAATAGTGTACCTTATTAACCATTTTAATCATTGGCACGGAAAGTGATGTATATTTAAAAATCCAGAGACATTTAAAGGGATAATCAGATGGTTTGAGATTTTCTGCCTGAAAAAACTCCTGTGGTTTTGAGTAAAATCGCCCAAACTTTTGTCTAACTATATTCTAAAGTCAAGATTTAAAATTTCTGAAAATGGGTTCTCATACGGTTCTTACGTTGTTTTACTAAAAGTCAAAAACTTGTAACTTATCTCAACTTTGGGAAATATTTAGGCAAAAATATTTTGAGGTTTTGTTCAGGACAAAAGAAAGATTCCACATGCCAAATATCCCAAACCATCTGATTATCCCTTTAAGGGTTGAAAAGTACAAAAGTT
Source organism: Clytia hemisphaerica (assembly GCF_902728285.1). NCBI lineage: Eukaryota > Metazoa > Cnidaria > Hydrozoa > Leptothecata > Clytiidae > Clytia > Clytia hemisphaerica. Next base: position 134,513 of record NW_027103358.1, read on the forward strand.
TGAAAATACATGCCTGGTCTTGCTTGTCAGTTTTCGAGTTTAGATGTTTGATTTTTTCAGTGTTCTTGTTGAATGTTTTTATCAAGAGGATCGTCCATTTTTGCTCAAATAACCACAAAAATATCTTCTCCAGTTTCTTTGAAAGCGTTTCATATAGTCAATCAGTGATTTGTGTCAAGGATCACGATGTTAGGTTAAGATTTAAAATAGCTTTAACTTTTGCAAACTGAAAGTTCTACTTCGCCACCAACTAGAAATGAAATACATTCGCGCCACTCTGCTACCATTTTGCAAATTATCTTACTTCGTGTAAAGACGGGGGTTACTATATAGTTTAATTTCATGATGACGCTGTCATTTTATATTCTACTACTTTCATGATTTTGTAAAAAGTTCTCATTTGAACTATGTAGTTCTCTAAATTGTGAAAGTTATGGTAGAAATTATTTTCCAATTTTCCAATTGCTATCATAGCTTACATTTTATGTTACCCCCGTGTTATTAAATCAAATTAAGACAGCTTGGAACACAAATAGCTCCTGGAAAGTACCCTACTGTAGAGGAACAGCTCATTTTTTAATTTTTTTTTAATTTGCGAGCAAAAAATTGAGCTGTTCCTGCTCCAGTAGGGCACTTTTCCAGGAGCGTCTTGTTTTAAACTGTCCAAGCAGCTCCAAAAAATCGACCGGAACAGCTCTAATTTTCTAGCTGGCTAATTCAAGGAACAGCTCTAAATTTCCAGTTGGCTAATTCAAGGAACAGCTCTAAATTTCCAGTTGGCTAATTCAAGGAACAGCTCTAAATTTCCAGCTGGCTAATTCAAGGAACAGCTCAATCTTTGAATCTTTTTGTCCAGAAAAAAAACTTAGTCTCAATCGGGAACAGCTCCAGATTTCCAGTTAGTTGGCTACAGGAACAGCTCCCAAGTTCTATATCAGTTGTGAAAATTACATGGAATCAACCCGGAACACATGTGAATTTCCAGCTGGAGAGCTGAGATAGAACTTTAAGGATTTTTCCAGGGAACAGCTATGTATTTCCAGGAGCAAATTTTTTGAAAATTTCCCGGAACACCTAGGCCATTTCCAGCTGAGGGGGGTCTCCGGAACAGCTATTTCGTCTTTTGCCCTCGGTGGCTGCTTTCGTGTATTTATCCGCCTCCCCTCAACGCAGGAGACCAAGTATATATGAGAAAATAAGGCCTAGCTTTGGTATACTAGAGCAAAAGTACTCTAATATAGTCTAGAGAACATCAACTGAACTATTCAACTTATGAATTTAATTAACAATTTAAAATCAATAATTGTTGGTGATTGAGTACTATCAAATAAACTATGCTGCGTTGTCAAATAAGTTGGTGCCCAGTTAATTGATTGAAGCAGTCATATTCTCTTTCTTATCCTTCATTCTAAATTTCTTTCGCAGATGTTCGACATTTTATATAAATGTTGAAGCAAGTGGGATGTCGCACAATTGGGCTTACAAACAACTGAGCACTCATTTTTTCAACAGTTCATTGTTGCTTGACAGTTATTGATAAAATGTACTTTCAAACAAATATCATTCAAATGGAACCGAGGATTGAACCAGTCAAACCTAATTGAACAATCAACCGATTGAAATTCTATTGCCAAAAGCGATAATAATAATAGAATATTACCACAATTGATAAGCCACTTGCATTTGAGTGGATTTGAATTTGAAGGATGTCATATTGAATAATTAAAAACTCGGGCTTCAAAACAATGAAATCATTAATGTATATACACTTAAAATAAGTATACATTAATGTGTTATCATTTTTTTTTTGCTTTTTAAGTTTTTATTTTTCGACATAACATCCTAACTAGCGACTTATCATGAAGTCAGTAACAAGCATCAATGGAGGGAAACTTGCTTAGCCCTCAAATGAATGATCTAGCTGGTCATTAAAACACAAAGTAAAGTCGGTTGCAATTTTTTTGTAAATCAGGTTTGTTTTGATTTAACTTTGTATTTTAATGATTATGTTGTTGAACGTGGAATTTCTGACCATATATATAGGAATGTCAGAATCCATGACTGACAAAAGATTTTTTCCTCGCTGTCAACAAAGCAAAAAATTTAAAGGTTTCAATCAGCGATTCCGACCTTCATATTATCCTTATTCCCAACTACCCTAAAAAAGAGTGTTGGAATTAGATGAGACCTGCAGTAGACCATGAACAAAGATACAACCTACAGGTCAATTGGCAATTTTGAACTTTAAAAAGTCCTGAGTTACATGATATACACAACCCGAACAGGCCCTACACATGTTCAGGTCATGTTTCAGAGGTAAAAATCCATTTGTGGGCGGTTTGTGGCCCAAACTCACTTGGCCCAATCATCAATGTTCTGCCAAAAGAATGTTATGCTATATATTTTGGTTTCAACATGACACCCCAAAAATGTTTGAGGTTTGTTCAGGCAGTCAGGCTAAACTGTGCGTTGTACAAAGTTCCGCTTTCAGATCAATTCCCAGACTACCGTTGGTCTAATATCGACATCCCTCGTCTAATTCCGACACCCTTTTTTAGAGAAAGGAATAATATGGAAGTTGGAATTACTGGTTGAAAAAAGATATTTCCTCTCCTACCATCATGCAAAGAAAAATAGTTTCGACCTTTCTATTATTTCCAGCTTTAAAAAAGGTTACCTGCTCCAGATGTGGATTTTGCTATTGACACGCTTTGCTCTAAAGGTACGATGCGAAATATACCGTAAGTTGGTCTAATCTCGACATCCGTCTTCTAATTTCGACACCCTTCTTTAGAGATGAATAATATGAAAGTTGGAATCGGTGATTGAAAAAGAATTTTGCCTCTCTTACCAATAAGCAAAGAAAAATAGTTTAGCTAGACCTTTCTATTATTTTCAGCTCTAGAAAAGGGTGTTGAATTTAGACGAGGGATGTCGACATTAGACCAAGTTACGGTAACATCTGTGAATATTGGCCATACCGCTTTGAAAGTTTACTTGAGCCATTTCTCACCCGCCAAATCTATCAAAAATAATCTACCCCATAATCCTTTGCAGCAAAATCAAAACAAACCTTGAAGCGGCGCTAGTTTCCAGGATATTGTTTTGAATGCGGTCTCGCATGAATCCGTCCAACAAAGACGTCAGACTGTTTGTTCTCACCCATCCCGTTAGAGCTTCAGCGTGGTGGGCAGAAAACAATTACAATCTGTTCTCAGGTTATAAAAAAGGGTGTCGACATTAGACTAAGACTCGATCGATACTCAATAACATTTTTAAATAGATTATTCTAATCATCCTATCTTCAGGGTGGGAAAAGACTTCTATGGTTTTCATTCCTCCAGCTACAGTAAGTTAAAAGTTCAAAAAAGGCAAGACTAGGTAAAATATAAATTATAAAAATATAGATAAATACATTATACCTTTGTTCCTGCAGAGTATCGTGGAAATTTCTTTAGCTCTTCGGTTGCAATTCCTTGTTTGAGAGGATATTTTACTTTGAATAGCATATTTTTGTTCAAAAAATAGATGAAAGATGAAGCAAAACACGTGGTGGATATTTTTTTAGGTGCCATTTTGTTTCTCTCTCTCCCGCTTGAAAATTGAGAAAATTTCAAATACTCGCGCGCATGCGCGCACGCGCAAACAAATGATTAGCAAAATCGGATCAATTTGGCCCTTTTGAACCAGAGTCTTTGAAAATATCCAAAAGAGGGGCCCCTGTCCTGATTTATTCTTATCATAAAATACGTCAATGAACATACGCGTGTCCGCTGGTACCTTGTGCTGGGTAAAGTAAAGTATCAGGGGGGATCGGGTTCAAATAATCCGAAATGATAAGCCGTCGTCGAACATAGAGGTCGTCGTCGCTGGGCACAGAGGCAGTGGTCGGACATAGCGGTTGTTGTAGAACATGGAAGTCGTAGCCGGACATAGAGCTTGTCGTCGCACATAGAAGCCGTGGCTGGAGGTAGAGGTCGTCGTCGAACATAGAGGTCTTGGCCCAATTTTCTTCGGTCTTTATTATATAAGTTTTGGTCTGGAAATTTGACAACACAGTCTGTAAATTGTGCTTGATCCATGTTATGTTTATTTAAATTATAAAGTTGTCGAACATAGATATCGTGGTCGGACATAGAGGTCGTCATCGGACATAGAATTCGCCGGGGCGGTTCGCATCAACGAAGGCGGTTTATCCGGCGGGGTGATTCTTGCTCAGGGTGGTTTTTTCCCTTTTCCCGTTTTCTCTGCCATCCTTTGGATGGAAAAGAGAAATGAGAACCCTAACGGGTTTAGAAAGATTTAAAAAACTATCAGGGGTCAGAAAAGTCTCAAAAGTCGCAAAGTTTCCCAGGTCTTGGGCCGGTAATTCAGGTCTTAGGCCGCTAAATCAGGGCTTGGGCCGCTTACGGAAAAAAAATTTGCATCGGAGAAGAATGATAGTCGGCCTTTGATGTGTTGCATCCTCAGGTTCAACAGTCCTTGCCGTAAACCTAGAAATATTTTGGTTGGACCCGCCAACCCCCGAAAACGAGGGCTGGGTTACCAGACCTCCCGCTGTAAAATTCTTGACGCGGTCTTGCAAAATTCCGTAATGTAATCACAATGTAAACCTTCCAGATGTTGAAAATTTTCTCGACCTTCAGAGCTTTGTCGTGTCGGATGAAAATTTCACAATCAGGCTTGACGTTTTTGTAACAAGGTCATTGCATGGTCGGTTGAAAAATTAAGCAACGGATGAAAAAAACTTCCTTCAAGTTCAACTTTTTTTTTGCTCGCGCGGAACTTTTTTATGACGTAATCTTTTCTTCAGGTAAAAAAGGTTAAGAAAAAAACTGTCACCTGTTTCGCGTGAAATTGGACCGGCCTTTAGTGGTTTTACTCCGGGGGGATGGCACTCATATTTTCTGACCCATGGCATGTGTTGCCCTTAAGGATAGGTTTTTATTCGAGACCCTCGGGATGCACTGTAAAAGTGTACTTTTGTTAGAGTGCACTACAAGGTTCTCGTTCCCTGCGTATTATCTGCTTTTTGATACTTACTGATAGCACAAAATTATACCCTGGCATTGTCTGCTTTTCGAACGCGTAAGATTACGTAATTCAAAAACAAAACGTCAGATTTCATTTGTTCCTGGGTTTAAAACCATCGCATTGCTGTGCAACTTTGTAACATCAAATATTTTATGATACATTGTTTTGAGAAGTTCCACCTTTGAGAGGGGAAACTCGCATCAACCAACACCAGCGTATTCTCTGGCGTCAACCAGTAACGTAAATAAGCCTGGGATACACAGGGACGAGGTTGAGGTTTTTCTTTTAGTTGGATACACTGTAAGGGTGTGTTTGGGGACTGCTGAGTCGCAAGTCTGACTGTAAAAATACGATGTATTTTTATAGTTTTGACTCGCACCCATTTTGATTTGTTTTGCATATTGTGTCAACATCTCAGGCTCATTTTTGACTGACATCAGACAGATAAGATATGCAACCAAACAACACTGTAAGGGTCAGAAATGATCGGTAAAATGCACTGTAATGGTACCTTTCCACTCCTCAAGAGCTGCACTGTATGGTCCGATTTCGAAAGCCAATTTTTTGGCGGTACATGCCGTCGTTTAGAAATCGAGTGCCCCCCCCATCACCATCCCCAGGGGTTTACTTTAGATCGCCGTAATGGTGCAAGTAGTATTCGTCGATGCTTTTTTTATAAATTTCATTGGAATTGAAATTTAAAACCTATTCTTTAGCACTTATTACGAATAATTTGGATTGTGTATGAGAAGAATGTGTGAGTGACTACCGCTAGTATATTTTTATGTGTACTAGGTTCTGGGTAATCTGCATTAAGCGATGAAAAGTTGGCAAAATCTGACATTCTGTTTCTATTACATCTTCTGCTTTGTAAATAAGCATTGATTTCAAAGCAGGTCAGCTTTTTAGGGGACTGGAAGTCAATTGAATGAATTTTTTTCGGTGCACGGTCAATATAAGAGACAACCAAACCAAAGGAACCAAAACAAACCTGAAACCTCTATTCTGAGAAAGAAATAAGAAATGGCATAGCAAGACACTTGTTGCTTTTAAATGCATCTTTGCGTTCCGATGTGCCACTCATGGACGAGGGGCCTTCTTATTTTTGTTTTAAAGACTTAGTGTCCCGATGATGGAAAACAACATAATGAATATCCGGGGGGGGGTACTTAGGCAAAATGGGTGCCGGGTATGTGCGAACCATAAGGGTACCTTTTCTCATTCCTCAAAAGTCTCTCAAAGGGGTACAAATTCAAATGTTAGTCTCTGAAAGGGTCCCAAAATCACAAAAATCAAATATTTCTCTCTCAAAGGGTCACGATTTCCAAGAATTTTGACCAAAATTTGGTGAAAATCAAACCAAAATTTAGGAAAAAGTCTCTCAAAGGGTCCCAAAATCACCAAAATTTTGTCTCTCAAAGGGTCGATTTTCGATTTTCGGCTCGGACATACCCGTCAACTCGCAAACCTAGTACCCTCCCCCGGGATGAATATAGACTGTGACGACAAATAAGGATTCTATTCATCACGTATTCACCTAACACAAAAGTAACCCTAGCAATGATCCATGATCTCGGATGAGGGTCATATCAATCTGCGACAGGTGCTCAGCAAATTGCATAGTTATCCGCAACGCCTACATATGGGTAGGCTGCTATTCTTCACAATGCTTCAAATTAAAGCTTGTAATTTAAAATCATGAACGCCGACCAATTTTTCGAAAACACAAGCATAATCTGGCAGAATCTCACTTTTTCAACAAAGTTTCCTCTTCCTCTGAAAAATGGTTGTAAAAAACCCCAATGAAGGAAATTAAAATTCTCGGGTGAAAAGTTACTTATTAAGTTGTTCTACAGGATGCATACGATTTCGAGACCCCGTTGGTCACCCTGTGCCCTCGGTTCAATAAAGCAAAACTCTGCGGTCTCGAAGTAAAATGTCAATCTGTAATTCTATGGTGATTTCTATATTTGGAGCTAATAAGGCCTTTTTTCCCAACAGCGGGCATTTACATAATCGTCGCCAAAATATTTGGCACAAAAGGGGAATTCCCCCTCAAAACTTTAAAACCGCAAGTGATCTTTAAGAGCTTTAAAGTACGGCTAGAAAGTAGAGTTTCGTAACTCTGAGTTTTAACATTAGACTAAAGTCTTAGGAGCTTAGGATCTCCGATCTAAAAGCCCGATAATGTTCCAATATGACTGAGAATATAGCCTGGAAGCCACTTAACCTCCTCCCCTCCCACTTGAACCAAGTGGGAGTACTTAAACTTCAATTCTCGCCAAAGCTTTAAATTCTTAAAAGCGTTGAAATACCTAAAAATGCAAACATATTTAGGTGCAGATTGTAGCAAACAAACTTTGGCACCACTTCCTTTTTTTCCATAACCATTATTTAGTGGTTTTTAAGCAAAAATATAACTAAAGAAACGAAATGATTTTCTAGTTCGCAGCGTTTGCTAGTTCTCTACAAAAAAATTCTTCAAAGATCTTCCACTCCCCTCTCTGAAAACTTGAAAATTACAATAGCATAAACTTCCAGTGGCAGTCGAGCATTTCTCTAGGGGATTCCCTGGGATAAACTTTTTATCGCAGTGACCAAAAAATTAAGATTGAAAAGAAGCATTCTCCTACCAAAATCCCTGAGGCTCGGGAAACACAAGTTAAGAAAACACGAATTATGTCAAATGTGACGTCATCAGCGGGGAATAATGACGTCACAAGTAGATGAATTAACTTGTGTTTTCCGAGCCCCAATATCCCTTTCCCTGTGACGCTTATTTTAAAATTTAAAGGATACAACAGGAAGGACTATAAAGAGCTTTGTGTGATTTCGCAAACAGTATTCTCCGACAAAGAAAATTTTGAGACTACCAACTTCTAATCTAAAACACAATCAAAATTATGAAAGATTGCCTCTTGTTTTCTGTAAACCACCACCCAAGTTGTGAGTTGACTGCTAAAAGTTGTATGAGTGAATGTAGAGAGTCCATCGCCGTATTTCCCTAAACACCCTGCCAAGAAGTGCTTGGGATTCGAACAAAGTCCTTTGCGGTGTAAGGCTGTGAGCGAAACCTTAATACTATCAATTGTCAGAATGTTAGTAAGACATTGTCATGAGGGATTTATGTGTAGAAAAAATACGTAGTTGAATGTGAATAAAAATGAATTATGGATGAGATTAATATATCTCAACGAAATGGAAGGCTCGAGTATTCTCAACGAGCGCTCGGCTGAGCAAGACCTGGGACGAAGATCACCCAGAGTCAATCGGAGAATCAAGAGTCGCGCGAACATAGGCTTCAGCAGACCCCGTCCTAGGAACCAGGTCTGCCAAAGCTTACTTCCGCGATTGATCGCAATGTTCCACCGTTTGGTGATGCGCGAACCATGGTCGTATGCCTGTTTAGCAGATGCCCGCGTAGAGGATGCCTGTGGAGGAACCACGGAAGCCCAGAGGATGCCTTTTTAGAAGATGCCCGAACCGTAGGTCGGAAGGTGATCACTATCTCGAGACACCGCGCCATCTCGAGATATCGACAACGTCTGGACGCAGACATATGTATATAGAGAAGTGTTAATTTATCGTAAGCTGAATGTTATTTATCTTAATGGAACTATTTATGTGAAACATGTATTGAAAAAAACTAATGTCTACTTTGCTCTACTGTCACTCTGAATTCCACTGTACATTTTAGTCCTCCCCATCTTCTAACGGCGGGTCAGATCACAAACGCCTGGGGCATAAAAATAAATATTCGCTTGACGTGCCAGGAGGGGACCGATCAACCGCTTCCCGCGCGACAACATAGTGATAGCGTAAAAAGTCAGTTTAATGTTAATGTGGGCCCAAAATGATGTTAAAAAGAATGCAGGTTCGTCTATTAGAGCACGGAATTCCGTGAGTACAGTATTGTCTTAAAATCATAGACAATCATCGGCGTTTAATCAAAAAAACTATATACAGTATATATTTCATGAAAATCTGTATGAAAACTACATATAGAAATATACTCAAGTTTATAAATATCAAAATGTACAAAGGGGTATGGGTAAAAATGATCAACACAAAATGAATTTTATCGTTGTAACAAATTGAACAAAAATTATTTGTGTGTGAATAATATTCTTTGAAGGAAATATTTTCGTCTACTAAATCTGTCGTTAAAAATTGAAAACTGCAAATACAACATTGACAACTTCCCTAAAAAAGGCAAAATTCTCTATTGGAATTGAATGTCCTCTATATCGTGCTTGTCTTTAATAAGTTGTATTTATGAAATATCAAAAATATTGTTGCTGTTATCAAAATATAGAAAATATTTACCGAGAAACTTTTGTCACCAAAAACCATAACTTTGAATCACCTACTAACATAAGATATCACATCCAATCTATGATCTGTAACGTAATGCAATCACTTTTTGTTGCATTTCAAGTCTTAACATTGCTTTTTCCTCCGATTCAGGTATTTGATTTAACATTTTGCAAATAAGTTCTGAAAAGCAGTCATCTTCAGATTTCAATTTCATTTTAGGGCTGTTACTTTCGCTTCTCGGTGAGCCGGTAGATGAGGGCCTTGATCCTGGTGCATGGGGTGGGGTGCCAGCTTTTTTCCTATCTGCTACCCCATTAGTGTAGGGTGGTGAGGAGCGACCGATGACTTTATGAGGGGGCTCGTCCCAGTATCCACTGTCATGACCTTTGTAAGGTTTGATGGTAACAGTGGGCGAGTCAGGGTACGGTTTAGCGTAAGGGTCGACCATAGAAGCTTTCGGTTGGTGTATAATGTATGGGTCCACCATGGTGATTTTAGCAGGGTTTGGTGTGGATTCATAAGGAAACTGGTGGAGGTGACCTTCTTTTTTAACCATGGGTTTCCCGTTCGTCCCATTGGTCAGTTTGTAATTGACAGGTCCGTCATGTTGATGATGGTTGACGATGTAACGTCGGCGTGCTGTCGGAGTACGTTGCAAGAAATGGCCGTTTAAGAATTGTAAATGGTTGAAGAACTTCCAAGGACTGATGTAGTTCCCGTCGCCGCCGTTTAGTTTCATGTTCTCCATGTTACGTTTCTGACTTCCGTAATAACATTTCAAATTAGTCATTTTATCTGTAATTTGTTCTATAGTAGCATGCATGTCATTTTCACTCAGTGCTTTTTGGATATATTTCACGGCGTTATCCCTCTCCTCTTTATTGTAATACATAAGGTGCTTCGTGTTGTATAAAATATCTTTCTTTTCCCATAGTTCGACAAGTTTGAAAATTTCAATATCCATCCATTCTTTGGCGTCGGCCCCTTTACAGCTTGGCCGTCCACGTTTCTTTCCGGCGACCGGCCATCGCGGTTTCTCAGAAGCTGGGATGTTGTCACTGGAGTAATGGTCTGATCTAAAGGTTGAAAAAAGAAGAAGTTTTCATTGAAAGGGAGAAAAAATTATGTAGGAAAAAAGGTTTTCGATGGCCAGAATGTGAGAACAATATAAGAACTGTTAAGGCTTTATGAACTCTAAAACACCCAATTTTTGTTTTTAATTTTTAGGCTAAAAAGGTGAAACGTGAAATTGCTCTTCAACATTCTTAAAATATTAAAATCTGAAGTAAATCGCCTTTTTGCCCACTTTAAGTAATTAACCCCCAGTTCTTGAGGGGCGCAAGATTTCTCATCTCCTTCTCTGTTCCTTCCAAGGCTGAACTGATCTAAACACGATTTGGAGTGCTTGATAACAATATGAATTAGCATATTCTCTATTACTGTACCTTCTAAAATCCAGCATCTTAAAAAGCTTCAACAATTTTATCAATTTGAATCAAGGTAACAAATTATCGTCAAATACTGATGATAATCTTTCAAAATCCAACAACCCCACACATAGAGTAATTCTCTTAGATCAGAAAAATAATCATATCTAATTTTCTAATATAATTTGCGCAAAGTTTTTTGTCATAGAGAAGGTATACGCGTCATTTAATAGATTAAATTATAGGTGTTTACTCAGCCAACAAAGGATGGGTTACTATCTTAAAAGCCGATATCTTTTGGATAATTTAAAAATTGAGAACAGATTAGAGGGGAACAGAAAAGAAGAAAATTTAGTTTCTGCCAAGCCTCGTTTAGAGTAATTAAAGGTTAGTTCCTATTAACGTCAATCGGTTCGGTCGTGGTTTTAATGAAAAATAAAATGAAGAAAAAATAACTCGAACATGATTCTCTGATTGTTAATTAATAATGGTATTCATCATCAAAAGGACAGCTCCTAATTTTTCAAGTGTCAATATACCCTCCCTTTATCCACTGGAAAAATTATTCAAATAATAGTGGCTGGTGGGAAAACAACCAGAGTGACTTTGAGCTGAGACCATAAAGAAAATCTTAATTTGAGATTTTAAAGCCTTATTCATTTTCCTGGAATTCGAATCGAGATTTCATCTTCTTTATCCATGTCTGTCAATTTCACGCACGTTGCCGGAAGATTAGGTCCGCCCTACTGACCACCCTAGTGATTAGTATCCATCTAAAAAACAGCTTTCGTCAAGCAGAACTTGAAAGGCAGAAAAGATTTGTCATAATTTAAACCCTTTTTTAATTGGTTCGAAAATAATGACGAATGTTGCATCTTCAAAGAAACTGATTTATCCAGATGAAGAAACATTGAAATTGCATACGAGCAAATCACATGTTTTGTGCAAATCTCGATTTTGCGTGACGATAGAAATTAAATATACTATATGGCGTTCTAAATATAAGACCTGGCATATTTAGAACGCAATGACTATATATACCTAATACCTTTTTGATGGTGGACACAACGGCTTATAAATGTATCCAGGGATGTTTGATGAACTCCGCCGACGCATAGTATTCTAACAGGGTTTATGAAGTATGTACTAACAGTTTTATGTTTTTAAGAATGAGTCTAGTTTTTATAATTAAAATATTGTGATGGTTTGTCCTTTATCTCCTTTATTTTGTAGTCATTACATTAAATTTAAAATCATTTACTGGAGTACTTTATCCCGAAAGCCACTCCTAAATTTAAAGTAGTATTTAGATATAGACAGAAGTCAAATATACCCCCTGGATATTTAATGAAATATAAGTCAACATTAATTAAAAATACTCGCGACACAGGGGGTCGGCGCTATGAGATTATAATATTTGTTTTGTTTTCAAAGTGCGGAAAGCTTTTGAGATATTTTCAATTTTAGAAAAGTTTATCATGTAAGATATATGTCAAAACTTTTTTACAATATTTTCCCACATGACGATGACTAAAAAGAACTTTATTTAAAAGATAGAAGATAAGATTGACAAGTAGTTGCGAGTTGACGACGACTTTCAAATATAGTCAAAGATATCTTTTTTCTTTTTATCACGTTCATGTTGTTGATATTTTCATATTAAAATCAAGTCAATCCCTGATTCTTATCTAATCAAAGTTGTCATGGGTTACTAATTGGAATTAGCGAAAGTTATTATACTTATTTAAGCCACAAATTCAAATACTTCTGTAAAGCTGCTTAATAATATTATCTTACACGGAGTAGAGACAGCAATTAGGAAAATATTTTCTATCCCTGCTGTCAGATTATTTGTTTGCAAATGCCGACTTTATTACCACAAATTGGATAAACTGATTGTCGGTAACTACTTTTAAAAAAGTGAATTATTTCTTTAATGCTGCAAAATTGTTCTCAAATAATTTTTAAAATTATGTGACGTTCTTCTCATCTTTAGAATCACTTAACCCACTCCCTAAGTTGATATATTATACCCAAACAAAACAATTCATTTGGTTTGGGGGAATTGTTCTGAAAATCAATAATCTAAGAAGAACTTTTTACAAAGATTTGAAACTGCGGGGTCATATATCCTTATTTTCTAGTTTGTTAAAAAACATTTGTTCTAGGGACTGATTAGACTATGTTATAGTCTAAGACGAATCACTATCTAAGAAAAAAGCCCAAAGCCGAAGAAAATTCGCAAACGGGTTTTTTTGCCGAAAAGAGTTAACAGTCGGTAGAGTTGCCAGTCGTTTCTTCGAAACTCTCCCGCCGATTTTTTTCCGTATAGTATACCGCCATAACGCCATACCGCCATTTTTTCCCGCCTTTGCTATCACTGTAACGGACGATAACATCGTCTAGGGACTGATGTGCAGAATAATAACCTCAGGGTTGTTTCACGTTAAATGCATAAATAAGGGTACATATAAGGGTCCGTCATTTTGATATTGAGGGAAAATAGGGGAATGTGCCACTTAATACAAATTATATTTAGTTTCACTCTCATTAGGACAGAATTCTCCTTTAGTTAAGGGTATTTGTGGAGAGAAGCAGGGTAGTACCCAAGGGTATCAAAGTCACCAAGTGTCCATCTATTTGATAGTTGGTCAGAAAAAAGGATTAAAATCAAAATTATGTCTACTAAGCTTGAAATCAATGATTATATGATATAGAGAAAATAAGTTGTTGACATTTTTTGATTAAGTTTTAAGATTTAAGACTTGGCAAATAAAAAAAGTTATATATTCGTGATATATTTTTTCTATGACGAGTGACAATAGATTTTGTCAACATTATAAACGTATTTTTGAAACTTAATATACTGGATATAAAATTTAATTTGAAATCGTGACAGAATAGAAATATCTTGCTGTTTTCAAGTGCGCAAAAGAATTTAATAAACGTTTTTTACAACTTTGTCTTTTATTATCAATATTATCCAAAGTTTCTTTTGTTTTAGAAAATTTAATATCTTTTTTTATTACCTCGAAATATAAAATAGCACTGATTCAAATCCACACTTATGAAATATTTAATAATCTCTCAAAAATCACGCAACACCGAATGCAAAAAATAAAAACCTTGCCATCTTATTAATTGGTTCCACCTTGAATTGGAAGAGATATCCAAATCCCCGGGGGGGGGGGGGGGTACTAGGAGGTAAAAAGTTGAAATTTTCCTAATTCTCTGACCCTTAGTGGTCACGAACCCAATTAAACTCCATTTGTGCCTGGTCCGTTTCTCGAACGGGTTGATGATGTAAAAGGCCTTTCAAAAGAACTTGGGAGTAATGTGGGGTTTCTTAAGGATAAACGCCGAGTAAGAGGCTTTAAAATAAAGTGTGAGCGTGATTTTTGAAACTAGCCTGGTTTTTCGGGTGTGGTCATTACAAGTCACCATTTGGAAAAGAGGAAAAGAAACGTTATTTTAAAATAAATTTCCGAAAGATGTTTGAATATATTGTTTCAAAGAAAATAGCGCATTTACCAAAACATCGACCGCATATCTGAAGCAATAATAAATTGTCGTTTATTTAGAAATATTTATATTTGGTTATTGACATTTTTGGAACTCGTCCAACTAAACTTATTCGCTTTCCTATTTCTTTCTCTCTTACTTTGAATACTTTTTACCTGAGCCAATGACAAATTGCATTTTAGAAATCTAAATGGGGAATCTTAAAACTAAAATTTGTGGATTCTTTTCACTTTGAGTTTCTTCGTTGAAGATAGCGTGTTGATTTGGCGTATCACCGGATCTAAAACAACACCCCTGTTTCACAAACCCGGTGGGACTTTTCCCACAGTGGCGATGAAATTTTCCATTATAATCCCAATGGGGATAAATTTTATTGTTATAAGCTCAAAAGATACAATGGAAAAAATTATTGAGTTTGATTTTTTCCCACTGGATATCAAATTGGGATTAAGTCAAACTCGATTTCCCAGTGGGGCAGAAATATTGGGCTATTTCCAACGAGAAAGAAATTTTCCAGTGGAGCGGGGCTTCTACCGGGTCTATAGCACGATGGTGTATGACAGGAGGATGTATATATCAGGACAGAATCAATATCACAACGTTATTTCAACGTTATAATCTAGCCTTAAATGGACGTTGTGGACGTTAGATAAACGTGCCAGCTGGAATTTGATTGAGTGTGACCGACCTCGATTCTTCATCTATTAGATATTTGATCCCAAGATTTTACGTTGGAGGCACCACGTCCCTTCAACGGCAATTGCAAAGCTTAAGATATTCCATGAAGTTTACTACCGGAAAATTGCGCTAAGGAAACGGGATACAAAAGATTATTTTCTCTAATATTTAGATAAACTTTTTTTTTAATGTTCAAGTGTTTAAACGTCGGCGACCTTTAAAGAAGAGAAACATAGACTAAATCAAAATATTTTGTTGAATTATGTTGTTTGCTTTCGTTCTTAAAAAACACTGTCACAATTTATTCCAGATTTAATTACTTTAATGTTTTACTTTGGAATATAAAATTCATTTATCACTAAAATCTGAAACTTCAATTGAAAAGAAATTGGATTTTTTATAAGAACATTTCATCATTATGAATTTATAATTAATTTTTGCACTGGTGTCTTTTTCAGGATGTTCTTAAACCGGCTAAAATTGAACGAAAATTTCCCGCTGGACCTATAAAAGTTAGGCTTTCTGTGCTAGTACGCTATTTCCCGAAGTATACCCTGGATCCACCCTCCAAAGTCTACTCTTTTCTCTTTCTCCAGATCTCTTTGATTTCACCACTGAACAATTGCGGTGTATCCCAGTGTCCTAACTTTAACTCTAATACAAAAGAGTCCACATCGGTATCAAATATAGTAAGTTTGGGATAGCATCAAAACTGCCCGGACGTGTAGAACGTTGTGACTCTGAGCTCTTCACATATATAAGAAAAGTTTCCACAAGACCATGAGGGTATACAAAGCGCTAGAAGAAACAGAAAGTCAGGGAGAGTATCTAAATTGAAGTTCCTATAAAATGTAAAATATTCTGGACTTGAAATTTCATTTTACGCACCTTCTAACCATAGTGATTTCTTCTTCATTTTCATCTTTAAATTGATAATCTGATTCGTCCATTGCTACGTTGTGCTTTCTTTAATTCGCCACAAAGATATTCACAATATTTTCAGTTGTCTTGTCTGTAGTATAGATATAACTAAAAACAACAAAAAATAAAAGTTTGAATTAAAAAAAACAAATTTCGGCTTCTTGTGTCAAGTCGCAAACATTGTTACTCTGAATTATACAAAGGAATAATAATTCGAGTCCCCTCAACAAAAAGAAAATATCTTTTGGCGTGTTAAAGGCCACTAGCTAAATATTTTGACATGCTGGTAAGAAAAGAGAAATGAAAGAAAAAAGTTTTGAAATTATTTTCAACCATTGTCAACTTTGTAAAGGGGGTTATCATACAAATGCAAAAATATAATTCGTTTATAATAAAACAAAAGAAAATATAAAAGGAGTTAATACCCCCTCTGAATAACAGCCAAGTGATTTATCTTATGTTACAAAAAAATTTCACAGTTGAAGCTTAGTATATTAAAAAATGACTTGTCGAAAATATATTAAAAAATTATTTAACATGAAAAATATCAAACTTATATGTAAAAATATATATTAACTATATATTTATCTAAGCGACCTTTTTCTGTCGTTTTATTTCAAATGTGTGCTAATATTTGATAAAATACCTTCAAAAAAGTTTTTTTTCTTTTCTCATGATAATAGGAAAAGAAAATATCTTTTCAATTGATTTATTTTGATAGAATCAAAAAGGTGATGACAAAAAATCTAAATATTGTATTATATTCTACAAAATTTTGTCAACGACCTTACTCCAGATAAGATAAGATATCAGCAAAGAGTATTTGCTTTTTTACACCATATGGTTATACCCACAAACTCTTTTCGATTATTTTGACGAAACTTTAATACGATTAAAAAATATAAAAAAAGTCATGAATTCCGTTGAACAGTTTTTCATAATAACACAGAGTGATCTCCGCCGTAGAGAAACGACCAACGTTTGCCTTTTACTGTCAAGCCTCCATCATGACTATACTACAGCATCTACGTGTAAGACCTTTATTGCAGATAAAACTTTTTTCTATTAAATATAATAATAGTTTAATTGCTCAGCTAAGATAAGTTTATTACACTTGGCGACTGATCGATGCATATACCCAGCATATTTAATTCCCTTATTGACAATTTCTAGAAGGTGTTCTAAAAATTTTTCAGAGTTTCGAATAAACGAGGGTTCTAAAGATATTATTACTTGATACTAGAGATTTGTCGCTGAAGATTTTTTAATATAGAAAAAGGTATTTCAATAAAATTTGATAGGATTACTGTAATCAGATGACTTTGCTTTTTATTTTGTTATCTTCAAAGTTAATAAAGGACCTTCACTCATTTATTTTCTCATTTTTTGATATCTCATAATATCTTATAAATCTCCTTTTGAACGCAAAATGAGATATAAGGTTTATCAAAGAAAAATTATTATTCAAATTATATTACTAAGCGATAAGCTTTTTGTGGTATTTTGCTAATCTATACAATTTTTTTTCAATCGAGAAGATTGAAACTGAGAAGATATTATCTCAAGATTATTAAAATGTAATTTATGATTGGAATTTTTCGCTAAATATTTCTCCTGAATTTTCCTCCATCTCCCATGACAACAAATTTTCTCCAAGTGTTTGTGAAAAAAAAAGTTAATTAATTTAGATTATTTTATGAGTTCATGATATATTTGTAATTTAAAAGTGAAAGAAAAAAGGCGCAAAAATGCTACCTGTGGTCTTGTGAAATTTTAGATACGAGGGAATAAATTTACACCCCCTTCTCATCGACCCCTTCCCACTGGAAAAATCGGCCAAAATATCGTCCCCAGTGGAAAATTATACCCCAATTTTTGTCCCCACTGAAAAAAAATAGATAAACCAATCCTCACTGAAAAATATTATGCTTTTTTTTTCCATCCCCACTGAATTTTCTGGCTAGAAAACAATGGAATTCAAATCTCCGGCCATTAAAAACATGAGAATATCAATCCCCATCGAGTTTTGGTTTGTAATTTTTACCCCCACTAGCTGATAAAATCCCACCGGGTCTGTAAAAAGGGGGTGTGCTAAAGCCCTTTGCCAGGAGAACCTTTCAGTCATTGGGAATGAAACTTTAGTTCGCCTATCATTAAAATACAAAATTGGAAGATGACTCGAAATTTGAATTGAATTATACATTTATTTTGAAAATTCATCGTGAAGTTGAATATCCAGGATCTTTACCACGTTAGCGTTTCTAGACAGATGCTAATTTTTAGACGAGATTTCCTCTAGACTTCCTAACTTCCAACTTTAGAACTATATTCCCTGTAAAACTTGTATATTATAAAGGGGAAATACCACTTGTCATGGTTACCTTCGCACGCCCCTTGTAGCCCTGGTGGAACTTTTTCTTACAATTGGAATATGAAAATTTCTTTAAAAATCCCGTTGATCCCAGCTCAAAGAATTCAGTGGGGATGGTGTTAGAGTGCAATCTTTTATAGCGAATTTCAAATGGGGATAAAAGAAAATTTTAAGAGGGACTAAACTGCATGGTATTTCTTGACCGGGGAGAAATTTCGGCCAACTTTTCTAGTAGTCCAGGATCCCACCGGTGTCTTCGCTTAGGCTCCATCGATCGAGCAGGGTGACAAAACATGAAAAAGAGAAGTTATCCCGTCATCTCATTTTAATAAATTTCCTACATTTTTCCCCGAAAAGTTTGGACATGGTTCTTCAATCCAAAGGAGTTAAGCTTAGGTTTGTTTTCATTAAATTGATAGCTACCGCGAGCAGTGGATCGGCTGTAAGCGCTGCTTTATTATAACCTGAATTCTTCCGTATATTTTGTTTCCATGGGTTAAGTACAAGAAGTATTTTACGTAACTTTATACATCTATATATCTACAATCAGTCAGGAAAATAGTGGCAAAAAACTCTTTCTAATGATCCCCTTCCCCCAGATATCAATGCTGGGGAGTTCTGAGCTGGTACAGGGGGCATGGGTCGATCTATAACATTGATTTAAGGGGAAATGGGTTCAAAATTATGAAAAGAGCTAACTTTTTACTCCACTGCCGATATATTAACTGGCAGATTGTAGATAACTTTGATAATATTATTTAGAAATGGAATAAAAATGATTCTTGAGTATGGTAATAAGATATTCAAATCGTGACAATAATGTCAAATAATATTTTCATTTTATTGACAACATTTAGAAAAGTGGGTGTCGAGAGCAGTGATGCTCTAACATCATTAAAATAAAGGTATATAAATTCCCTTTTTCCTGAACAGCTTACATGCAAACTTTGTCTCCAATTACAATATTTTTACATATACTATTTATACCGTGAAGTAAGAAGGTGCAGATCTGCGGATGGGGTAACAAAACCCATATTGGTTCGATACGAGACCATAACGTCTGAACATGGTCTGTGTGACAGCAAAAATTTGAAACGTTAAATAGATAATGCGTTACAAAGAAAAACGGATCGAAACAGGTACGCGCCAGTATTCATCGGAACGGAACTGTTCCGTTTTCTTGCTATAAAACGTTGCAAATGATAACACTTCCTATCTGTAACAAAAACCTATGCTAGACGATGGTAAACCGAATGCTTCTAATCATATTTGAGTTGACGATTAAGAGTTATTGTGCGACCAAGTAGCACTATACATGGAAGAAATAAGGTGTCCACTCCCACTCATAACCGAAAAGCGAAAATCACAAAAAAGTCCTCAATCAACTCTAACACTTAATTATATATTATATTAACCCTTCGAGCATCTTCCCATTTTTTTAATAGGGGAAGCATCTTTGGAGGCCCTCCCCCCTTAAAATCTTAAGATTGACAAATGCTATGACCTTTAAATTTTTACCAGTGGGAGATATGGATATTTGAAGATGATTTGCTAAATTTTGGTTCGGCCACCTGCAAAGTTAGTATTTTACAGACCAGAATGCGAACTTGACCAAAACCATGTATTGATTGATTGACTCGTTCGATTTGACTGAAATCTGTTCCCGAAGGCTGGTTTGTCAAATAAAAGAGACTAGTAACAGAAGAAATCTGTTCCCATAAGTAGACCAGTCTGTAAAATCTCTGGGACCAAGTCTCAAAGACCTCTTGACCAAGCTGACCAACGCAAAAATTCGATACACGTTTTTTTTTTTTATAAGAACAAACTATATAAGAACATAAGGCTTCGAGGCCCAAAAATCTAAGAACATTCTAAGAACATACTAAGGCTTTGGAGACTTAAAAACATGCAATTTATTAAGAAATTACATCAAAATGCTCAAAAAATGCTGAAAATAAGAACATTTTAAGAACATTTTTAGGCATCAAATCCGAAAAACTAAGAACATCCGAAGGCTTCGAAAATTTTTGACGTTCTTATAAAAAAAAATCGTGTATAGACAATGTATATTAGACCTTCAAAATTCTATAAAGTAAGTATTTTAAAGTAAGCCCATCAAACCAAGAAGTAACCTTCTTCTGGTACATCCGACTTTCCCAAGATATTATCGAAACTCACCAAAATAACTAATCAATGAATAAGGTATAATCAATGCAAAATATCTGAAAACACAAATTACTTAATTTTGTTTAAAAGGTGAAAAGATAATATATGCTCATTTTTTCATAATTCTCATTTAATTGGAGTCAATACTTTGCAGTTAAATTACCTACCAGCGTTTCTCGAGATAAATGAAAAGAGAAAGGAATTTTCTTTTTTTGATATAATTGGCAAATAATCCAAAAGATATGCGTTATCTTATTTCTTGAAAGCAGGAAAAGAAGAAAATGAACAGTTTTGACCGCTGCTTGTTAGGTCTCATTTATTCTGATTAATGTTGAGTTCGATTAGTCATTTAAAAGATAAAATAAAGGCCGAACTTGGCTAATTATAAGGCAATATGCTCATCAAAGATTATAATCGTTTTTTATTTTTTAAAGTTATTTCAATTTTCTTCTACGTTCCTTTAACCGAGATAAAGTAAGGTCAAATAAAATCACTGCGCTGATTGCTAATGTGACTCAAATGAAACAAAGCAAACTTTTAGCTTTCTCGCCGGTGCTGATATCCACGCGACATTGAATTTAGAGACATCTTCAACTACCTTCAAACAGTCCAGAATCTTTTAACCAACATTTCTGCTTCTCTGTGAAAAACTCAACAGTTACAAAAAATATTTCATTACTTCAAAGAATCAATTTCTAGGTCTTTTAAACACTAACAACCGTACCCTTCGCTTAACCAATAGACCTCTAAATAATGAATATTTTTAGTTCCAAAAACTTACTTTGAAATTTGACACTCCAAAATAAAGTTGTCTGTGATAAAAACGCGGTATCTTTAGAAATTCTAAAAGGAAGTACACTTCATCTTCGACCGGCATTCATTCATTAGATGAATCTCCACCAAATATGTTGCCAATTTTCTCTCTCTTGTAAGATATACTGTCATTTCTACCTCAGGTCATTGTCGTATTCCTAAAACGGACATATTCATCAAAGCAGGACCTAGCTTTTTGGGATATCAGATATTTATATATATATTATTATATATATAATATTATTTTATTATTATAGATATATATAGCCTTAGCGAAATCAGATTATCATAAAACACCGCCCTTCTCACCGACCCACTGGGACCGCTTCCCGCTGGAAAAAATGTCCAAAATATCGTCCCCGGTGGAATATTATTCTCCAATTTCTGTCCTCTCTGAAAATAATCAAATAAACCAATCCTCACTGCAAAATATTATGCTATTTTCCCATCCCTATTGAATTTTCTGACTTTTAAACAAGAGAATTGAAATCCCCAGCCATAGAAAATATGGGAATATCAATCCCTATTGAGTTTCAATCCGTTATTTTTATCCCCAGTGGCTGAAAAAATTCGGTTCGATTCCACCGTTCTGTTCTGTTTGGACGAACAAAACGCCGTTGTTCCCAGAGACGAATCCATGATGTTCCAGTTAAAAAAGATGTTGCAATAATTAACTACTCCAAACCTTAAATTATCACGGAAGAGTGAATCACTTCAAAATGACGACTCTTTTTCGACATGCACACCGGATATATTGTTCTACGCCACGTCTGTCAAAACTGTATAAATATACTACAAATATACTTTACCTTAGAAAATACAAGCTTTTGAGTTCTAAATCTTTTAATATTTGTCAATGAGACACCGAGCATTTCTATGAATCGCTTGTACAATCAGGGAGAAAATACTTGGCACAAAAGGGAAATTCACCGGGGTGTTTTGAAACCACAATCGATTTGTAAGTGCTCTAAAGTAGGTTCGAAGGGTAGAGTTTTAACACTAGACTTAAGACTTAGAGGATCGAAAAGTTCAAAAATGGTCCAGTAGGGCTTGAAATATAGCCTAGAAACCAATAAATCCCTCCCAGATCGAAATACTCGATGAAATCAAGTTGAAGGCCTAAAAATTGACATTCTCGCTCGAACTTCAATTTTCGAAAAATTGTAAATTAGCCAAAAGTGCCAATATATTATGACACTGATTGTAGGAGGTTAATAGGGCGGAAAATTCTTTTAAAAATGAAACATTTTAAGCATAGAATTCGACTGTACAGTATGAAACCGACTTTAACTGTTCATTATACACCCTCTGTATCGCAAACCTGATGGAAAGTCCTCCTAGCGAGAAGATTTGGTCAAATTCATATCTGTTGTGGAAAAATACTTTTTATCTCTTGCCAATTCAAATCTCGATTGGCTATTTTGTGCTGGAGACAATACATTTCAAATCTACATTCAATTCAGATGGCAGATGGCAGATGGCTCCACAGAGGTGAGTGTAAGAAGTTCCACCGGGACGTTGTGACTATGGTGAACCACCTCGGGTGGTTTTTCACTGAGACTGTCTGGCAAAAATCGATTAGCTGAAACAAATAAAATTGATAGGAAAGCATTACTGACTCCCAAAACAGTTTACAACCCTTTGAATTTGAAGAAAATTTTATTAAAAATCATCAACTCGCATATCAAGGGATTTAAAATTACAGCCTTCTAATGAACATTTTCTGTGACAAGATTCCTCGTCTTTTGTATCAAATCAATACATATGAAAGTTTGCTCTTCAACTCTATCGGGAAAGAAAACACTTTTCCCATATGACCAATTGTTTACAAAAGAATCCCACTGCACATTCTGCTACTTTTATGGCAACCAACTTATTTATGCTGTCTTTTTCGCTTAATTGGTCATTAAGCCAAGAGAGGGGGCGCGTTCACACTGGAAAGTTTACCTAATTAAATCTATCAAAGTTAAACAAAGAGATTTATGATGGATGAATACACTGGTTTATTACAGTTCTTTGTAGGTTCACGAGATCTATTATAACACGGTAATTGATTTTGCTTAAGGCTTCTCATTGGTTGATTTTTTATTGAGAGTTTCGATTTCACCTGTGTTTGGTTGATATTGGTATCCATACAGGGTGTCCCTAATAAAAGTATCGAGTTTGAACATGCGATTGAGTAAAAAAGTTTGTGTGTGTTATCGCTAAAATATAAGAACGTTCTCCATCACATAGGCTCATTACAAAAGGTAGTTACAACGTATAAATTAATCAATAGCCCTTTTTACTATTCCCCTGTTGCATAAATGTACGTCTTAAAAAATCAAAATTAATAAAAATTCAAATTCCCTCGGGGTACATACGATTCTTTACAAACATGTTTTAATTGTTGCGTTTTTCTCATGATCGTAATTTCGTTGCATTTGTAAACAGGCAGAGTATGTTTTTATTGTTACGTAATGACAAAGAAAAAAGAGGGAGAGCTTAAAATACAAGGGTGTCCCTAATAAAAGTATCGAGTTTGAACATGCGATTGAGTAGAAAGTTTTAAGTGTGTATTCACAAAATTGTATTTTAAGCTCTCCCTCTTTTTTCTTTGTCATTACGTAACAATAAAAACATACTCTGCCTGTTTACAAATGCAACGAAATTACGATCATGAGAAAAACGCAACAATTAAAACATGTTTGTAAAGAATCGTATGTACCCCGAGGGAATTTGAATTTTTATTAATTTTGATTTTTTAAGACGTACATTTATGCAACAGGGGAATAGTAAAAAGGGCTATTGATTAATTTATACGTTGTTACTACCTTTTGTAATGAGCCTATGTGATGGAGAACGTTCTTATATTTTAGCGATAACACACACAAACTTTTTTACTCAATCGCATGTTCAAACTCGATACTTTTATTAGGGACACCCTGTACATCACTTGAAATCCGCAAACATATTTGTTCTAATGGTTTTACTCATTAACTGCATTCATCTTACACATCAACAACACCGTTTGCACTATTTCTAATTTTTTCCTCAGTTCATTCGTTTATGAAATCGTAAAACTTTTTGTTCACTGCACGCATTCTTTGTTTATGCTTCCTTAATAAAATCTTTTGTTATAAGGGAAGCCTCTACCCTACCCTTAAGACAATAGAGCTTACTACTCTTAATTAAGGAAGATCGATTAAAAATTACAATACTACGCGTTCGACTCTTTGTTAAATGCACGTTCTGTATTGTAGTCAACAAAAGATTCTCCTAACTACATTTTTATTAAGGAAGGTCTGTAGTGTGAACACGACCAGGGTCTACCCCTCTCTTGGAGAACAAAAAGTTTAATGACCAATTTTCGACGTTAAATCTGGAATGCTGATATGAAGCGATCAAAATCTGATGTTAAGCACGAATCTTCATTGTATATTTTTTACAACCCTTAGAAATTTATGAAAAGGACCGTTGATGAGAACCACTTATCTATCTAGCGTAGTGAAAAAGCACCCCTCACAAATGGTCAAGTCTCAGATGTAATTAAGAACCACCGTAATTTCCATGTTGACGATGTATCTTGATTGCAACTCCATACCAAGATATTATGTTAGGGCCTTTTATTATATACATCATTTTACTGATGGGAATAGTAGAAGGTAGAACTTCACAATTATTATCTCCGGGTTGGACCCGGACTTTCAAAAATTTCAAAAATTGGTACCAGGGGCCCTAAATTCTTGAAAAGCTAAAGTGGAACCCAAAATCTTCCAATTGAGGACTCCAGGGAAGCCTGAAGTAATGGGAACCAAAAAGATCAACCTAACTAACAACTAAAACCTTAAACATCACGGTCAATGATAAGTATCCAGGCTCACAACATAAGACTTTGGCCATTTTTGGGTCCCACTTTTTGTATGTATGTATTGAATTTTTTATTTTGTATTCATGAACTTTTTTTATTTTGTGTTGGACTTTTTTTATTTTGTGTTGAACTTTTTTTATTTTGTATTGAACTTTTTTTATTTTGTATTGAACTTTTTTTATTTTGTATTGGAATTCTTTATTTTGTGTGGCCCTTTCGGCTTCCGTACAATGGGGATAGAAAATATATTGTTTCCAGCTCGAAAATTCCAGTGGGGATGGTTTTGGAATGCGATTTTTTACATTCAGTTTTCAATGGGGATAAAATCATAGAGCAATTTCGCAGTGGGGTTGAAATTGTAGGATATTTTTTCCACCGAGGACGATTTTTTGGCCTATTTTACGTAGCATTCCTGGCAAGATAGAACCATTACTACATCACAATGTCTGGTATATCTTCCTACCATCTTCAAGCCTGATTCCCCTTACAGGGCCCTTACACGGTGAAGACTAAGTTTAAAGAAATACTGGATAATTACCAGTCTTAACAATATTCAAAAAGGTTTTGAAATTGAATCAGCTAAATAATTCTACAAAAGTCAGACCGCAAAATAATTTGCTGTAGAGTACAGTAGTGTGCGTCAAGTAATTGGATTAATTGACAGTCAACTTTCCATTTCCTCCATAAAGACCAATAAAAATTAATTTTAATGGCCATTCAACTGTAGATCCTAATTTGACGAGAATATATTAGATTGATTGATACAAGTGAATTCATTTATTTATGATGCCATGAACAGTACGATTTTTTTCCGAGAATCCCTTTAAAAATTGAGTTGCAGACAATTACAGATATTGAGGTGTATTTGTGCCGCAGTCCATGTGCCCCAGTGGGGTGGGAATTTAAAAATCTGAAATTAACTTGGATGTAAATTTTTTTTTCGAATAGTGAGTGGGGTGGTAAAAATTTCTTTGATTTTTCACTGGGATGATAAAAATGTTCAACTTTTTGCATGAGCTAACTTTTGGTTTAGAGCTCAGTCAGAATCTGATTCTTACATGGTACTAAACTAGTACCATGTGTTTTGATCAAATGGATCCATTCTTACACTGAATGACAGAAATATAATGAAAAAAAAAATACAGTATGTTATATCAAATTTTATCAAGACTGGATTTTTAAAAGAAAAGTCCTACCGGGGTACGTTAAAATAAGGACGTTTCATTGGGTTATGTGTGGATTTTTATCATTTTCAATAGGGCCAGTTTTTAACTACAACATTTCAGTGGGGTGAGTGATTTATCCAGTGGGGCGGAAAAACGGGCCACTTTTGGAAGTATTCTTCAGTGGATGACCAGTGGAGTGGGAGGTGGTTGACATACATCCTATCCCAATTTCCGAAAAGTCTTCTATGGCCACCCTTAAATTAATATGAAATATACTTTTTTGGTTCATTTGCCAAAACTACATCTATAATGCTTTTGCTTTACGAAATAGTAAATATTTTGGCTGATTTCAGAGCTCCATACTTTTCGGCAACCTCGTTTAAGTGAATATGAGTTTAAATACCTAGATTTTCTGGTGCTTTTGTAATACTAAAAATCTCGATGAGGACAGCCACCTTACAGACATTTACAAGAAAGAAAATACTTGATTGGTTAGTATACGTAATGACAAGGATTAGAGGGTGATTTGGGGTTAAAAGCCCGTCAAAACTTTCGGCGTACCGCTAAAATAGTCAATGGAAAAAAAATTAGCCGGGGTTTTTATAGCGATCACCTCACGAATAACCCGGATTTTTTATTCCGTTTCTTGGTGAGTTTTACTTTGATAAAGGCCGGCGCAAATGCATCCGACATTGGATCCAACATCATTGTTGCATGAAAGTTTAAAGTTCTGTAAAGGAAGCCTTCAAAGTGTTTGAAGAATGCAAATTCGATTTTTCCATACTACCAGAAATGACGTCAACTGACGCCAAAATGACGAAAATGTCGCTCCCAAACATTCGAAAAAAAACGCAAATTGGAATAGACGTTACTGTGTTGAAGACTGTAACGTGCTAAAACACCGGGCTCAACGTGTGAAAAGTGAAAGGCCCGATTGTAAACATTTTTTTAAAAGGGCAATGGGTACTAGGGATAGGAGAAGGCCGATTGTAAACCCGTGGTGAATGGTGATTGGAATAAGAGAAGGCTAAGTCGTAAACCCATAGGGTGATGAGTAATCAGGACTAGGGAAGGCTTAAAATTGTAATTCAAAAGTGATGGTTACTCGGAATAAGGCAGGGCTAAATTGTAAACTTTGGTTGATAAGCCTACGTGGCGATCGTTCACAGGAAAGGGAAGGCTCGATTGTAAACCCAGATAGATGGATACTTAGCAGGATTAGAGAAGGCTCAGTCGTAGGCAATTTCAGGAGTAAACCAAAATCGGAATGAAATATCTAAATTGCAAAAATTCAAGTAGAAAAATTTAAGGCATTGACACTTAAAAGTTAAAAAAGGATATTTGATGTCAATAAATTCATTTACGTCAATGAATCTAAAAAAAATAAAAAAATATTTGACGTCAATTATTTTGACTTTTATGACATTAAATAAGCCAAAATCCCGGTAAAATGGGGATAACTCCCGAAAAAAAGCGAAATTAAAAAAATTGAAAAAACTACCGCTAAGTTTTAACATAAGGAGGGCGTGTGCCAAATTTCAGCTCCTTAAACCAATTATTCCGCTCTCTACGCTGCCCCAAAGTTTGTGGACAAACAAATACTCACAAACTCACAAACAAACATTCTGAGATTCTAGCTCAACTGAAGTTGAGAAAAAGCTGCGAGTAAGGGTGATTACAAAAAGCAGGGTTAAGAAGGACTAGTTGTCCTGCTTGCCCCTTACATTAAAAACAATTTCTTAGTAGGAACGACCTTTTTGGCTCAATACACCGTTTAGGAGTGTCGACTGCGCACGCGTCAATCCAATTTTCCATTGTTTTGATTTTAGCGATCACGGAAAATTCACTCTCCTCCGTAAAAAAACGGTAGGTAAACATCTGGTTCTCATAAGGAAACATACCAGAAAAACAGTAGGTAAAGAACTCCTTTTAATCATAACTTCTTTTCATCTTGATGAATTTTTGTAAAATTTTCAGGAGAGACTTATAAAATTATCATTGATATCATGTTCAAATATCTAAATCATTCTCTTTAAAGGAGAGACAAAAATTCACAATGTTTACATTCCTCTAACCTTTCACAGTACTAAAGTACACATTTTTACCTACCATTTTTACCGGGCCTCTGCAATGGAGTACCGTGAAATGGCGAGGCTCCTAAACGGTGTATTTATTAATTACCAGAAGTTTATTCTTTTATCAATGATACAGGGAGGTTTTCATAACTAAAACTTTTATGACCAGAATGTCCCCCTGTGCATAGCACTACTTCGTCACATATCCTTACTTCGTCTCCTATTGTTATTTTCTTTTCTACGTCATAATGTATGCTTAAAAATTAAACAGCCAAATATACATGGTTTCTACTAGATTATTGTTAATCATTTAAACAACATGACGTAACATATGCTATTATGCAAGCTAATAAGTTGATTGACAGATATCTTTGAATAAAATATGGCAAATTGATTGACAGATATATTTTTCTAGAATACATAAAGTAATTACCGTTAGGTGTGAAAATGATAGGCGAAGAGGTAAATAAAAAACATATTTTGACCATGTGACCAAGTAAGGATAAATTTTTTTGCCTGATCTGCAAAATCTAACTTTCAAGTCATGTGAAAAAGTAAGGATTATCTTTTTGACTGATCTGTAAAATTTAACTTTTAAATCACGTAACCTTGTAGTGGGAATATAAATTTTTGCAAAATTTTTAAATAACTCATATGCAATGCATTGTGACCAAATAAGGATATTTTTTTTACCTCATCTGCGAAATCTAACTTTCAAGTCATGTGACCAAGTAAGGATAAATTTTTTTGACTGATCTGCAAAATCTAACTTTCAAGTCATGTGACCAAGTAAGGATAAATTTTTTTTGACTGATCTGAAAAATCTAACTTTCAAGTCATGTGACCAAGTAAGGATAAATTTTTTTGCCTGATCAGCGAAATCTAACTTTCAAGTCATGTGACCAAGTAAGGATAAATTGTTTTTGACTGATCTGCAAAATCTAACTTTCAAGTCATGTGATCAAGTAAGGATCATTTTTTTTGACTGATCTGCAAAATCTAACTTTCAAGTCATGTGACCAAGTAAGGATAAATCTTTTTGACTGATCTGCAAAATCTAACTTTCAAGTCATGTGAAAAAGTAAGGATTATCTTTTTGACTGATCTGTAAAATTTAACTTTTAAATCACGTAACCTTGTAGTGGGAATATAAATTTTTGCAAAATTTTTAAATAACTCATATGCAATGCATTGTGACCAAATAAGGATATTTTTTTTACCTCATCTGCGAAATCTAACTTTCAAGTCATGTGACCAAGTAAGGATAATTTTTTTTGACTGATCTGCAAAATCTAACTTTCAAGTCATGTGACCAAGTAAGGATAAATTTTTTTTGACTGATCTGAAAAATCTAACTTTCAAGTCATGTGACCAAGTAAGGATAAATTTTTTTGCCTGATCAGCGAAATCTAACTTTCAAGTCATGTGACCAAGTAAGGATAAATTGTTTTTGACTGATCTGCAAAATCTAACTTTCAAGTCATGTGATCAAGTAAGGATCATTTTTTTTGACTGATCTGCAAAATCTAACTTTCAAGTCATGTGACCAAGTAAGGATAAATCTTTTTGACTGATCTGCAAAATCTAACTTTCAAGTCATGTGACCAAGTAAGGATTATCTTTTTGACTGATCTGTAAAATTTAACTTTTAAATCACGTGACCTTGTAGTGGGAATATGAATTTTTGCAAAATTTTTAAATAACTCATACGCAATGCATTGTGACCAAATAAGGATAATTTTTTTACCTGATCTGCGAAATCTAACTTTCAAGTCATGTGACCAAGTAAGGATAAATCATTTTTGACTGATCTGCAAAATCTAACTTTCAAGTCATGTGACCAAGTAAGGATAAATTTTTTTTAACTGATCTGAAAAATCTAACTTTCAAGTCATGTGACCAAGTAAGGATAAATTTTTTGCCTGATCTGCGAAATCTAACTTTCAAGTCATGTGACCAAGTAAGGATAAATTGTTTTTGACTGATCTGCAAAATCTAACTTTCAAGTCATGTGACCAAGTAAGGATAATTTTTTTGACTGATCTGCAAAATCTAACTTTCAAGTCATGTGA
Source organism: Clytia hemisphaerica (assembly GCF_902728285.1). Classification (NCBI taxonomy): domain Eukaryota; kingdom Metazoa; phylum Cnidaria; class Hydrozoa; order Leptothecata; family Clytiidae; genus Clytia; species Clytia hemisphaerica. The sequence continues at coordinate 164,925 of NW_027103358.1, forward strand.
CCAAGTAAGGATAAATCTTTTTGACTGATCTGCAAAATCTAACTTTCAAGTCATGTGACCAAGTAAGGATAAATTTTTTTGCCTGATCTGCGAAATCTAACTTTCAAGTCATGTGACCAAGTAAGGATAATTTTTTTTTGACTGATCTGCAAAATCTAACTTCCAAGTCATGTGACCAAGTAAGGATGAATTTTTTTGACTGACCTGCAAAATCTAACTTTCAAGTCATGTGGCCAAGTAAGGATAAATTTTTTTGACTGATCTACAAAATCTAACTTTCAAGTCATGTGGCCAAGTAAGGATAAATTTTTTTGACTGATTTGCAAAATCTAACTTTCAAGTCATGTGACCAAGTAAGGATAAATTTTTTTGACTGATCTGTAAAATCTAACTTTTAAATCACGTGACCATTTAGTGGGAATATAAATTTTTGCGAAATTTTTAAAGAACTCTTACGCAATGCATCGTGACCAAGTAAGGATACATTTTTTTGACCACACATCAACATTTTTCTTTTAATTAATGTCAAACCAGAATAATTATCAAAATAACGACGGAGTTTAAAAAAATACTTACCAACATCTCTTCGTCATCTTCTTTTATAGGATTATATGTAAGCTCGATGTCCAAATTCCCTGATAAATATAACCGTGCCACTTTTCTGTCCTGGTTTGTGCGCTCCCTTCCTTTCACCATATTCCGACCATCATTTTGAATTATATTGACGAATAATTCATAATCTTCGTCTTCTATAGCCGTATTCTATAAGACGGTTCTCGGTTTTGATTACATTTCCAAAAAGCAGTATAAAAACGTAAAAAATAATAATTTTGCTTTTTCTTCTCATACTTTCTTGTTTTATTTCGTCACGAAAAAAAGCCATTTGCTTCAGAAGTTTTTTCTGACAATGTGTAGAGCACCTGCGCATGCGTATTATGGTTTCTTCGAGACATTTCTTTAGATATTCAATCACGATTGTTCATCGTGCACTCACTCTTCAAAATATTACATATTTATTAGTGATTTGATTGGTCAGTTAAAGAAATGTAATTTAGGTATATGGTAGGTATTTCACATATTTTAACTCAAGAAACTTTACAAATTGCACAAATAAAAAACGTTTCTCGGTCAATTTTTTACCCATTAAGAATGTTCATAGTTTTAACTAACAAACACTACTCGGTCACGCCTTTTTACTCATTAGAAATGATCATACTTGCATCCAAACACCAAAACACTACTTGGTCACGCCATTTTACTCATAAGAAATATTCCTAATTTGGACCGAAAACTCCAAACACTAATTGATCACATTTTTTTTATCCTTAAAAATGCTCATAGTTTGCACCAAAAGACCAAACACTACTTGGTCACGTTTTTCCATTCACTAGAAATGTTAATAACTTGGAACAAAAACACCAAACACTACTTGGTCACGCCATTTTACTCATAAGAAATATTCCTAATTTGGACCGAAAACTCCAAACCCTAATTGATCACATTTTTTTTATCCTTAAAAATGCTCATAGTTTGCACCAAAAGACCAAACACTACTTGGTCACGTTTTTTCATTCACTAGAAATTTTAATAACTTGGAACAAAAACACCAAACACTACTTGGTCACGTCTTTTTACCCATTAGAAATGATCATACTTGCATCCAAACACCAAAACACTACTTGGTCACGCCATTTTACTCATAAGAAATATTCCTAATTTGGACCAAAACTCCAAACACTAATTATGATCACTTTTTTTTTATCCTTAAAAATGCTCATAGTTTGCACCAAAAGACCAAACACTACTTGGTCACGTTTTTCCATTCACTACAAATGTTAATAACTTGGAACAAAACACCAAACACTACTTGGTCACGTCTTTTTACCCATTAGAAATGATCATACTTGCATCCAAACACCAAAACACTACTTGGTCACGCCATTTTACTCATAAGAAATATTCCTAGTTTGGACCGAAAACTCCAAACACTAATTGATCACATTTTTTTCATCCTTAAAAATGCTCATAGTTTGCACCAAAAGACCAAACACTACTTGGTCACGTTTTTCCATTCACTAGAAATGTTAATAACTTGGAACAAAAACACCAAACACTACTTGGTCACGCCTTTTTACCCATTAGAAATGATCATACTTTCACACAAAAACACCAAACACTACTTGGTCACATTTTTTTCTTCATAAGAAAAGTTCATAATTTGGACTAAAAACACCAAACACTATTTGGTCACGCCTTTTTAATCATTAGAAATGTTCATGGTTTGGGTCATAAACAATAAACACTACTTGGTCATATTTTTTTCTTCATAAGAAAAGTTCATAATTTGGACCAAACACTACTTGGTCGCTACTTTTTAATCGTTAAAAATATTCCTAATTTGGATATTTGGATCATAAACACTAAACACTACTTGGTCACGCCGCTTTACTCGTAAGAATTTTTCCTAATTTGGACCTCAAACACCTAATACTACTTCGTTACGCCTTTTTTCTCATTAGAAATGTTCATAGTTTGGACCAAAAACACCAAACACTGCTTGGTCGCAACTCTTTACTCCTTTAAAATATTCAGATATTTTTCGCATAAAACCCCATCAAATGTTACTTAATCATATCTTTCATTAAAAGCTCTCCTCACTTCCATTATTCGTCCAAAAATTTCTTCGATATTTAAAGAATTTTACGATATATTGAAAGTTCAGGTGCAGAGGAGTTGCTATCCTTGCACTTTTGCGGCCGAAACGCCCGACGAGACAGAATAAGATATACCTGTTTCTATTGAGATTTTTTAAAAACATTCAATTTTTTTTAAAGCTTTAGGGTGTTCTTTCTTTTGAATCTTAACCCTAAAAATATTATTAAAATTTTTACGGCGATCGGTAACCGGTAAGACCGATTTTAAGGGATCCCAGCCGTGATCAGGATAGGATAGAGTGATCTGTCGAAAACGAAAGTGTCTCAGAACTTGTGACCTGGTTGATGTATGTATCAAAAAACTTCTTTCTTCTACATTTTGACTTGTTATAAGGAGACTTTATCATTACTTTTAGAGATACGAAAGAAACAAGCTGAAAAATTTCGATTTTTAAAACTTCCACAGATAGATCAATGTGAAAACTAATTTATCTAAAATTATTTAAAAAATAATATCAAATTCGATTCCTATTTTATTAGTTTTTTTGTGCCGCTTCTTAGAAACCGTATACAGTATGTTCTTTACAAAGTTTTTGATAAAAAAAGGGTTCAGACATTGAGATTTCAACCTTTTGTATTACTTTTTGCTAGACGGAACAAAAAAGCGACCATCCATTCACTTTATTAGTTTGCTTGTTAACACCTTTAAAAAAAAGAGAGATCAACCATAGACTATTTCTTGTATCATTTGTTTATTAACACCTTCACATGAAAGAATGAAAGAACAATTTTTTTGTTTAATTTCAACAGCTATAAAGGTGTTACAGAACAATACAATAAAAAAAGCAAGTAGAAACCACCTCTAATCTCAAGATCAATCAGAAATAATTTATGCGATTATTCATGCATATATTATGACGTAGAAAAGAAAATAACAATAAGAGACGAAGTAAGGATATGTGACGAAGTAGTGCTATGCACACCCCCCTTTATAAACAACTCGAAAATTCGAACAAATTTCCTTTCTTTGTGCTGGTGTTGATTACCTCTACAAAACTGCAGTTAGCACGAATTCGTTAGTCCAGGTCCAGTAGCCTAAAGTACTTCTATATGGACAGGTTTCAATGTTTTGATTTTGCACGGGTGGACTGATGTGGGCGGCGATTGTGCTTGATTATTGGAGGCAAAAAGATTTACGATTTATATGGAGGCGAGTGAATATCAATCAAATTTTTTATAACTACCAGCCAAATCTCTTCGAAATCGATGAATGGTAAGCCTATAAAATTCTGAGAAAACAATCTGCTTACCTCCAGCTAATGTTATGGTCTTTTTGCCTCCAAAAGCGGTAGGTCATGTGAGTGAACAAACGACGTATCACGAAAGCCATTTATATGAAGTCAGTGGTTAGACGATCCTATCGTCTACACATCACTTAAAAAGAGAATAATTCAGGAGGCGGGATATATTTGAAAATGGAGTTCAGCTCGGGGCGGAGTAAGCAGTGGCAGAGGTGTTTACAGTGTTGTTATAAAACTCTACCGCCACTATTTTTCCCGTAAACCGCCCTGACGCCCTGACTCTGCGCATATATATTTTCCCGCATTTACTGACCCCCTAAACGGACGATAGCATCGTCTATGGTTAAGATTACCTTTTCTGTGAATATTCATTCTAGCATTAAGAGAAACAGCACTTTTACATACATGTTTGACAAAACAAAGGAAATTGAAGGAAACACATAATTTTGCACTTAACTCTCTTAATACTGCCAAGCTAAATTTACTTTATCTATGAACGATTCTTTCGCCTACCAGTCCCGGGGGGGGGCAGCTGGGCAAAAGGACCGACGGGTATGTGCGGGTCCTAAGGGTACCTTTTCCAATATGTTTAAAGTGCACTGTAAGGGTCGGAAAAACTAGAGATGCACTGTAAGGGTAGAAATTTCAGAAAATTCTTGAAAAATCTAGATATTTTGACCAAAAATGCTAGAATTTTGACCATTTTTTGCACGAAAGGGATCGAAAATTTGGGGGAAAATGCACTCTAAGGGTACGATTTTCACTGATTTTTGCTGCACTGCGGTAAGGGTGCAATTATAAAAGCCAATTTTTGACCCGCACATACCGTCAGTCCGCAAACCCAGTGCCCCCCCCCCCGGGCTACCAGTATAGTTTTGATTGAAGACCTAATTTAAGGACTCTGACCATAGTGAATTTTTCATATTTTACAAAATTGTGACATGTTATACATTTTCTGTTGGAGCAGTTATTCCTGAATCCGAAAATTCAAAAGTAAAGATGAAGAAAATTGATGAAGAAGAAAATGAAGACTTTTGCGAGGAAGAGTATTTGGACTTTGAGGACCTTATTTTCGGCGAAGAAACTATATTTTGAAAACATTTTTGTGGAATGAGAATAGATTTTCGAAAGGTTTTTGTAAATGCTTCCTTGTCTCTAAATCTTGAAAATAGAGGCTTTTGCCCAATTTTTCATTCCTATACTTTATGAAAAAAATAGTCATAACTTTCGATACATCAATTTAGAAATATTTTCCGAATAGATAAATTCTTTGCGGACAATTTTAAGAAAATTGGAAACAAAAAGGTTAATTACCCTAAAAAAACTTTTTTTTTTAAGAGGGTATTATGACATTTTATTAACGTCTTTTTAATTAAAGTTCATAACGTCATTTTTGTGATGAAATCTTTAATTAATCTTAACGGAATAAATTTAGAAAAACAACTTGTAAAAGGCAGTTTTTTGTTAAAATTTCAAGGGGCTTCCCAGGGGCTGGCGTGACATGTGAGTGAGCCTTTTTACTGCCGTTAATACGCGAATTCGACTTTTTCAGCGCGTGAATACGTGAATCGAGATATCAGCGTGAACGTGAAAACAAGATTCTTCCTGTGTGAATGGGTTTTCCCGGACATTGTGACTTTTGACCCCCGGACAGCAGGCTTAACCCCCTGAACAAGCATCATTTGACCTCCTGGACATTCAAAATTACCCTCAAACAGAGCAAATTTACCCCTCGGAAAAGGCAGATTTTGCAGATTTTTCACCACCCCCTGGACACTATATCCTCCACCACCAATGTAAGGACATTCTGGTAGAGCCCAATTCGTGAATCCAGGTTTTTAGCGTGAACGTGAAAAGTAATTGCTGTCTAGAACACAAGAAAATTCGATAGATATACAACCTAAACCTTCAAAACTTGCAAAGGCAAACCAGATTTATGCAGGGCCCACGCCGCCTGGGGTTGGGGCAAGGGGCCATGATCTCTCACTTTTTGTAATAAAAAGATATTTCTAATTTTGAATTTTGAATTTTGCCTCAAAGTCTGTCAAATCTAAGCAATTTGGAAGATCAAAATCGAAAATATTTTCACTATTTGTCACTATATATTTTGCTCACTTTCGAATCAATTCGCGGGTGCTCTGTTACGTCAAGACCTTATTAGGGACTTTAACATCCAGGACGAGCAAGATTGAACAAAAAGAAAGACCTGGGGATTGATATGTGGATTTGCAATTTTCTCATGAGAATAGTAAGTTTTCATAGTATAATAAATGAACGCTTTCAAACGTCTTTTTTTAAGTTGGCGAATCTCGCAAGGAAAATGGAGGAAAAAATCGATGAAAATGACCAAGAACTGCCGCTTGAAAATGAGGTTTGCACCCCCAAGAAACATCACCAAAAGACACTCTGACCTACAGGAAGTGCCACCGGGATGTTCATTATGATTGTTCCGAGCTATCAATCTACCAAATACAGATTTGCTTAACGTTTAAATCTCGAAGTTTTCAATGTCAAAGTTGCGTTAAGATCTCACCAGAGCTGATGGAACGAGTTGAAATATGCAGAAACACCAAAATCGAAGGAAATCAAAAGGAAATTAAAGCATGTGAAAACATCATAAAAGCGGTACAAAATGAAGAAATTTCCCAACTGAAATCAAATGATGTGAACTTTCTTACAAAAGAAGTCAAAGAAAGCCTGGAAACAAAGATGAGCATACTCAAGAAGAAGATAGAAACAAAGATCGAGAACATCTTGATTGAAAAGAAGCAAGAGGCGAAAGAGGTTAGTTATGCTGAAGCTGTATTCAAACAGATTAATCAACAATCAAATAAGGTGGAGAAAATAACTCGAAGTGAACAGTCGGTAAACAACGATCCACAGCATGTAACCTAATTTTTCATGGAATCAAAGAACATTTGGAGGATCCCGAGAATACAACGAAAATCTACGACGAGAAATTTATCAAGTACAGAATCCTTGGATTACAACTGGGTATCAAGGACATAAAAATTATAAACACACAGAGGATTGGAGTATTCACGGAAGAGAGAGATGAGAAAGGGAGGTATCGACCAATCAAGGTAGTATTCGAAAATGAAAAAGACAAGAACAAAGTCTTGAGAGCCATCACGACATCCAATAGCCCTCCTTCACCCTATCGAGCAACAGAAGACCTCACAATTATTAAAAGATTGACAATCAAAGAATTGTGCAAGAGAGCACATGAGCTCAATGCTCAATGATGTATTTCAAAGCATCTAGGGCATTCTAAATTTCAAAAAATGGTTGGCACTTGATTTAAAATTTATCCTTAATGTGGAATATCAAGGGTCTACCAAGAAAGGAATTCTTAATGCTAAGGCTTATTTGACTTATTTGGAATTTCATTTGCCTCCCCTAACTAACAAACAGGGACAGGGTCTACTCCACCATACGTCTGAGTGATGGTAGCTTTGACGAGGATAAAATTTCTAATTTAGAAATAGCTAAATCAGGCTTTAAAGGTCGAAAATAGCGATAATAAGATCACAAAACTGTATCACCATCACTTTACGCTGGTGAAAATGATAGGTATAAGAATAGGTGAGACCGCTTAAAAGAGGCCAAAAGTTAGCTTCATATGGTCACATAGGTTTAACCAAAGAATTTAAAGCAAAATTAGCGCATGAACGTGAAAAAAGTTTTTTTTTCGCACGTGAATACTTGAATTGGCAAAAATTGGTGCGTGAATACGTGAGTTAAGGGTCGACTGGAGGAGGGTGCTCGTCAAGGAACTTAAAACAAAAGTTTTATCTTCAAATCACTTAACCAATTTTCTGACTATGATCAGAGCTCTTAAAAAGTGACACCCAACCCTGTCCCCGGTTGTAAAAATATCCTACATTTTCAGCCCCTCTGGGAAATTGACTTTAAAGGGGTAATCAGATGGTCTGAGATTTTAAGGGTACTTGCTCTTATACATGAGAAAATGTAATTCCCCAAGTAGTTTTGCCAACTGACGAGTCTGTGTCAAGATATTCCACTTCAATTTTCAAATTCTGAGCTCTTTCCAAAGTGAGAGGTCCGCGAGAAGTCCCATTGTTTTTTTGAAGTTCAGAAGAAGTCCGTCGAACTTGTCGAAGGTGAAAGTGAAAGCAGAAATCTCTCGAAATTTTGTAAGTTTGTTTGTAAGCCAACTCAGCTTGCAAGATCCATTAAGAAAACTCGCCGACTGCTTTCTGAGATCTTTTAAAAACCAAGAATTTGAGTTAGAGTGTAAGAAACACTATTAAAGCTTTGGTTAAGGAAAATTAAAGTCTGTTATTCTCTGTAGGTTAAGTAGTGAAGTATCTCAATTTTGGTAACCATCTGATGATTATCCCTTTAATTACATCTCCATTCGAAATTCAATGATAAAAATACCCCTGGGTGGGCACTGACCTTGAGGGCCGACGAAGGACGTGCCATTGGAGTTTAGAAAGTGGACTCTATCATCGAAAATTTTCCTCATTTTTACCCTGAAAATTGTCCATAATAACCAAAAATGCACCATGTCGAATCAGTAGATGTGGGACCCTGCCAGCTATCTTCAAGGCCTAAAAAAGAGACCTGTTGGACTGTGAAACAAGGGTGCCTTCTCATGATGCCTAGAAGAGATTGTTGAGAAATATCTAATTGATAGAGACTAATGGTAGGCTGCTACGGTATAATATTTCTTTAGTAGAGCTACTGCATACTGTTTTACCCTCGTGACTTGAGTTTGCCTAGTTTAATATTTCTTTTGAAACATTTTTGCACCCCTTGTCATTTAGTGCCTCACTTACAAGTTGCCTACTGATTGGAACGGAACGAACTGTGGACTGTCAAAAAGGACGAATACCTTATCGGCCCTTTCTACACCGGCCCTATTACGCCACGAGCTAAAAAATAACGCCAATAAAGGCCGGCGTAAAAAGGGCTGATAAGGTAGAGAAAAAACAAGTAAGAAAGTATATAACAACGGACAAATGAATAGCTAAACAAAAACATTCGAGAGAAAACCAAGAACCAAGGAACCGAAGCAAGATGAAGACCCAGTGACATGGCAATCGTCGAATTTTTGTTCGCAATGTTACAAGGCGCCGTTTCTTTCAAAATGAACTTGAACTAACAAAGCGCTGCATCTTCAAAAACAGATATACAGCGACATGTATAATGACATGGGCTAACATATTAAATGCTATTATCCCCGATGTCATTTAGAAAGGTCTGACAATAAAAGTATCAGTTACCGCGTTAAATATTGTACATTATCATAACAAAATTGGCTGTGTAAGAAATAAAAAGAAACAAGGATAAGAGCTCGAGGAAATCGACAAAAAGGGAATGTTTTGTAAAAAATCGGATTAGGTCACATCTTAGACTTTGCTAGTATGAATCTTATGATAAAGTTTGTGAAGGACAGAGGGACGAACGAACGAACAGACAAAGTTTAATTTATAACAATAATAAGCCGGCCGTTGAAGGTACGTTCACTTGTCAACTGAATCAAAGTGACACGTTGCCGACACTTTCTGATAATGGTTCGAATAAAGTTTGACCAAGCTGTTAAAAACATTCTATTTATCAAAAAAAAAATTTGGCTTCACTACACAGTATCTGACAATAACTGTTGTACTAATTTCTCAAGTAAGGGCCCAAAATTAGCATGCTTCTGATAATATTTTCATACCATATGTATCAAAGTGTATGAATTTTACACTGTGACGACAATCATTGACTCTATTCAGCTCACATTCAGCTTAATAAAAATTAACCATGATAATCATCCAGGATCTTGGATGTAGAACGTATACCAATAAATTCACAATAGTAAAAAACGTAAAAAAGATGTTGATTATTTGAATGGCAATGTGATTGAGACATGCAGGATAAAATTATTATTGTCCGTCGCCACAGGTTAAATTTCAGAGAAAACATCCCTGTATCACAGACCATACTGGAAAATTTGACAAAAACTTCGTCCCCGGTGGGAATACACTGGAATTTCAGCCTCACTGGAAAATTGACTTCGATTTCCCATTCTAACATCAATGTTCAAAAATTGCACTTCAAAACAATCCCCACTGGAATTTTGGAATAATAGAATTTCTATCCCCATTGGGATTTAAATTGGAATTTTTATCCCCACTGAGGCAAAAAGTTCCACCGGGGCTGTGAGACAGGAGTGTAGAGAAGCTAAATTATGATGCTCACGGTACAGTTTTTATTGTAATTTAACAAACACTTAGATTAACCCAGGGCCGCCAATAACCCATTTTGGGGATAGGATCTACCATTCACGCCGGATTAACTGACTGTGTACCTCACAAGTTGGCAAGCAGTATAAGCTACAGAATAACACTAACTTGGCTATTTTTTTCTGATAAGGAATTAATTTTACGTATTTAAATCGTAAATTGAAGTCGGGTTTACAATCAGGCTTTACTTTAGATCTGTATATACTTAAACCGTTGGATAGCTTTAAAAGTCCCTTAATCTTTATGGTCCAAAATTTCAACCTTTTAAGTCCTTTAACAATGAAATCTTGCTGTGTTCGTATCGACGTAATATGGGAATGACGTTTTCATGTTTAATGCGAAGAAATATTTTAAGCCTCTTTCATGTAATACCAAGTGATGATACCTAACTTATAACAGCTTTGCTTAGCATTTTCTCATCGAGCTTGTATAAAAATTACGGCCTTAGATAATGTAAATTGAAAACTGCATTTTTCGCAGAGTGCAGAGACGCTGCATCATGTGTTTTTGTCACCTGTTGTTGATATAAACTAGAGGCTGGAAAAATCTCTTTATATTACATTACAGTAAGTAAACTTTTCTTTCGAAACAGGTAATAAATATACCTTTCTTTCATCTTAAGAACTGACAGGAAGCCTGCCAAAAAACCGTCTTGGATAGCTAATGTAAATGAAAAACCAAAAAAAATGGGCTGGTAGCGTTTCCTATCATCTCCCCGATTTTAACGATCGATGGTGCTGGTGCTCAAAAGTATCATATGATACAAAAAACAAAATTGAGATAGAATGTATACTCTGGTAGGCAAATTTTGTACCCTGTTCAATATTTTGAGCCATGCCTAGTGGCAGTCCTCGTACACTTTTTTGTCTGAGTGACATACAGTGTTGAAAAATCGACTGTTGTTAATCTGGTTGATAACCATAGCTTCTCAGGGAAGTATTCAAAAATATAATCATTGATATGGGAAAGGTATAGAATACGCCCGCAGTGCTCAATCATATGGTTACGGTGTTAAGCAATTTAAGAGAGTGATTAAGGGCTCTGACCATAGTGAATTTTTCATAATTGCCGTGTTTAAAATGTGTTTTCTGACTGATGTAACCAACAAAACTATGGCATGTTATACATTTTCTGTTAGACAAACTATTCCTGAATCTGAAAATTCAAAAATTGCATTGAAAAAATTTGATGAAGAAGAAAATGAAGACTTTTGCGAGGAAGAGTATTTCAACTTTGAAGAGCTTAGTTTCGGCGAAGAAAAAACATTTTGAAAATTTTTTCGCAGTAGATGGTGTATCTTTTACCGAACAATAAAAATTTTTGCGGAAAATTTTTGTAAATGCTTCTTTGTCTCGAAATCTTCAAAATAGTGGTTTTTCATCAATTTTTCATCTGGATTTTGCTTAAAAAAGCAGTCATAACTTTTGACACATCTTTTTAGAAAAATTTTCCGCAAAATTTAAAATAGTTCAATTCTTTGCGGACAGTGTAAAGAAATTTTGAAACAAAAAAGTTAATTACCCATTAAAACTAAGCACTTTTTGTAAAGGAGGGTGATGCAACATATTATTAACATCTTTTTAAAGTTCATAACGTCATTTTTGCAATTAAATTCTTAATTACTCTTAAGGGATTCGATTAAAAAGCAATTTATAAAGGCAATTCTTTGTTAAAAGTGTTAAGGAACCTGAAATGTAACTTTTATGTTCAAATACCAAAATCAATTTTTGGACTATGGTCAGAGCCCTTAAGGGTAGCTGGCTGTCGAAAAACAGTCTTCGGGTCACCTCCGAGTGCGGTGCGGTTGCAGATTTCACTTTATTTACTTACTATAGGATCAAAAAATGAAGAACGTTTTTGAACGTTAAATCAGTTTTCAAGTATAGATGAAATAGTTAGGTGTGAATTTGCTCTGATTTAAGTTCTACCGTCATGTGAAAATGCAAAAGAAATCATTTCGGAAAATTCATCGTTTTTATTTTCATTTTTATTGAAAATTCGGGTTCCCTTTTTCACTTAATTCCAAAACAATGAGGTTAAAAATGGCGCCGTAAAAACTATGAAACTAAATTATTCAAATACTCTTCTCTGTAATCTAAAAGAATTTGGCTATCATTACAATTTGCTTTAATATTCGTGAGGCTTTTTTTGTTTGAGGTATTTCAGTTTAATATTTAGTCTCCTTGAGTAGTAAGGTGAAATGATCTATAGCATAAAGCGTATATATATATTCTACCCTTAAAGGGGGGTTTTGTACTTTTATGGTGTGACGGGATTGGCCCTTTTTTAGTACGGTATTACGGGATTTGACGAAAAAAAGACGGGAAAACGGTATTTTAAGATCAGACGGTGACGGTATTTAGCCTTTATTTTTTGTCATTATGCCGGTATTTGAACCTGTACAAACCGGTGTGACGGTGTTTTTATTTTTTTCAATTTTCGGGATTCCGGGATTCAGCAAACATTTTGACGGGAAAACGGTCTTTCGAACCCCTACAAACCCCACCTTAAAGAGGTTACCAGCTATTTTCAAAATATTGTGTAAGCGAGTTTTCTTCTCATAAATACTAAGCTACACTACAATTTCCCTCTCAAATATATTTTGCATATTTTCTACGTCTGAATTAGCAACTAGCATGGTAGACTACAGAAATTCCAATTCTGTAACATAAATATCTCAATGTAAAAAATAGCTGGTTATCCCTTTAGGGTTGCTACTGTAAGTTGTAGTATACAATGAAGGTTAAGAAAACGCGACCGAACAAACTCCATCGTGTCGTGCACTACTTGGTCAGTCTTCAATCATTGTCTACGCAAATTTTTGAAAAATTAACGACATTTTGATACATTTTTATGATATCACAACCGTATTAGTCTTTCGCAAACTCAAAACGTGTCAACAATTTTGTTTTGGTTTTTTTCGCAACCCACATCACCATCTGTCTGCAGAAAGCTTCTTAGTAAAGGTTTTACAAGTTCCAAAACAAAGACATGCAGAGCTTAGAGGGCCGTTTTTCGGAGATTAAAGGGGGAGATTTTTGACGGATATCTGACTTTCTTTGTCAAATCATATTTTTACTGGAGGATTAGTCAATATGTTTTTCGCCGTCCTCTTTGCAAATCTTGGCTGGAGAAAATATCTACAGTAGCTATAAAAAAGACATCTGAGACAGAATTGGGAAAGACAAAAATAATGGTGAGTTAAGAGTTAAAGTTAACATGTCTAGACTGAATACAAAAGTATATTTTACCAGATTTAATATTGTTGCTTTTGCTGTTGCAGCTTTTGCACCAATGTGATTGTTATTCCAATGTTTTTTGCAAGGCGTGTAAGGTCGCATCAATTTAAACCATCGAATGAAAGATTTCTAATTTCGCTTTCTAATATTTTCAATATAATAATTTCTCAATTTCTAGAAAATCTTTGAAGAACGTTAAATTCACATTCAGATTTAAGTGGACTGCTTATTTTTGTTTTGTGGGAACACTACTGCCTACTTAATGCTGTCAGAGGTTCTCGATTAGCATCCCTGTTATGCGCAGTTTTGTAATTTTTGCACAGTTCTGTAATTTTTGCGCAGTTTTGTAATTTCTGCGCACTTTTGTATTTTTTTGCACACATTTGTAATCAAGTGGCTGCGCACTTTTGTAATTTTGACAAAAAATCTACCTAAAATAGTAGATAGAAATCCTAAAGATTTGTTGTAGCAGAGTTAAACTTTGTAAAATGTGGCATAATTAGTTTCAACGGTCTTTTTTACAAAATGAATTAACTTTTTTTTAAAGAGCTATAACTCGGCATGACGTTTTTGGGTTTTATCATTAAATTTCTCAACGAAAATTAACATTTCAGTCAATTTTAAAGTGCCAGGGAGCCAAATAAACAAATCAGCCTTTAGAAAATCTCATCCCAAATACAAAGCTTTCAGAACAACTCGGAACAGCTCGGATTAACTCATATTTTTAATTATATCGGGTTAATCAGTATCAATACTCATTTCAAGAAAACGAATGACCATTTTGCAATTCATTCAACCACTTAAGATAAGTTATTTCAAATTTGAGTTGAAAGAGTTATAACTCGGCATTACTTTTTTCGGCAAAGCTCTTTAATGAACCAACAAAGCTTCAAAAAGACGCTGATTTTAGTTACTGAAAAGCGAAATAAACAACACAGTCAATCAAAAAATATCAAAAACGTATCTGTTTAGGGAAAACTTGGGACAGCTCGGACTAACTCTTCATTGTAAATTCGGCTTATTTATGACTTTTTCAGGATAATAATCAAGTAATACATCATATAAAAATAAAGTGAAGTGCTTTTTAAAAAGCTTTTTAAGTATACTTGACAAAGGTCAATCACAAAGAAGACGAATCCGGAAAAAATATTGAATAAAAAATGTTCGATCTTTTTCTGAAATTGCAAAAGTGCGCAAAATTACAAAAGTCTGCAGAAAAATTACCAAACTACGCAAAAATTATATAACAATCCCCCTATATCAAAGCATATCAGAGGAGATGCGTGCACCTAGCTATCATGCAATGTGCTCGACTATCACGGAAAGTTATTATGCAATTTTCTAATAAGTTTTGTGCAAATACCCTTGGGTATTTCAGGTTTCATATTTACTTATAATCGAATATAATTAATTTGCAAATATATATTTTGCCAATATCAATCCACTCTCATTTAATATTTACGCGTAGAGGAAGCTTGTATCGTGTGCTCATGGAGGTAATGGTGTGCTGTAACAAGCAAAGTTTTGGAAGAACTAATCTGTGAATTTGGGATTGCTAACTCGGTAAGAAATCTATAGAGTCACGTTGTTTTCCACTTAGTCGGAAGCCCAACGTGTTATGAATTTTCTAAAATAAGAAATGGTCGCCTTCTAAGAGCTTTTGGTCTACCTTGACCCCGGGGGGGGGGGGTACTAGGGCAAAATGGGTTACGGGGATGCTCCGCTGGTCAGGGTACCTTTTTTAACCTCCACGAGTCCCAGGTAGGGTCGCAAAAACACCAAAATATAAAAATTAGTCCCTCGTAGGGTGCCTATTTTTTAGATAATTTGGGGAAAAAGTAGAAAATTTGAGAAAATTTTGGAATTTCAGTCCCATTCAGGGTCACTTTTTTCGCAAATTTCGAGTCCCACGTAGGGTCCATTTTTCGAAACTCAGCGGAGCACCCCCGTCGGTCGACAATGGTAGTACCCCCCCCCCCGGGACCTTGACGTAAGTGTCATCTGATTCCGTTTTCCAATGTTTCATCTCTTCGTGGTTTATGCAATCACAGATTGGAAGCACACTGCTTAGAGTTCTTTGGAGGTCAGGGGTTTGCAAGATAGCAAACTAGGAAAATGAGGTTTTGAACTAATCACAACTTTATGGTCAAGCGTTTTGTGTGGGAGACGAACGGAGAAATGCGTAGGAAAAAGAACTTTTCCTTTATTTGGTATGAATTATTAGTTTGGTAGGCAAGGTATTCACTTGAATAAAAAGGTTTTTATGGGAAAATTTGACGCTCTCTTTTCCGATGAAAATTGAATTAGAGAGCGCCAACTGTACCTTGTGTGTGCTCCACGTTATTTTACCAAATGGGTAGTGGGTTTGAAAGTTGACAACCATGTTTATATTCACAGAACCTCTAGGCTTTTCTTTGGCTGTAATTTGGTTATTGCTAGTACAGTAAATAGAATCCAAATGTAAGAGGGACATGAAACATTTGGCTAATGGGAGATTTTTTTCCACTGTATAACATACGCACAATCTAACTAATAAAAGTTTTTTGCAATTCACTCCAAAACTGGATTAAGCTGGTTTGCTTTGTTTGGTGAAAGTAGACAGTGGAGTAAAGGTGATTGTAAAGTGATTGGTTAGAAGTTGTACTTTAATGGGAAAACTAAATATTGAGAATAGAATCTCAATAGAATATTCTTCATTTAGGAATAAAATTTCCTTATTTGTGGAAAGGTGCAATATCCCATTGTTAGGGATAATGATTTTTTGTAAGAAATTTTGGATGTGGAGAGAAGATTCTGATGGTGAGATCTTTTTCCGGACGTTTTTTTCAGACAAATGATCCGAGAGACAATGTGATGTCCTATCAGAAGGTAAATTTTGAGTTCTGCGGATATAGAGAAAGGTTTGCAAATTGAGGAAATTTTAAAGTTTAAGCATTAGCGTCTACACATTTTTGATCATTTTTGTATACTAGTAAGACATGCTTAAAACTGCGAACTTAATTAATCTAATTGTGATTGTAGCAAAGGGTTCTTGTGGGTTCCCATATTTTTATGAAGGGTGGGATAGATAGAAAAGAAGGGAGGGAGAGAATTAAAGTTTATTTTTTCGATATATCTAAATCTAACATGTTTGCTAAATAAAACAAGGACGAGAAAAAAAGGGAAACTTTTCTTAATTCATCACATATTTTTTGTGTTTTAGTCCCCTAGTATTTTATTTCAACATTCATGTTAGTACAAATATCACACCATGCATTGAATTAGGCCATAAATAAGAAAAACATACTGGGACAGTTTCTCAAAATGTTTTACTTTCTTCATTGTGAAGAAATGGCGTGAAATAAATATCTACGTAAAAACATTTTTCATTTTGTTTGATAATTTGTTTTTTGTGTTTGTGGGATATGCATTGGAATTCGATTGTGAAAAAACATTATTATGATTGGATGGTTGAAAGTAGCAACGGTTTTTCTAGGTAAAGGCTTTATTGTCTAGATATGCAGAATAGTAGATTTTGTAAGATTAGGGGAATCATGGAGTCGATTTTGCAATACCGAAATCTCGTACGACCCGATCAAACCTAAAATAGCATTTTTGAAGACGGCGAAGTGACTGAAGTGATTTGCTCCGCAAAATCGAGTATGCAGTCAATCAGGATCTAGATAAATCAGAAGCTAACCGTTTCCGTCGCTGAATTACACATACTGTATACAAGGGGCCCGGGGGGGGCACTGGGTTTGCGGACTGACGGTATGTGTAGGCCAAAAATTGGCTTTTAAAATTGCACCCTTACAGTGCAGCTAAATCAGTGAAAATTATACCCTTAGAGTGCATTTTCCCTCAAATTTTCGATCTTTTTCTTGCAAAAAATGGTCAAAATTCTAGCATTTTTGGTCAAAATATCTAGATTTTTCAAGAATTTTCTGAAATTTCTACCCTTACAGTGCATCTCTAGTTTTTCCGACCCTTACAGTGCATTTTAAACATATTGGAAAAGGTACCCTTAGGACCCGCACATACCCGTCGGTCCTTTTGCCCAGCTGCCCCCCCTGGGACAAGGGGGTTGTACTTTTACGGTGTGACGAAAAAAGAGACGGGAAAACGGTATTTTAAAATCAGACGGTGACAGTATATCTAGCCTTATTTTTTGTCATTGTGTGGTCGGTATTTTAACCTCTACAAACCGGTGTGATGGTGTTATTATTTTTTTCAATTTTCGGGACTGCGGGATTCAGCAAAATTTTGACGGGAAAACGGTATTTCGAACCCCCCCCCCTATACACAAATTCTATTTATCGGGTTATTAAAGTTTCAACAATGTATGTCTAAATCTAACCTTGGAAAAGTAAATAGTATTTTCCCTGAATATAAAAAGTCCTATCTTTCTGTTTTTCTCGAAAGGCGACAGTAGGTTTTAAAAGTTTTTAGTATACTAAAGCTTTTTCCTTTGTTTACTTGACTTGATAGGAATATTTGGAAAGGATAAGTCCAAATAATCATAAAGAATAATAATACAATATATTGAAACCCATTTTTTTGATATTTTTGACTTTGAATCTGATTACGACTTCTTGACCCACGTTCTGATTTTTATCTTATATCAAAATATAATATGCTTATTTGGGTTTTTGTAATTTCTTCGAAAGATTTTTTGACTTGCTTGCGTTACAGTATGTTACATAAGCTTTGGACAGTGAAACAACAGAAATAGTTGGTCTATGCATGGAGTTTCAAGCCTTGAAGGTCTGGAGAGGAAGCTCTCGGATGGGAAATGAAGCAATTTATTTCTCCATTCAAAATGTTTAGGTTTTACACGAACACTGGATTGAAAATACACCCCTGTGTCACAGACCCGGTGGACCCCCCTCCCCGGTGGAAAAATAGGCCAAAAATCGTCCCGGTGGTAAAAATACCCTACATTTTCAACCCCACTGGGAAATTTCCCTATGATTCTATCCCCATTGAAAATTGAATGGAAAAAATTGGACTCCAAAACCATCCCCACTGGAATTTTTGAACTGGAAACAATAGGTTTTCTATCCCCATTGGGATTTCGATAGAAATTTTCATCCCCACTGAGGGAAAAGGTTCCACCGGGGTACTGAGACAGGGATGGAAAGGTTAAAGATTCACCTCTAGCCTTCGGCTTGAAACTCAATGGGTTTTTGTACCTTTGTTTTGGCAACTGAGAAAGGCTGACATACGTAAACAGACGTTTCGCAATTTTTCTGTGTCTTTTCCTGACTTGTTGCTTTCTCAAATATGGCTGCATCCAGGTAAATCAATATTGCAACAATCAGATGTTTGAGATTAAAACTGAGTGTTTTACTATTTTGGAGGTTTCGTGGTTGGCGGAGGAGCAGAATCAGTCCTCTTTTCGAATGGAGTGGCGGAATTCCAAGAATTCCAAGAACTTTGACGAAATTTCGGAAATTGGGGCCTATATTGGAGATGCGAAATTGGACACTCTTTGTACGGAAAAGCAGAATTTAACTAAAAGTTTTGCGGAATTTTGGGTTTGACAAAAGATATTCAAAATTCCCGGATTTTTGACAAAAAACTTGAATTTCAAAGAAATTTTAAGTGGGCGGAATTTTGATTCCTCTCTTGGACGGTTTGACTGAAATCGGTGAAAATTGAGGGAATTGCGGAACTGGGTATCAATCTGAAACCCTCCTACTATAAACCCTCTTCTTACAGACCCGGTGGGATTTTATCAGCCAGTGAGGGTAAAAATAACGGACCAAAACTCGATGGGGATTGCTATTTCCAATGTTTTTATGGCTGGGATTTGAATTCCATTGTTTTCTAGCCAGAAAATTCAGTGGGGAAGCACAATATTTTGCAGTGAGGATTCGCTTATCTGATTATTTTCAGCGGGGACAAAAATTTGAGTATAATCTTCCACTTATATTTTGGCCAATTTTTCCAGTGAAAAGGGTTCTCAGTGGGTCTGTGAGAAGGGGTGTAACCACAGCATACAGTTAGTTAAAAACATTTACAAATACTTGATATATTTTCTACACTCTCTCGTGATCTGTTTTACCGACGGTATAAATCTTTGTAACATTGTTATAATGGAAATAATTCCATTTTCAGCAGTTTTAGGACGAACCACTGTAGTATCCTGCGTATAAAAAATGCCGTTCCTTTATATGCCACCTTTTTATACTATCATGCAATATAGGTACCACACCTTAAATCACACTATGGGGTTTATTAGAGGAAATTTGTTGCTTAAAGATATCTCCTTTCAACATTTTAAAACTCTTCCAAATGTGGATTATGATTGTCTTTGGAATTGTGAGATTTCTTTGATGCTTTGAAGGACGTGAAAAAAATTTTCCTGGCTCCTTAAAAACGTTGTGTAAACTGATTTCGGTGTTGGTACTTTTGAATGTAAAAGGAAGAACGGGATATGATACACCCATCAAAAGATTTTTAAAGAACGCTGTTAATACATCCAGTTGACGTTCAAGAAAGACCTTGCGTGAAAAAATGTTGTTAATTTGCTACATGTTAACTAGGGTTAATTAACAATTCCGTTTTTATTCCATTATTTTCCTGTGATATTTTTTCAACATTGGATTTCATATATCAGTTTCAAAGGAAAGGGTCTTCATTATATATCTAGTTCTTTTTACGCCGATCTAATTTATTTGCGCCGAAATGATAATCCTTTTCTTTAAGTTATAATTTATTTTTGAAAACATTTTATTTTAGGGGGAAGGATTTTTGGGATTCTAAGGCTATGCGAAAATTAATCAACAAAGACAGATAATTATCCTTCATTGTAGATAATCAGTCTTCTTTCTAAAATTAAAGGAAAAACCTTTCTTCCATTTGCTCATAGTGGAGGCAAACTTTCAACGAAGTTTGAGCTGTATATTGTAATTCTTCGTTTTACAGTGGTGTCTCCATAACTCGAACACGCACGGGGAACGCTAATTTGTATGAGGTGGGGAAATTTCGAGTTAGGATTAAGGTTTATAAGGCATTGTTTACTGAAAGGCCCATAAAATTTGTTCGAGTTAAGGAGACATTCGAGTTACAGAGTTTTGAGTTAAAAAGACATTTGCGAAGTGAGTTTTTTTTTTTTGTCAGTGAGGATTTGGCTGTCATTCCAAGAGATCAAAGAAATCGGATTCTTGTAATCTTCTTATTCATTCTTATGCTATGGTATGTCCCAAAATGCCATAAACTACTAGGCGCAAAAATGAGGGACTGAGAATTCAGAAATCACTTTTCATGAATATGAATTTTTTGCCCCTTTTTATAAATTTCGTAAAAAAATACTTGTCGAACTGGCATTTTGAGACATGCCTTAAGCAACGCAAGATCAGTGATACAGGAGTGCCAACTTATGGGTATGTGGATAATTTTCTCTCTATAATTATTTCCTACCACTTTTTTCTAAGAATCGGTGAATTTAGTGGAGTTTCAGCTGTTCTCTTTTTTTGGCGCATTGAGTTTCATATCTTATTGTTCTATTATCTTATTATCTTATTTCATTTCTAATTTGGATGTTTTGCAGTAAGATGGCCCATAATCTTTTGACTGAAGCTCATTACAGAGCCCTTAGGGCTAAGCAAAATCTTCTCCATCTTGATTATGATGAGCTTCTGGTCGAAGGAAATTGTGTGTCCATTCATACTCAAAATCTCCAACTCATGCTAGTGGAAGTTTATAAGAGAGTCAACAATATTGGAAATAAATTGGGCTGGAACCATTTTGAAATCATCCAGCGTGATACTGAGAACGAGGATGAGGATGTGGATTCCCCACATGCTCCAAAACTCAGAAGAGGCGCTCAAATTAAACTTCCACTACCAAAAAATGCAGTTTGCTTGAACTCCCTCAATTATCGGACAGGACAGGCTTGGAAATAGACTGCCCACTGAGATTAAAACATCAGACTCAGTAGAGTGCTTTAAAGCTAAACTTTTGAAAGCAAAAATATATTTTTCTTGCAAACTGTGCTCAATATTTTAATGATTTTAATATTTTAATTTTGATAATATTATTTACTATTCAGTAAATATTAGATTGTCTAAAACACTCGTATATAGATACTCATGAAATTACGTGAAAATAAGAACCTTTTTAAGAACATTTTGGATATCCTTATAAAAAAGGTGTTTTGATTTTACCCCTGGTTCTTGAATGTTTGCTCTTTTTGTGGAGACATGTGACATCTGAATGCAACTCTCTGGAATTTGAATGGGGAAAGCAAAAATACAACATGGGCAAAAAGAAATTTTTCGTAACTAACTATCGTCGTGTATATAAAAAATTGATTAGAGAAAAATTCAAAAGGGCTGACCGTTGATGAACAGTTATACCTTCACTCGTTCAAATCAAGAGAAGAATTAAGGATGGAATTTCAACAAGAAACTATACGTGAAAAGGTGAAGAAGAAAACTTCACAAGGGACGAAAAATGAATGAAAAAAAATCATTGTTTTAAATGGAAAGAAAGAACAAATTTTCACCGTTGGTGTACAAAAAGTAATATGTAATATTCCTAAGGATGAACATTAAAGAAAGAAATAGCTGTATTATATATTCGAAAATAAGCAAAGTATTAGCAAGACTAATCACCTAAATGTCCGTCTATTAACGTGATCAGCAACTGAGATAAACTCGAACATCAACTATTTTGTTCGCGTTCAGTCCTCTCTTTCTCTCTCTTTCTTAAAAAATGTTTTTTTAGATCTTACAACTTTCTTTTTTTGTTTGATGATTCTGTTTTATGCGATCAAGAAGGGATAGATTATGGAAAATGAGGCCCTAGCTTTCCTCCTCCGTCTTTTTTTAAGGGAATTTTTTTTACATAACATGGCATGACATGACAGCATTCTTTGGTTTATGATTAGATTTGAGTTTTTTCAACGAGAGGCAGCAGTTACACCCAAACTGTAGCAAATAATGTTTAGCAGTAGCACAGTTTTTCGGATTTTATGGAGCTGCTGAGATGGATATTATTATTTTTTACTAGTTGTGATAACGAATAAATGTGGTTCACGCAATGTTTACATTCTGCTAGTGCCACAGTCGGAGGTGACCAGAAGGCTCTTCATCCACCAGAAGGCTCATTCTTTCTCCCTAGACTGCTTTTCTTATCCTTGATTCTTCTCTCAATTGCTTAGAAGGTATCAAGTATCATTTACACAATTTACTAATGGACTAATAGATACGAAGTCTTTGGTGTGACCCGACTGAGGATTAAACTTTGTGCACCGTAGCTACGTTCATTTTATCAGCGTTTGATGTTCTGTAGATTTAAAACATAAGACAAGAGAGCTGAGAAAAGTAAAGTTATAAAAAGGTTGGACTTGGGGATGGCGGAAACCATGATAAACGAGAGAATCAAAAAGATGAGAAGAGAAAAAGAGGAGTGGTGGTAGGCCTAAAATTTATTTAAATTAGATATTTGCAGCTTGTACAATATCTAATTAATTTTTAAATCAAATTATTTACATTGTTCCATGATATCAATTTTTTGTTGTTGAGGGGATGGAATTTCGGGGCGCTTCTCCTAGGTTTTATACATTTCTAGAGCTAAATTAAGATTTATTTTTGGATAGATTTGTTTGTACCTACCGGAATTCAGGCTGAACTCTCTTAATAATTTAGTTGTTAAACAAATGGAACCTTTTTATTGAATACAAAAACGAACTGAAAATTTATGAAAACATGTCAAACGATCTCAGTAGCTGCTGCTGACATGGATACTTTCATGTTTCTATTTTTGAAATGTTTCTTTGATATAAAAAATCAAGAAGAGGGGAGAGTCGGAGACTTTTGGGAAAAACTAGTCTAAATAAACTTAACTAAGTCGGCATTTAATTCTAAGAAAAAATTTATATTTATTTGATAAAAATCTGGAAGGAAAGACAGGAAGATTTATTGTTTACAGTTATGGGGAGAAAAAAATATTAAATTTAATACCTTGAAATTTCTAGAATTTGAATTTTTGTTGAAAAAATCCACCACACATATTGTAAAATCACATCAAATTTCGTGGTAGAGACAGTTAAAGTATGAAAGTTTTGTGATGAAGGTGCAATTTTCCGGGTAGGAGGCTCGACTGACTACATATCTGATACAGACTCTGACTCTGACTCTCTCTCTAATTCGATATTCAAGGCACAGAGGATCTTCTTCGAATTAGAGAATAATTCGGTATTTCATACAACTTTCCAGCTGAAGGGTCAAACTTTTTAGTTCAAGTTTCAGAAAGATTCGAAGTACAGAGATTTGAATTGGAAAGAGACGACTGAAATCTTTTTGTATGTTATCTACATGATGCTTTGAAATCTAAAAGAACAGAGGAATGGTGAAAAGACCTTGGTACCATATCATACAAACGAGGTTTTGCAATGTTTGTTTTATCGAGGTGAGAGTTGTATGAAGAACAAGATCACGCAGGGTTAGATTTCATCAAATGAAATTTAAAACGGGTTGTATCAATCAATTATTTTCCACGATTTTCCATATAAGCTCAATAATATGGTTATTTCATTTCCACTTGAGTGTGATATGGTCTCAATTACATATGGAGAGTAAACTCGAAATCGTGTCTGGCCTTGTCGATTTACAAACCAAAAATACTGTCTTAGGGTGGGAATTGATCATAATTACCCGTTTCACATTTCTGGTGTATGCCCTGATAAGACCCAGAGCTTTTCTGTAAGAGCTCTTTATCTGAAAATTGAAGAATATCTCAAAAGTCACAAATATTCAATTAATATTTGATATTGACGTACAAAAATATCCAATTACAGTTGAAAACTTCTCGCTAAATATTTATTCTGCAATATTGCAAATCTATGTAAATTTATAGGTAAGTTGATATTTTTATTTGATTCTATTCTTTCAAGTCATAGTTTCACAATAAATATGGCTTTTCTAAATCGCACAGCCTAGTTTCTTGATTTGGAACACCTTAACATGGTCAGAGTATGTAGGCCTATGTAAATCATAGTTAGAAATGAATTCATTGTGGTAGCTATAGATAGTTTCAATCTTAAAATGTATTTTGAATTTTAGTAAGTAATTAGTCATATCATCCTTTGAAGCTTTTTATTATAAGTAAGAACTCCTAAGCATTGGCTTATTGCTTTGTGGGTTGTGAGGCAAATACATTCATTAGCCCTTACAGCGTGACTCCAAATTGTGTGTCAGTGTCAGGAAATCAGTTTAGAAATTTTTACGTCAATCCCTTTAGGTAAACTTTAACCCCAGGGGGGGGGGTTACTTTTTCCAAGCTTCCCAAAGTGAACTCTAAGGTTCAAAATTATCAAAGATGAGAAAAATTTCACTCTGAGTGTGTAAAATTCTAAAATGTTCAATAGCTTTCAAGAAAGTGCTAAGTTTTCTTTGCACTGTAAGGTTCCAATCTCAAATCCTAATTTTTGGCCGCAAGTACGGTCGTTTTTGAATCAAGTCTCTTCATGCTTTTAAGGGTTGTTAGGTGTATGGTTTATACGTTCCTTCCATGGTGTACATCCGAATCTGAGCCTTTAATTGCAATTAAATCTGTTCATATTTTTTCGTTGTAACTGGGCGGGTAAATACCTTTATGACTTTTGTGATAAATTTCCAACGTTTATAAGCTAAAGGCATAAATGCTTGATATTAGTTTCTTTTTCTTTACAATCTGTGTAAAAATATAGAAGGTGTTGTGGAGCATTGAAGGTGATTGCTCCACAACACTGTTGATATAAAACAAAACACCACATTTCTTCTCTTAGTGCATTAGTTCATTGTCTTCCGTTGATTTCGTGTAATGACAGTTTTGATAATTTCGCAAGCCACACATATTTTATCTTTTTTGCTAATATATGACAGAAAAGTAGGTATGATAAGATCTCAGAATATTATTAAATGGGAGGGTTCAATTCAATGGTCTTGTGATAAACTTGCAGTAAGACATAAATTGCCGTTAGCAAGATATCCCTTATCCCTTAAAAGCCGACTGTAAATCTAGAGAAAAAAAACTGCTGAGAAATAAATCTCTTAAAATCTTGAGAAGAATTTTAAAAAACTTCAAGTAGAAAGAGTTTATTGATCACAAACTCTAAGTTTCTGCTTATCCAGTAATCTGTAGGCGCGTAAATACTCTGCAATGTTAAGATAAACAAATATGGTTAAGATCAAGAGTGAGGGAAACTTGAAAGAGACTTTTAAAAAACTCCTGTTATATTTTTATAGACAATGCAAGAAGGCGGCTACAATGAAAATCGCCGGTACGATTAACCAGATTGTTGCTCACTGGTTCCTTTTTACTATCTCGCTATAGTAAAACTTTTAACCTTATATAAGTATATGAAGTGACCGACAGTTAACGCATAAGTTAAAGAGAGGTACCAGGTACCAGATCGGTGTAGTTATCTGTGCCGCACGAGTAGTTGCTTTAGGAAGGTAGAGTAAAAGATTGAAAAACTGAATATGTCATTTGGTAGCTATGATGGGGATTTCAAACATTGATTTCGAATGTTGTAAGTCATATTTTTTTATTAGGACTTATCATAATACATCCTTGTTAACTACATCTATCTTAAATTCTTTGTAGACTTTGAACGTTGCGTGGATGCTGCCTAGGGTTATTGTTGTAAACATGTTATGTGTGCACAGGAAGGTGCTCTAGACCAGGTAATGGGTATGAATAACGTGAAAACAGTGCATCGGTTTTTGACTAGTTGAGAAGTTGGCCCGTATACCAAACCGTCCGCCAACTGGCCTAATAACTCTATTCAAATTTTGAATCAATATTGAAAGTAGATCACGTGATATAGAGGTATCTTGTACACCTACAGTGAAGTCCTCTCATAATCTACTCGAAGATGATCATCACGGAACGTTTGTAGAATGCGTATTTCTCGTACACTGTACATTCTTTCATAAAAGCGGCGTCAAAGTTTAAAGATCCTTAAAATGATAAGATTAGCTTACTTCTGAGTAATACAATTCTATATTTCTAACTCTCCTTATCTTACCTTACAGATATTCTGAGATTTTCCTTTGAAATCTAACGCGCTCAATTGTTGACTCCTGGAGTTAAGTATTATGAATTCCATTTAAAAATGAATTTCGTATGACATCGAGAAACTTTACTTCAGAAGTGACGTAATGAGAATGTAGGAAGCTCTTTTAATTCGAAGTAAATTCTCATGTCATAATGTCAGTTATATTTGAAACATCACTTTTTCTCATCCCGGCATTAAGTCACTTATCACAACCATTCGTTGTTCATTTATTGCCTCTCTTTATCAAAATGCTTTTAACTTAGTTTGCGAATTATTTTTATCACATATATTCAACCCTAATTTTTTTGTCAATTTTTCAAAAGAAATTTTTGACATATTATGTAAAGATGGGCCATTGTTTCTGATTTCTGATTTTGAGTTTCTGATTTCCATTCAAAACTTGGCGAAAATACATTTTTGACTTGAAGCTTGATGTGACATACATTGGCTGATTTTGTTTGGTTTATATGTTTGACACTGAAAGATTTTTATATGCATCTGGTTAGTCAATGTCGGGCTTTGATTTTGGGCACGAGATTTTTCCGATCCTTTTCACCCAAAGATATTAAATTTTTTGATGATGTGCACTTTCCTCTTTCTCCACTAAGTTTTATGGTCACCCGTTGTATATTAAAGCTCCATTTTGTCACAGAGACAGGGGTGTATTTTTTTTATTGTAGATGAGGTTTGAAAGAATTCATTGTCTGGTTTTCTCGTGAACTAGAGATGGTAAACTTTTTTAATGCTCCCCCCCCCCACCACCGGAGCTTATCTTTGCTAGTCGTCGAAGGTGGACTCTTACAGTAAACGTATATACTAATTCAACCGCGAATTGAAAATGTTAAGTTAGTTGAATAATTCGTGTTCAAAGCTTTTTGGAATCTCAAATATCGGCAGACGGTAAAATTATAGGCTCTTAAAATCCATTGTACTAAAATTCCAAAACAATTTCTGAATTATCAAAAATGAAAAAATAGAATTATATAACTTCTCAAATTTGATTAGTTTAGGTCCAGCCCTTCTCGTAGCCCTTAAATAGAATTTGAGGAATGAATTACATTTAAGGATTCGAACTATATCTCAGTGTCTCTCAATAGAGCATTGTGGGTACTAACAGAATTTGAATTGCGACAAATTTTCGAAATGGGCGTAAATTCTTAAGACTTTCTTATCTTTACTTTTTTCCTGGAATAAGGATTTTCTTAAGATTTCTTTCTTTGAATCAATCATTCTTGACGGATTTCTATATATATTTTTTGATTTCTCTCAAAAAATATTTACCGTCAACAAACAGAAGATTCGTTTGAAATTTATCAAATTTAAATCTTTAAAATTTTGCACTAAGTAGAAGTATAAAGTAGGGAAACTTTTTGTCTTCGCCTGTCTGCAAGTTGAAGAAATAAAAACAGTATAGAGACACCTGCCTAGAAAACCGATACTAATCTCAGAGCAAGATTTCTTCGTTTTCCTAACAAAATTTCATTTATTCTTGAAAAATCGCAAAATCTTTCTTTGTAATGACGCCTCTTGATGGGTGATGGGTCTTTTTTGAAAGAAGATATTTTTCGTTTCCAATATGTTGATTACATGAATAATAAGTAACTTGAACTCTCTTAGCTTTCTTTACTCGCGCCTCCTCCTGAGAAAAGTTTTTAATTACGAACAATTTTTAATTGAATTTTTACACGCATGATTCTCCAATTACAACTTTTCATCCCATAAATGACCCTCTCTTTGGATAGATTCTGTCCCAAGAGAAAGTATGGATGTATTAGGTTATCTTGAGAAGAAACTACAGGCCAGCAGCAAAAACCCATGTTCCGGGGGGGTACTCACTGAGACCCTCAAAGGGGTCCGAAAACCATTAAAAAGCAATCCTGAAAGGGTCATAAATTCTTGAAATTTGAAAATTTGAAAATTTTGGCTGATATTTTGGAGAAATAGCCTCTCTAAGGGTGGCAAAAACGTCAAAAAAATGGACAAAATTGGAAATTCGGGTCTAGTACCCCCCCCCTGCGGCCCCATGTTAAAGACTAAATTTCATAATAACTTTTAGTCAGCCGCTGGTTCTATTGATTCTTCGTAAACTGCTTTCTTTCGCATTCAAAAGAATCAAATTTTTCTTAATTTATTCTTAAGTTTTTGGATAACTTTCAGCCTCATGTTCTTATGCAAATAAATTTTATGTCTTTCATCTTCTCGCAACCTCCCACGACTGCATTTCGCAAAAATGAAGAAAAAATCTACGATTCTAAAAATACTTTTAAAACAATGTTATTTTTTACTCTAACAGCAATTAGAGTTTGTGGCCTTTTGGTATATTTTCAAAATACTCGTTTTTCAGTCAATTCAACTAAAAATTGCGAACTAGGTATTTTTCAGAATTTTTGAGCAGTTTGAACTGACGGGATAAGAAAAATAAGTTATCTAGATGGATATAAGCCATTGGAAAGCTACAGTAAAATATTTGGTAAATTGAAAGTGTAACAGTCCCTGTGATACAGGGGTGTTTTTTTAGAATAAAGTGATTTCGATTATGTTAAAATATGATACTATAATACTTTGCTACCGGTAACCCTTAGACTTTGATCGGTAGTTTGACTCTCCCAGACTCTTATTGCCCTGCATCATAAGTTATGGTCATTTGAAAGTCGCGAACCGCCATTTTGACACCTTGATACTAAGAGTGTTCTTGTGGTCGGCAGTCGATAGGTTGACCAGGCTGATTCACTTCGCCCACTGTATCGAAGTAAATGTTGACGTCACTTGCGGGCTATCTGTTGATACTACAGTTGGTGTTCTCTAATTCGACATTTTTCTATTCGATAACTCTTCTATTAGTCGTTGATATTGAAAGCCACCTTCAACAAGAAACTCTCATAAACGACACTGTACTATTCAATACGTTCCCTTATTCGATCAAAATCAAGCTCTTCTTGAAAATCGATTTATTGAGCGTCAGCTGTACTTAAACCTGAGATGAAGGGCTTGATTTGAACGAGCATCAATATATGATGCATCCAAGTTAATATCACGTATCAACATCTCTGACGAATAATCTTAAATCTAATCTATTTTGTCACTGTGTCAAACATTGAAAATGCCGAAACAAAATATCTTGATTCATTTAGATTTATGGGTTTGTTACCATTCATAAACACGATATTTTTTCTTCCCTTTTAGTAAACCAATAAAGTAACCATAACATAGACATAACGCCAGGATAATGGAAACGTCTATCAAGACATCGGTATATAATTGGACTACGGCATCACCTTACAGTACATATGCATCAATACTTTTACAGAATAGTAGTGCGAACATGACAAACCTAACCAATCAGAACAGACAGTTGCAGGGGAGCTGTGAATCGGTTGGCGATATTCAAGTAGAGATGATTTTATACTGTATTTTTATTGCCATTATAATGTTATCCAGTGTGGTGGGCAACTTGTTGACCGTACTCTCAATTATAATGTCCAGATCGTTGAAGAAAAGAGTCACCTTCTATTTTATTGCAAGTTTGGGTAAGTTTTTTAATTTCCCAACTTCGCAAATTAAGTTTCAAAGGGTTATTTGTCCCCTTCCCTCGAGTAATATTTTCCAATCTTTCCGCTTTTCTATTTAGTTGAATTTCTTTCTGAATGTTTTACATTTCATTTCCATGGGAGAAACACTAAATTATTGCGTTTGCCTATTTGAAACAGAACAAAGGTCTTTGAAATTAAAAGAATAAAAAAACAGGCTATCCTTAAAGAAAATACTCGAAGGCCTTCTATGGTGGTTTTAGAAAAAGCTTAAGACTACACGTCATTTTAAGGATAAAGTATAGAAGCACAAGGTTTTGAGGCCAAAAAATTAAGAACATTCAAAAAACATTTTAAGGCTTTGCAGGCTCTGAATTAGCAATAACATTCTTATATTCTTTTACCTTTGGTTTCAGCTTGTTCAGATTTCTGTTTTGCTGTCTTTCTACTTCCATTTCGTATCACTACACGTTTGAATGGAAATCGGTTTTGCCATGCAGTGCCAGCATGTTATGTCATGATCATCTCAGACGCCATCGTTAATGTGGCAAGCATCCTCAACCTTCTTTTGATCGCTCTTGATAGGTAAGTTTACTTTAGTCGTATTTATCATGTTCGAAAACAACTTCACGTCAATAAACCAACTTGATCTTGTCCTAGAATTTGTATATCAACTACCAAGGTAAGAAAGGTATGTGCGAACCGAACCTAAAAAAGAGGCTAACATGTCTTTCTTGATCCAAAATGTTCTCCCTTTTTTGCCTCCTATCTTCTGTATTGGCCCACTGTTTATAAAAAAATTTTTGGGCCTAGTGTAACAGGGAAACTAGTAGCCTGAGTAATTAATTTTCCCAAAGAGGTTATGA
Organism: Clytia hemisphaerica; assembly: GCF_902728285.1. Taxonomy (NCBI): domain Eukaryota; kingdom Metazoa; phylum Cnidaria; class Hydrozoa; order Leptothecata; family Clytiidae; genus Clytia; species Clytia hemisphaerica. Next base: position 195,802 of record NW_027103358.1, read on the forward strand.
ACACTTATTCACTTTACAGTACTCCTACTAACAATTCTTCTCTTTCCCATTCTAGGTTTATCGCTATCAAATTCCCTTTCATTTACACTGAGCGTATGACAGGGCGTGCTGCAAAACGCATGATTGCTGGTGTCTGGTCATTTGCTATGTTGTGGAGTTTTCTTGGTATCTTTAGATGGGATAACAATGGTTCCATGATAAGCATCACTACAAAACCTGTTTGTGCAAATGTCAATTATAATTTCTACGCAGCCTCCTCTTTTGGGATATATATTACTGTCTTAATCATCATCACTTCGAGCTATATAACAATTCTCATGGTTGCGTTGAAGCAAATCAAGGCAATCGAGGCAACAAGTGTCACTGTTGTCTTACTTAACCCGAACAATAATGGATCACCAGGGACAACAGACAAAAATAAAAAACGAAGAAGACGAAGACTTAATCGTGAGTTGCGAGCAACGAAATCAGTTGCTATTGTGTTTTTAGCATACGTGATTTGTTGGTTACCTTTATACGTGATCAATGTGATCATACAGATTGACAGTAATTATTTCTTGAAACTCGACAAAGGTGTCTTTCTTTTCATCTATTACGCTTTTGTGGAAATACTACCAGCAGTCAATACCATGATCAACCCCTTCATATATTCCTTTTCAAATAAACAATTCAGAGATGCTTTTAAGAGAATTATCTCAAAAACATTAGGATTACGTTTAAACTTGATGGGACAGGACGATTTTTGCTCACTGGATATGAGTTCGCTACCAAATTCGCCCTCGGTTTCACGGATGGGATCTAGTATGAAGAAAGTGTAAATTTAGTTAATCAAATATTTTTTTGTATTTATTAATTTTTATGGTGATAAACAATACTTTCTAGTATAAGATAAATAAATATAATATTTTACAATAATATCATAGTTCTTGAGTTACATCTCAATAAGGCACGATGTCATTTTTGAATACCTGAGAATCGCCAGAGCCTGATTTTATTCTATAATTAGCCATTATATATGTAATACGATGCTTTTCTTAATTTTTATCATCATTTGAAAATTGCAGCATTTCAAGATTTCCTAACTATAATTTGAAAATTATGATTTCCCTTTGCTAATTTTGCTCCTCTATTGTACCCGAGCAAGCTTGAAAATTATGAAAGACTAGTGCTGGTGGAGGTTTACCAAATATTACTCGCAGTGACAGGCACTCAATAGCAAGCTCAAAGCACCGTGTGTATCTAAACTAGCCATAATTTTCATTAAAGTGCCACCGCAGAAGAACGATCAAATAAATTGTTGAATTTGGAAAGAAATGTTACTGATAGCCGTTACTTCTGTTAGAATGGCATCTCATCTGAAGCAAAATTTATTCTACAAATATCAGCAATTTGTGTCCATCTCATAGATATCTTCTTATAGAGATAAGGTAAAGTTATTTATCTGTTTTTTTTTTTTCGTCTCTTTTATTACCAAAATAGTGGTATATTATGGTTTGTTTATAGCATACTAAACGCTTCTATACTAAACTGCCATTTTACTGCAATAGTCCAACCCAACGACAAGTTTTTGAAAGGATAAAAATTTCTAATTTGCGTTGCTCAGAGCGGTTAATAACTACTTGTGGTTTAAACCCGGGGGGGCAAAATCGTAATAAAGTCTCTCTAAGGGTATGAATTTTTTCAAAAATCGAAAAAAAATTTCAAAAAGTCTCTCTAAGGGTCACCTTTTCAGCAAAAATCAGTCTCTCTAAGGGTCGGTTTTCGGAGGTCCCGTCCGCACATACCCCTCATTTGCCAACCCTAGTACCCCCCCCCCGGGGTTTAAATAGGAAATTTCCCAACAAAAAAGGAATTTCCCTTTATTCGACTCCCTGAGGTAATAAAAAAAGACATATAGAGCTTTGAAAATGGGTAATCAGATCAAAACAAATCCGGAAAAGTGTTTTTAATGATGATAAAACAATAGAAATACAGTCAAGCTAATAATGTTACCGGTACACCATTTAACTGGAACTAAAATACTGAAAAACGCGCGCAAAATTATGAGATGTTTGCCCAACTTCCTTATGCGTGAAGCTATGAATGCCATTCTCGGAAGCTCTAGGCTTCCTGCGGTGGCAAAAATAGTTGACATTTCTATTATATTATGAAACTGTTACATAAACTTTTAGAAAGAGGTAGAATCGAGACAGCCATGTTATACTGTTTGCAAGAGCCCATATCCCTGGATTTTGTCACATTTTTCGTTGTGAGAGCAATGATTTAAGCAACACTGCCTTCATCAATACAAGATACGTAAACATTTTCAATAGGACTAGAATGATTAGAGGAAAAAGCTCTCTCCATTCAAACTCGAACCCTGTGCCTTCAGTCGCTTTTTTACACCTATGTGTCAAGTCCATTAATAGAACCAAAAAGTGACTGGGTACCAGGTTGCCTCTCATCGTGGATTTAAATGAAAACGGAACGTGCTACAAGAATCACGGAATGTTACAAGAAAACACTTTACTCGATATACTAAACAGATTTTATACACCTTCCTCTTGAAAAGTCTGTAGTTTATTTCGACTCTTACTCAATGATGACGTCATGAAATTAAATAATCTTATTTTTGACTTCTTTGGTGTTGCACCATCCTTTTTCGTATCCAGTGAATTGTGGGAACCACTTTTCGAATCTAGTGAATTACTTGGTTTCTTTTTATCGGTTTGTTTAAATCCGAGATCGACATTAGATGCTTCCGAGCGAATCGCATGCGTATAAGTATCGTTGAAATATAGCGTCAATGGTCGCTGGAGTTGTTCTTGACGAAGCTGGACTGGTATAGGTCGTACCATGGCACGCTTTTTGTTTTGTTATCACTTGCTGGTATTTGAGTCTTTTTCCCATAAGCACTAAAGAGAAGTAGTCACTTTGGTGAATGCATGGACTTATTTAGAGATGGGAAATTTCGACTCCAAGCCCAAACAATGCTATTTATTTTGCTATCAGTAAAAATAAGAAGAAATCATATCTCAAGACTTTAGTGATAGTATTTATGCTTGCATTAATGATTAATAAAATTTGTTTCAATTCCCGATCCCTGGTAATAACTAATTACGGAGTTATCAATAAATCCGTTCAGCACGATTAAATAAATTATACAACATACAAACACGCTTAAAAATAATCACCGACAAATATAAACCTTGTAACATTTTCTCTACCTTATATCACAAACTTTCAACTCATTGAAATCTAGTGAAGCGAAAGGGTTTCATCATATGTCATATTACATTTGTATGTATAAAACTTTGTTATGAAAACCACAAATATTCTCTAGCTCCTCTCACAAAGATCATGAAAGGACTTCTCGTTGTCCTCGTACTTCAATAAAATCTTTCAATTGGATAAAATTTGCCTTCAATTGTCTAATCTAGCTGCTGAGGGGCTGCTGAGTCAACTCCTCGGGACACAAAACAAGAAAAAAGGCACTCCAGAATGTCCACATGAGGTTCCACCCTTTTAGATAAATGCTTTTAGTTTTTTCGAATGAAAAAAAAGAAGAAATGAAGCATGGAATTGAAAATTTTCTAAAAAATGTAAATTTTGCCACATTTTGATGACATCATAGAAAAAAATCTATAAAATACAACTTCATTCAATCCTTCACTAGGTATACATCAATAAAAGGAAAGATCGACATTTTTCTTTGATCACCAAAAAAAGTCAGTATATTGCGCAGTATTCAAATTTACAATGAGATTAGATGAGAGACGCGCTCGCGTTTCTCTTCAGCTTATATTTCAGCGAGACCAAAACCATTGAAAACATCGAGGATCTTTAGTAAAGACTGAACCAGTCAAATGAAAAAAATCGAGACTGAAATTCCGTAATCGACGGAATTTATGTAAGTTTTGAGCAGATTATGATACTCCGCGCACAGGTTGTTAGCGTACCGCTTTGAACTTTATCTGATATTCCGATGGTGTATTGGCGGCCGCCCACGCTAAAGCTCTGAAGGAGCGGGCCAATATCACCATCGGAGACCTATAGTAGTCATCGTTTGATGTACCGCATCACAGTCGTGTCTAGCTGTCCTTACACTTTTTGCTTGACTATCGGTTGCACCCGACTGAATTTAGCATGAAAATCTCTGCTGCCTGAGAAACCTTACAGTAAAATGAAAAATGGTAACCCAAAGGTTCCAGATGTTAAAATTTTCCCGACCTTCAGAGCTTTAGCGTGTCGGAAGAAAATTTCTACATCGAGTACCAGATAACTTTGAACTCTTTCACACGGCGATCTTTAATCGGATTCAAAAATGTTCAATTTTGGTCATAAAGAAAAATCGATGATGTCTAAAGACATGATTTTTCCTTTATCTGATGAAGAGCTAAAAAGCGAGTATATATACAGTGAAAATTTCAAAGTTCTACTCCTTTCCAATCGGGAATAATTCCAATTCCGATTTTGAGGGAGCTCACGCGGGATGTTGCGGGATATTGAGGGAGCTGAAAGTAAACATTTCCAAAATTATCCGATTTTGAACAACTGTCTTAAAAAAAAGTTTTGTGTTAAAATTATACATACCAGGGCATTATTCACCCAAAGAATGGGGTCGTTTTAAGAACTTTTACAGAACTTTTTACAAAAATAGACTTTGGATTTCCCCTATTTTTAAACATTTCTCTAAAGATCGCAGTGTCATCCAGATTTTTTTGGGATGAATATTAAATGAGCTTTTGAACGTGGTAATTAGCTAAAACTGAACAATCGCACCAAAATCAAAACCCCATCATCATACACATGAACATTAGATAGAACCCAGTCGCTTTCGCTTTCTTGTTAAAAAAAGCAACACGATTTTGAATGTTTGTTTTAGTAAGATGGACAACCAGATCAGGTTGTCACCATATCCCCTTAGAGAGCATTTGGGACGTCAGAGACTCATTTGCTGTTTTATGGTTTGTTATACGCCCCTGTGGGCGGGAGACTTTCGAGGCTGAAAAGGGACCATTATCCTTGCACATACAATCATGGTCGAAATATAATAATATATTGACATTTTAGTGTATTTTAACATTTTTCAGAATTTAAAGTTCGGGCAAGAATTGCTATTATAGCACTTCCAATTTCTTGCAATTTCTTGCATTGGATATTTCGATTTTAGAGGGGTTCGATGGCTTCTAGGCTATATTCCAAGCCTTATTGGAGCAAATTTGAGCTTTTAAATCTTAAGTCTCATGTTAAAACTCAGAGTTAAAACTCTACTTTCCAACTGTAGTTTAAGGCCCTTGAACATCACTTGTGATGTTTAAAATTTCGCCGGGAAATCCCTTTTATCTCAAATTTTTTGTCCATGATTGTACATTCGTCACCCACCCAGTTTGCCGAAGTACAAAGAAGCCACCCCGACCCGCCGCCACCGGGCGTCTCTAAAGTAATTTTGTTTTCTTGAATCTTGAATCTTGAATCTTATAATCGTCCTCTTTGTTGACAGTGTTACATCAACAAGCACCTTCTTCCGCTAAATCACGTATAAGGTGCAAGACATTTGTTTCTTTTTTTTCTTTTTTTTTCCTTTTGATTTGTTTACAATGTTTCTTTTAGTTTTTCCTCTTTGTCTCTTTTTTCTATTTGGAGATTTAGAAATTGATTTGTTTGTCTAATGATGTTAAGATCGTCCGTTTCCTTCAAGCATGCTACTGTCAATAGACCTTTTCGCCTTTGCGTCCGCCATATTGAATTGTATGCAAAAGTTATGGTTGCCGAATTGCCGTGGTGAAATTCCCTTAGAAAGTATGCAAAACATATGCAAAAAGAAAGTATTAAATAAAAACTTAGATGCATAATTGGCATTATATTAAAGTGTAATCTTGTAGAAGAAAGATTAAATTTGCTTCTCTTGAAAACTAAAAACAATTATATTCACTCATCTCTTAGAACAAGCACTTCAAAAGACCATAACATTAGACAGAATCTCAAACTGAAAAATCACCCGCGAAGGTAAAAAAATATCCTTATTCGGCTGACGGCAAATTATTCTCCTGGGAATAGAGCCGCCAAATGATCAAATCAAAACATTGATAAAGTGTGACGTCATAATTACTGCTTTCAGTTTGCGTGTTTTGAAAGTTTGATGTGTGTACTCCGTCTTCGTGGAATTTCTTAATGGCATGAAAACAGAATATGCAATGTCTTTAAGAACAAATTCCTAAAAGGCTTTTGTTGTTCTGTAAATATTTCCTTTTGGATTAAGAAATTCCATCTTTTATTGTTCTAATGATTATAATATTTATTTATAAGATGCTTTGTTGTCTTTTTAATCTTTGTGTAAACTTGCATATGTTTTGCATACATTCCAACTAAATCCAACCACGGCATTTTCGTTCCTGTATTTTTGCATACAATTCAATATGGCGGACGCAAAGGCGAAAAGGTCTATTCGGCAGGAGCTGTTGTACTTCTACATGCTATCATGTGTTCAGTGCTTTCTTTCTCCTCACATAGCCTGCATGTTCTCTTCCTTCCAAAGTTACTACCAACATCAATCATTTCAAGCCTCCTTCTCATCGTTTCACTAGCTTCCTTTAATCCCATTTTATTTAGATAACTTTTCCTTTCAAACCTTTGTCCACTTTGATGCCTCATCTTTCTCATTTCTTTCTCATCCAACTCCCTTTCAATCTGCTCAGCAATTTTCCTCTTTATTGTTTTCTTCCATAGTTCTTTCTTGTATTCCTTAGCAGTGTTCAAGTCTACCCCAATGTCTCTAGCAATTCTTCTTGTCTCTGATGCCCAATTATTTGTCTTTGCTGTTTCACTGCATTCCTGGTCCTCTATCACCACTCTTCCTAATCTGCCTTTGGCTGACGTTATAAGGTTTTGATAGAGCATCATTCTGTGATAGACCACCTTCTTTTCAATCGGCCATATCCCAGTCTCTTTCAGGATGCCAAAGTAAGGTGTTGATGATGGCATTCTTAGTATGGACTTGAGTATTCTCGCTTGGATTCTTTCTAATTCTTCTATCTCTTTTTTGTCAATCCTTGTCCAGCATTCCAGGTTGTATATCAGAGTTGGGACGACTGTTCTCTCATAAACTAGCAGTGCTGCATCTGTGGACATTGATCCCAACCATTCTTCCTTCACTGTTCCTTTCAGCTCATTTAACATAGCCCAACTCCGTTTTTCAATTTCCTTTAACTGCTCAGAAAGTTTGCCATCTTCTGTGATCCAGTTGCCTAAGATTTTGTAGCTTGCAACTCTTTCAATTTTTCCTCTTTTGACATTCATATCCAGCTCTTGAACCTCCTCTTTCCTCTTTCCGGTTTTTATTATCAGGTAATTCGTTTTTCCCGTGTTGAAAGTGAACCGCTTTTCATGCTCCATTATTTGTAGCTTTCTCCCAACACACTTAACCAATGAGGGAGTCCCTGCAGCTGTAATATCATCTACGTAAGTCAAGGGGGCTATAGATAGCTTTGGGCTGACTACTGTTCTTGCGTCTTCTCCAATTTCTGTTATCTTTGATGTGTTGCAGCAGCACAGCAATGGTCCAAATATTGTACCTTGCTTGACTACTTCCTCAACCTGAAATTCTTCGGTCTCTCCACAAGGTGTCCGAACCGTCATTCTTGCCCTTTGGTTTAGCTGTTTTAATAGTTGGGTCTCTCTCTCTCTCATGCCACAGTCCTTCAGGTCTACTAGACAGTCATCCAGCCAGAGTTGGTCGAAACACTTTTCTGCATCGGCGCAAATAATGTAGGTGTCTCTTCCCACCTCCCTGTTCTTGTCTAGTACCGCCATCAGTGCTAGCCAGTTGTCCTTGGTCGATCTCTCCTTTTGTCCACCGTTCTGGAATTTGTTTATATTCAATTTTGACTCTGCCTTGTTAAGTAGTACTTTCTCATCGCACACCATAAGAAAACGATGTAATCAAATATGGTAGCAAAGCTGCGAATTAAAGAAATTTCACGAAGTTGCCAGAAGTTTCAGTAAAGTTGTAAAGTTTCAGTGATATAGATATATAGATATACATTCTTCAAAAAGAAGTGGTTGAAGTACAGTTTTTTTTGCAGCTAAGGTGAGGAAACACAAGGGGGGATTAATATTTTGATTGTAGGCATGGGGGGGGGGCAGTCAGGACCTCTTTGGTCTTTTTTAACATTAGTTCGGATAGAATAAAAACATACCTGATCAACACAACCAAACCTTCTGTCTTGCGTTTACTCTTTCCTTCACAACAACTTTCGTTTTTGCTTATGTAGGTTTTAAAATCCACAAGTAATGAACCTCTTATAGCTTTATCTGAATAAATCTGGTTGAAAACCTGCTATCAGGTTTCATTCCGTACGTTTTTTATCCACGTGGTGAACCGGTTTCCCCGATTTCCCGATAATTAAAAATTGGAACTTTCCCGTGGGCGCGATTGGGCGTACTGCCATCGCGAAATATTTTTCGTGAAAATTTACCGTATTCTAACGCTAATATAATCTAGATAGGAAACAAATATTAAATTTGACTCTTTTTTGCTCGTATTTCTAAATTTTACGATAAAAAGAACTATTTACAAATTATTTTCTTTAACGGGCGTTGAATCGATATTGACATATTTAATGATGTCATAATCAATGCCGTGCATATTTTGTCAGTGTCGTGCATATTATGTCAACATCCTTTTCATTGGATAAATACCACTAAAATATACAAGAAAAGTAAAGATAAATTTATCGCCCGCGAGCACGGCTTAGCTAAGCGCACCTCTCTTATTCATTATCTAATAATTGGAGCGGGCAAAGATTACCGCGCGGGCTGATAGCGGGCAAAGGTTATTTGAAGATGTTTTCAGTTATAATCCTAGGTAGAACAAACTAAACATAGAAAGGGGGTATTTTTTAGTGCTCTATACGATGATCGGTATTCTTTTTGAATTCTATGTTTAGATTTTTCTACCCAGCCCCGTTGCTATGTACGCGCGCCTTGTTGCTAAGACCTTTGCTTGAAATCGAAAGTGAAACCAAAATAATTTAGCGCAAACTGCTGTTTGCGTAATATCGATAAAGTGAAATGAGGTCCTGACTGGGGGGGGGGTGACTCACCCAGACAGTCAGGCATCCTGGCAAATCCAAATGAACGGGGTGAGCATTTGCATGGGGTATTCGTCACCCAGTGTAAATGAGATAGGACGTCTCGGGCTAAAAGCGTGAAAATGAATAAAAATGAACTTCAAACTGAAAATGGGAAAAAAGGAAGAAAACTGGGAACTTTATTTTTTCGTGTTAAAAGTTTCTTCAATCAGTCAGGAACAAGTGCAAATTAGGATACCTGTCGGCAATCTCTCCTACTTAGGAGAGTTGTATCCTAATTTGGAGATTTAGGTATCCTAAATAGGAGAGCAGACACTTTGACCTGAATTTTTGAGGTTACTACTTCGATCCGCGTTTGGAAAACTATGCAAACCTTTTCTTCATCGAGATTTGCACCACTGACCAAAATTTCAAGTAATTTCTCTGGCGGGTTCCTCGAAAATTAACATCCTTAATAATCTGCCGTTCAGAGCCTAAAATTTTGCTAACACGAGCTAAAGATTTGTTTTTCTTTTTTCAGTATAGACCTAACTCTTCACACAAAAATTATACGGGAAACGCATGTTTGGAGTTTGTACCCTATGCTGCACTCAAGCACTTAAGCCAAAGTCCCGCAAAGGCGGGACAAAAATCAGTTTTTTGAAGTTTGCAAAAAAAACGCCACATAGAAGATCTTTCAAATTCAGTATGTGAATAGAGCAGTAAAAAATACAACTTTTCTATTTTTCCTTTTTTTTGCAAAAGTTCTAGGAATGAAAACAAAGGGATAATGATAATTGAATACTATCCGCCATTGAATTGATGACCCACGGCACTATCGTAAAGCTAGAATCGCTTCGCATACTCTTCGCTTGAGAAAATGATTGACAGATTGAAGTTTTTCACCCGCGCAGGAGTTCCCGGAGCGTTCTCGGCTCAATCCTCGGACCGCGCTAAAAATGGTAGACTGAGCTGTGATAGATCATTTCGATGGAAATTGTTGGAATGTTTACAAGGCTCTTGACAGAAAATCGTTTTAGAGCTTTAGGTCTACACTGTTTTTAAGGAACGGCCCGCTACGGTCCGAATTTCAAGATGGTAGCCGTATAGAAGGAAGGGGCCTGGCGATTTTCGCGCTAAAAAAGCTTTCGTGTATGCTAGTTAGCACATTTTGAGTGGTTTTGGGCTATAGTTTTGCATTCCGCCAGCCAAACTCGATGAAATTCAGTACACAATCTCATTTGCTTATTATTTACATCTTGGAAGTGGTAAGATGGCGCGGATGTCTCTGGTTGGTGAAAAATACAGGTTTTTTGGTTTTTAGTATCCTAATTAGGATGTTGATTGCTATTTTGGATACTTTTTTGTATCCAATTTAAGATACTCACCTAAGTAGGAGAGATTACCGAAGGTATCCTAATTTGCCCTTGTTCTTGACTGTCAATCTTCGAAGACAAAATTGACCCATGGAAAAAAATATTCATCTATGCAGTTCTTTGAAATGAAGCAAAATATTTCGGACCCGGTTCAATTGCGTGGGGTATTCAGTGCTATTACATCACTTTTGTTTTCGACCCCTTGCATTTGCCACCCATCGCAAGTGAAAAATACCCCGTTCATTTGCCAGGATGTGCCTGACTGCCAGATTTGAAATAAGCTGCAGTTATGTTTTTTCCAGGGGATATGTCAATCGAAAATTTCGATTGTCGAACCAATCAAATATAATCGAAACCAATCGAAGTGATTGACCAAATCGATCGAAGCCAATCAAAGTGATCGATCGAAACAATCGAAGTCAATCGAAGATTTACATCATTTTAAGATTGATTTGGTTCGATTGTACTCGATTGGCTTCGATTGATTCGGTCAATCACTTTGATTGGTCTCAATTATATTCGACATTTTCGATTGACATCCTTTTTAGTTAGTGGACTAATGAAAAGCCCGAACAATAAAACCATGTTGTGTGATCAAATCAATTGAGCGAAGTAAATTGAAGGGATTCTTCAAATCAATTGAACTCAATCGAAGTGATTGATGGAACAATTGAAATCAATCGAAGTGATTGATCGAATAATAGATCAAATCCAATCGAAGACGATTGACAGTGTAGCTGGAACCTCAATATTCCAGGATTAGAAAAAGCTATACCTGTTATCTTTTTTCTTTAAAGAATCAACAAGCCATCAACATCGATAAATTACACACATTTCCTCAGAAACTTTTAAAATTATCTGCCATTATGACTTTCTTGAAGCCGTTCCGAAATTAACCAATCGGGTTAGGTATCGGAATTCCTTTGTATTTTTAAAAAGTTGATTCTTCTAATTTTGGCAGTATAACTTTCCCCTGGAATTTATTGTCGTTTTTTGGTTTTGAGACTGTTGGGGCATAACATATACCTGTTAACCGCAAAAATTCCAAAATTCTCAAATTTTTGAAAATCTTGAAAATCTGATATCTTGAGTTTAAAATAAAAAGGAGTTGGGAAGTTGTTGACCCTCATTGGATCGAAAACTTTATGAAGAATACAATGCGAGGGGTTACAAGGACGGTTTGAAATCTTTGGTGTTTTCAGTTGATGACATTACAACGGAAAAAAAAGCGATGTCTCAAGATTGGAAAGATAGATAGATAGATAGATAGATAAATATACTTACCGATAAATTCTCTACGTGTAAAATTTACATTTCAGTTGGATGAAATATTTACATTTTAAAAACTTTATACATACGTAATTACATACTACTAACTTAAGTTGTCCTTCACTATGAAAATGAAAATCATTGAAGCTTAATGTGTACTACCTGTAAGGGAACTAATTTTTGCGGGAACTAATTTTTGCGGGAACTAATTTTTGCGGACCATCAAAAAAAATTTTTTGCGGAATTAATTTTTGCGGTTGTTAAATTATCTTAATATTTACGGGAATTAAATTTTGCGATCAGCTAGCATGAAATACTCAACGGTCGTAAGGGGCTCATTTTCGGTTTTTTCAAAACTGCATGTACTTCCACCTCATAAACATACCTATTTTTGGACTTTTTTGGAGAAGCTTAATTTAGCCGTCATGAATGTGTCCTGTCAGATGTCCCATAATGCACCAAACTGGAAATTTTTTGGAAAATCCTTGAAAAATCCGCAATTTTAATGACGTCATTGACAGAAAAACTTGAATAAGTTCAGGTAGAAAAAAGATTTTCAGCTCAAATTTTTACCAGAGATTCAAATTAAAAATTAAAAGCATTTTAAATCGAAATTGTTTTGATTTTTTGATGACGTCAGCTTTTTTTCGCAAAGATGGTTTTTCAGCCATTTTTGCTGACGTAAGCATTTTTTCGATTTTATTTTCCAATTTTCTAATTCGTTTTATTTATATACGTCTCTGGTCGAAATTTCAGCTCGAAATCTTTTTTCTACCTGAACTTATTCAAGTTTTTCTGTCAATGACGTCATCAAAATGGCGGATTTTTCAGGGATTTTCCCATTTTTTTCGAGTTTGGTGCATTATGGGACATCTGACAGGACACATTCATGACGGCTAAATTAAGCTTCTCCAAAAAAGCCCAAATATAGGTATGTTTATGAGGTGGAAGTACATGCAGTTTTGAAAAAACCGAAAATGAGCCCCTTACGACCGTTGAGTAAAAATTTTCATGAACCAAAATTCTGTTGATACTCCAAGAAGAACACCAAACAACCGAAACCATGTACTAAGACTCGAAAAATGTTATTACAATGGACTAATTTCTTGAGGAAATAGTAGCATATCGCATTACTTTATATTTTCTGTTAAAAACTTCTCGTAGTTGTGCTTATTAGCAAAAAAAGCTTTGAAATGAAACTTAAAGAAAATTTATCGTTAAAATTTATTTTTGCAGATGACAAATTTTGAAAAGTTTTGCGGGAATTAATTTTTGCGGTCCGTAGGTCGACAAAATTTTCCCGGGAACTAAATTTTGCTGTTTGGGGCCAAATCCGCAAAAGCCGCAAAAATTAGTTCCCGCAAAAATTAGTTCCCTTAACCCTTTAACTGCCGTTCGTATTTTTTAAGGTTTGACCTATTTACCAGATGTCGGCATATGCCGACATGGGCAAAAGGTAGCGATTTTGACTTCATTTTCTGAATAATATATGAAGTCAAGGACTATACTTTTCAACATAGAAAAGCTTTTAACTATTATCTTTTTTCATTTCAAACCATCTAATACAAAATCTTTGTAGAAGTGTTAAATTTTGCGGCAAAGAAATGGAAAGTGCCCATGTCGGCAAATCCCGACATTGGCAAAGAAATTGAAAGTGCTCATGGCACTGTAAAAGTGTAATTTTTGTCAAAGAATTTGATAAGATGAATAGGTGTAAAAGTTTTTCGAAGATTTTGTTAATATTGGAAAGCAGGGAAATTGGTCTATAGTTTCCTACCTCAAGTTTGGAATCTTTCTTGTGCAAAGGTTTTATTGTAGCTCTTTTCAGACATTCTGGGTAGATGCCTTCACGAATAGAGCAGTTAAAAATATGAGAGAGGATGGTGCTTGCTGTTGGAGAAATCATTTTCAAGAATGTTGTGGGGATACTGGAGGGCCCTGAAGCTTTTTGGTAGTCTAGTTTATTGATGAGTTTTAGTACTTCTGTAGGCGTTACCCTGGTTAAAAATATAGAGTTTAGGGTAGGATCATTAAGATAGTCTGTGAAAATGCCTTGTCAGTTTTAGGAATTTTATTTTTTGTATCATCTGCTATTGTTCCATAGTAATTGTTAAAAGCCTCTGCTATGTCTTTGTCTCTTGTAACCTGAGTGTTGTTGTGTATAATTAATTTTGGAGAGAGGTCAGAACTCGACTTGATACCAATTATATTGTTCACCACCTTCCATTTTTGCTTTAGATTATTTTTGTTTTCAGAGAAGTAAATTTTGTAATAGTTATTCTTGCTAATTCTTATGAGCTTGGAAAGAAAGTTGCTATGTTTTTTGAATTTGGCATGTTTTTGAGATTTTTGTTCAGGGTTTTTAGCCTTTAGAAATTTTTTGTACAAGAGATTTTTTGTTGAAATTGATTTGATCAGTCCATTCGTTATTCAGGGATTTTTTGGCTGGCAGACTTTTTTCCATGAAGACTTAATGGGAGCATGGTAGTCTATTATGGTGTTAACCTCTGATATAAATGTGTGTAATTTCTCTGAGTTATACTTACCTTCAAATATTTGAGGCCACTCTAGAATGAGGAAGTCAATTACAAAGGTGTTGGAAGATTTGTAGACTGTACTGTGGTATAGTGGTCATTGACCTTGGTTGCTGCACGGGCGACTGAGGTTCGATTCCCACTCGCAGCGGTTCACTTGGCAAGTGAATGAACCTTCGCCCGGGTCAACCCATGCCATGTGAGGAGAATAGGGTAGTCAGTCCAAGGTGCTGACAGGGCGCTCATTGAAAGCGTCTATAGTTGCGAAAATAGGCCTCAAAGCCTCCCGCAACTAAACCAAATAGAAAGAGAAAGATGTCTGACCCCTCATTCAATCGGAAATTTTATGGAGAAAAGGTTAGGAGGTATTAGAGGGGGTAAATTTGGAGTTACAAAAAATGAGCATAATGTAATTGGCCCCTCATTGGATTGGAAATCATCAAGAAAATCTGTTTGGTCATTGAAGAAATAATTTCAGTGAAGTAAAAAGTTTATTAGACTTTCGATGAAAGTCTAACCATCCAAAGGGCTTATGATGCATATCAGCTTATCTACTCCTCGAGGGGTGCAGCACCAGGTGATGGCTAGTATCTATCTAAATGTTTAGTTCTCTGTGGTAATGGTGGTGAGCCAGATGCACGAGATGTAAATACAAGAGCTGAGGCAGAAAAGAAACTTTTCATACAAAGAACTAGACAGGGGGGGGTCATGCAGTTATTATATAAACACTATGACAATTACTACCGTGGTGGTATATAAACCAAAATTTGGGAAAACAGTTACTCCACCAGTGGACTAACTGCAACATGGGTGGTGCCTAAGCCCAAAATTGTCAATTTTGGTAGGATATGGTGTACTAAGTGAGCACATTTTTCAATTTTCACCTAAAATTTTAGGTTTTTAAAAATTCCGGAAGCAAAAAAATTCAAAACATTTTTTTCAAAAGTCAAAAAAAAATCACAAAATTTTTCTTCAATCAAGGCATGAAAGATATTTTAACAAACTTGGAAAATGATTGAGATATTTAACTCTTGAACGGTCGTTAATAAGACGTACCCAGTAAAATGGTATCAAAAATGAGGAATTCAGTGAAAAAATTGCCAAATTTGGCATTTTTGGGGGTGGTATACACCAATTTTGAGGGTAAAATCAGATAGTACACTATGGAATAACTGCAAGGGTGGTGGTGTCTGTAGAAAATGTCCAAAATTGCAGTTACTCCACATAGTGTCAAGGAGTAACTGCATGATGCTAAGACCTTTCTACACAAAGCTACAAACGTTTGGAATAGTTTACCTACCGATGTTTGTCAGGTCACCTTCAAATCCAAATGACCAACTGAATTTTGATTTTTTGATATTTTTCATAGTTTTTTTCTGGACGCCTTTAAAAAGTATAGGAAATTGTCTATCATTCTTTGCAGGATTGACCCTTTTCACTCCCCCGCATTGGGCGGGAGACTCCCGCATACCAACGTTTTCTCCCCAGGAAAAAAATTCAACCAAATCTCCCGCATTTTCAGGATTTTCTCCCGCATTTCCAAAAATTTTCAGATTTCCTGAAAAAAAATTCAGATTTTGAAAAATGGAATGGCAAAATTTCCTGTATAGGAAATCGGGACGAAAAATTTGCCAATTTTGCCGATTTCTCGAAAAAAAATTCCGATAAAATTGGATTTCGTGGGAAAATTCCCCCGAATTCTTAATTTTCCGATTTGGAGAAATTGGATTATCGGGGAAAGTTTTTTCAACTTGGAGCTCTCCCACATTTTTGTGAGACGAAGTTGACAGCTATGCCTTTTGCTGCAATCTTAGATTATAATATGCAAACACAACACCTAACTGCTAAAAACACTGTCTTTTTATTTCTTCATAGTTAAAATAAACAAAATGGTTTTAGCAGATCTTGGAAGAAAAATTACCAGTGCATTGAAGTCACTAAGCAATGCTACTGTTATCAATGAGGAGGTTCTTAATGCCATGCTCAAAGAGATATGTGCAGCTCTACTGGAGGCTGATGTCAATGTTCAACTCGTCAAAAAGTTGAGGATAAACATCAAGTGAGTTGTGTTGTTTTCTATCTAATGTTGAGGTAGTTCCCCGGATGTTTATTGAATGTAATACTGTAATAGAATGTTCGATTTAACACAAAAAGCCTGTTATATACTGTAAAATTTGTAATACTGTTCTGAAATAAATCTCAGCTTATTATTGGTTTTGAAGTTTCAAAATAAACAGCATCAGGATAATAATGATTCTGATATGGATTTTCAATTTTTAAAATTTTTTAGGACTGCTGCGAATTTTGAAGAAATGGCTGCTGGGACAAACAAAAGACGCTTAATTCAACATACTGTCTTTCAAGAACTTTGCAAGGTACCTTCATAACTGTTATGTTTGCTCATACGTATGTGCTTTTGCAAAATAATATTCTTTTTAAAATACCTCTATATATATTAGTTTTACTAGTTATACTATACCATAGGTGTATTTCTTCTTAATACTTTTAAGTTTCTTGCTTGCGAATTCATTTCAGTTGATTTGAAATAACTATAGCATAGTTTTGGATATTAGCAGTTTGAAACAAATGAGAATTTGACTTTTTCCAGAGTATTAAAGAATAACCTTTTAGAAGTGTTACTGGTTGTGAGTAATTTGAATAATTGTGATGACTACCTTTCAAGATGGAATTCTGTAAACTTTTGTCTCTTCTATTTTTCTCGACCTTAAGCTTGTAGATCCAGGCGTAAAGCAATGGCAGCCAAGCAAAGGGAAGAACAACGTCATTATGTTTGTTGGTTTGCAAGGTAGTGGTAAAACAACCACTTGTACCAAGGTCAGTAAGCTCATTCTTAAAAACTTCATAAATTTTAAAAAGGGCCATTTCATGGTCGAAATGAATCATGGGCAAATCAGGACTAGCTGCACTCCCAGACTTCCTGTTGGTTAGACGAAAAACCATCCAAAAATCCAGAGTGCTGTGGTCCCGATTACCCATTATTCCTGTGGATCGTGAAATGGTATACATTGATGAATATTAGTACCAGATATCCTATCAGGGGTGAGAGTTGAAAAGCAAGCCAGCACAAACTTTGGATCCTCGCTGTCCTCTCGCTCCCAAATAATTTCCAACTTTTTATCTTAATAAGGCTCCAACCATTTCGACCATAATTTCTTTCGATTGTTCATGATTCTGGTTTTGCCTTTTCATTTTTTCTCTACATTAATTTCATTCTCCAAGCTCTAAAAGTCTTATCTTTTTCGAACGGTAATTATTTGTTATAAATCATACAGCAATCTTTTTACTTTGAAACAGTTGGCTTATTACTATCAAAGGAAAGGATGGAAAACGTGCTTAATTTGTGCTGATACTTTCCGTGCAGGTGAGTGGTCAAAATGTTCATTTTGTTACAAATTGTTTTATAGTTTTTCAAAATAGTTGGACAGGTCCACAAACTTCGGGCCAAACTTCAGTATTCTTCTAACTATTCGGAGGTCTGAATTGAGCAATGAGAAATTCGTTCCCAGGTCCTAAAAACCTAAACAAGTCCCAACCTCTTCCCCTCAAACTATAAGACTAAATGTTTCTGAAAAGTTCAATCATCCTTTCTTTATCTTTATGAACAGGTGCCTTTGATCAGTTGAAACAGAATGCGTTGAAAGCGAGAATTCCATATTACGGCAGGTAAACATTTTTCTCCTTCTCCTTATCTAACTGTATTTATAACTCCCAAATAGAACGCTTCTTCGTCAAGGCATTTGATTTTTAAAATTCTAAGTGTGACACAACCTTCATTTTTATTGGAGTTTTCTATTACTTTCGATGACCTTGAAACTCAATTTTTGTTTTTTCAATGGCTCCATCTAGTTTGATCCCTGCTATCCGCTTATTGGAGGGAAATAAATGGTTTTTGACTATTTTGTTCAATAGAAACTGTCTGATTTTGTTTGCCAACTGCTTATTGGAGATCTACTGTTTATATATATGGTTTGGTGGTCGAGAGGGTGATTTATCTTCTAAACATTTTCTGGTGTAGTAAAGGCCTGATTTTTCCTCCCATGCCTAGATTAATCGCTCTTAATTCTCAAGCCTGCTAGAAGATCACATCAGTTTTGTTTTATTTCTAGTGCTTTCCTATGGGGCCTTTTTCATAATATGCATCATTGCAATGTCTTCTGACATTACATCATGGACCCAACAGCTGTTTGGTTGCAAGTGACCTATTGACTGATTTACGTCAATTACAACCAATCATCTGTTGGGCCCGTGATGTAATTGCAATGATGCATATTATGAATTAAGTGAAATCTTTTTCAGTACGCGAATAACTTTTTACAAAAAAGACCTGAATTTATCAAAAAGTAAGTTTTGGTCCATAGTGTAGGCTGCCATTATTGAGTCAACTGTCACTCCTGACTTAGCGATTTTCGAATTTTCCTTCGGGGGTGCGATCAAGTAGGTATTGGAATGACATGAAGTTTTTCGAGAACGAATCTATGATATTTTTCTCAACACAAATAAAAGTGTCCCCAAAGAATATAAAGTATATAAAGAGAATGGATAGGTATATAGATTCCTATTATTATGATTTTAAGTTTCCAAGAACTCCTTGAAATAAATGAAGTTCTTGTAAATAAGATTCGAACAAAAACTCCACAAGTCGAATTATGTTACTGTTCTGTTAATGTTCTTATGAATTACTGAATTATTTTCGGCATACGTCGTGAGGCCAACCATCCTTGCAACCTTGGGAGCTTTTGATCACTCCATGACTTCCTCTGGTATCACTGCAGACAGGGTCTGGGATTCCATCACCATCACAATCCTTGAAGACAAATGTTGATCCTGCGTGACTGCACCATCCTTTTGGTCGAGCACAGACTTTGCCTTTCATGGTTGCACAGGAAGCTTTGGGCCAAACTGAATGACATCCCTTCGAACTTTGGATAATACCAAGATTACCATTGGTATCTGAACACACAGGATCAGGGATGCCGTCACGATCACAATCCATCATTGTGTAGACAGACCCACTGTGGCTGCACCAACCATTGGCTCTCTTGCAAGTATGTCTAGCCGCTCCTTTGGCTTTACAGACGGCGTGTGGCCATGTCGATTTACATTGTTGAGAGCTTTTGATGATGCCCAAACTACCACGCGTATCAGAACAGACCGGGTCAGGGATTCCATCATTGTCACAATCTTGGTAGAAAAAAGTGGCTCCACTGTGACTGCACCATCGCTTATGCCGATCACAGACGCGCCCTTTCTGGTTGTTACACTTCTCTGTCGGCCACTTGCTTCTGCATCCTTTTGTCAATCCGATGACACCGAAAGCACCATTGTGGTCTGAGCATATCGGATCAAGGAGGCCATCTCCGTCGCAATCCAAGAAGGTGAAGGTGGAACCACTGTGGCTACACCACCCAGGCTGTCTCCAACAAGACGTTTTGTGTGGTGATGCACTTGATGTTTTATACATCAAAAGCAAACTGAAGCAGATTTGAATCCACATGTTGAAGTAGTTTTCCGTATGACTTGCTCTAATGCTTGCATTTACAAGAAGAATGATCTTCATGTATTTTTACGCTATAAATATGGTACCGATGACATCACCATGGTTTTGGTTTGCAAAACAAATAAAAGAGCCGCCGCATAAGGTCAATGGATTATAAGAATAATAACCTCAATATCCTAAAAGTTGAGTTTTTACGTAATACACATTAAGTGTTAACCATGTTCAAAGGTTCATTTATATGGGAACACAATAGCATATGATTTGATACGTTTGCATGGCCGTACTTTATACATTTTTAAAGCTTTTTTCACATGTACGTAAATTTTTACTTTTAAGGCCTGCAGGAATGGGGAATTTTCCTAAGTTTACGTATTGTTTTAAGGCCTTTAAATGTTTTTAACGGATAGAAAAATCACGTAAGACCCTCTTAATCAATAAAAACTCTACGTAATGTTGGGGAAAGACAGCCTTGCGAACGATTTTAAGTAAGATTCTACGTGCTTGTAAAAGAAGCTTTATAACCTTCGTTCCGTGTTAAATACCGACCATGCAAACGTATAAAACCATTTACACTAAGTATTGAAAAAGAGGAAGATTATGCATCTGAGTATTTAGTTAAGATAACCACCTGTTTGTAGCCCGGTTTTCGGAGCTACAACAAATATTTAAAAGAGGAAGTAAATGCTTCTCAGTGAATAAATAACACCTGTTTGTAGGCCACTTTTCGGAGCTACAACAAATATTTAAAAGAGGAAGTTTATGCTTCTCCGGATTTAGTGAATAAATAACACCTGTTCGTTGCCAGCTTTCTTACCTTACGTAAAGTTTTGTGTAAACACGTTTTTTATAAGTACAAACTATATAAAAACATAAAGCTTCGCTAGCCAAAATGTTAAGAACAAGTTAAGAACATTTTAAGGCTTTATGGACTCGAAAACACCCTATTTTTTTTAAAGAAAATGGTGAAAGATATTCACAAAATGGTCAAACTAAAACCCACGAATTTTTTTTGTGGACCCACGAATTTTTTTTGTGAGCCCACGAATTTCTTTTCAGGACCCACGAATTTTTTTTGTGGACCCACGAAATTTTTTTCAGAACCCACGAATTTTTTTCATGGACCCACGAATTTTTTTTCAGAACCCACGAATTTTTTTCATGGACCCACGAATTTTTTTCCGACCCACGAAGGCACGTAACCCACGCAATTTATCACACTCGTATCTTTATAAGACCTTAAACTACCAATTTCAAGAAAAACGGTTAAAAATTATTGGAGTCTTAAAGCAGGACAGCACATATAAGCCAACCCGTTGAGTGAGCCACAGTGACATGCAGCCGCAAAACCTGCCCCTATTTTGGTCCTTAATAGCTAATTATCGAGAATAGCTAATAGCTAATAGCTAAGAACCTATTTAACCTAACCTATTTTCCTAACAGAACCCTAATTAAATTATTACCAAATTACAAAGAAAAATATGTTAAAAGTAAAAAAAAGATGATTGTCTCATAAAATAAAATAAATAACAGCAATAAAATAACATACGCGTTTTTTATAAGAACAAACTATGTAAGAACATAGGGTTTCGATGGCCGAAATGTTAAGAGCAAGTTAAAAATATTTTCAACTTTGCCGACTATAAAACAGCTGGAATCTTAGGAAAATGGGCAAATAGAATAGCTAATAGCTAATTATCTTTTTATTTTACGATTTGTTTTAAGAATGAGCCACATAATATTTGGAAAGCTCAACTCTTCCTCACTTAGATGGTTCTTTTCATCTTTATGCAGCCACACTAATGTTAAAGCTGTGGGCCATAATGTGGTTGCAATTGAAAACCTCACTTTTGGGGGGTCTATTTTTTACTATCATCGTGATTTTACATTAGGAGGGTCCCCTACACTTTATCATCGTTCATTTTATATCAGTAGGTCTATTAATTATTCGAAATTGATAACTTTCTAAATAGCGCCATTGTAGCCAAACCTGGTTATAAATTTGAAAAAAAATTTGCCTGCGGTGTGAATTTTCTATCATTTTTATGAAAGAAAATTTTTAGTATTTATATATTTTGTACCGTGGCTTGTTGGTGCCATGTGTAAACTACTTATACTTAAGTCAACTTAGAATTACTAAGTCAACTTGAAAAAACTAAGTCAATTTAAGAGTGATTCCGATGGTGGAATCAATGGTGCTGGTGAATTTAAAGGTGCAATAATTAATATGTTGGAGGTAAATTGATAGCAATAAGTAAAGCTAGTTTAAGCATGGCACTTACAAGCCACGGTAATTTTGTACTAAGTACGAACTCTTTTGTATGCCTCGACCAGGGATTGAACCCTCGACGTTGCGCACCGTAGATGAATGCTCTCAAATCAAGCACTGAAGATTATGTGCAAAACAAATGAACAAGATCTGCTTATATCCTGCTTTAAGATAACTTTTAGGTCATTATTTCTTATTTTTCCCAAATTGTTTCTCTTCATCTTTTTAGTTACTCTGAAGCAGATCCCGCCATCATTGCTGCCGACGGTGTCGAGAAGTTCAAGAATGAAAATTTCGAAATCATTATCGTAGACACTAGGTAATAAAAAGACCGTTAGACCACTATTAAATTAGACCACTAGTAAAGCTTTTGTTTTTAAATAAGACTGATATCGTTTGTTACTCATCAATTTAATTTACAAGCTTTTTGTTGATATTGAATTGATAAGAATGTGGAGCAAGATTTGTCAGAAAGAGGAAAAGAAAAACATTTTTTTGCTTATATCAGAATAATATGACAATAGGCAGACACTGTCCTGATATGAAACGTGTCTGATATGAGACGCGAACACTTAATTAAAACTAAAACCTTTAACCCTTCGAGCATCTTCCTCTTTTTTACTAGCTAAAGTATTTTTTTGCCCCTCCTTTAAATATCAAGATCGAAAATTGCTATCACCTTGAAATCTTTACCAGAGTGCTAGATTTAAGTAAATTTTGGTTCCTCCTGGCTCCCAGCCCCCCTCCCCCCCCCAAGGAGAGATACACGAAGGTTTAAGGCTGTCGAAGCCATTATTCTATTCGTTGGAATCGACGTCAGCCCGACTTGAAGCAACAAAAAATCATGGTATAGGAGTACTCGAACTTATGACTGTGCTGTTGTGCTGTTTTAATAGTCTTTTTCCCGACATTCCCCTTGAAATATAATCATTATCCTCTGAAGCTAACATCAAAATCTTGATTAGTACAGTTGTTAACATTCAAAGTCTTACATTTTAGTGGTCGCCACAAGCAACAAGAATCTTTATTCGAGGAGATGTTACAAGTATCAAACGCTGTGGTAAGTGTCACCCCATCCATCCACTAACCAGTAGCGTAGACAAAAGGGGCGCAAAATTTGTGTAGGAGAGCACATTTATATGACACAGTAATTATCTTTTTGGACCTACCTGGAGGTCCTATAAATTAACCTTTGTCCGTCCGTCCGTCTGTTACCAGCTTTTCTCGAGATTTCATCATTAGTTTTTTCAGATTTTTTGCACAAAGATGCGTATTAGCAATGCCCAAAACATAGCAGAGTCTGATTTTTGAGAAAAAATCTTTCGGAAATATGCCGGAAATCGCCGTTTTTGCAGATTTTCATCGGACTTTTTCCTTATATTTCGTTGTTTTTTCACACAAGAACATTATTAATAGCAATATCCACGATCAAGCATGGTTCAATCTTCGATAAAACTGATTTTTGAAGCCGGAACTTTCTAAAAATCGCCGGAACAGCCGATTTTCGCCGGAAAAGCGGTATTTCATGAATTTCTCGAGCTGTACTTTATATTTTTTTATGAAATTTTGCACACTGATGTAAAATGACAATACCTAAAAAGTGACGGAGCCTGATTTTCGGAAAACATTTTTTTCCGGCCGAAAATGCCGGAAATATGCCGGAAAAACTGTTTTTTTGGCATTTTCTCGAGATTTTATCATTAGTTTTTTCAGATTTTTTGCTCAAAGATGCGTATTAATATTGCCCAAAACATGGCCAAGTCCGATTTTTGAGAAAAAATTTTGCTCAAAGATGCGTATTAATATTGCCCAAAACATGGCCAAGTCTGATTTTTGAGAAAATTTTTTTTCCGGCCGAAAATGCCGGAAATCGCCGTTTTTCTGGATTTTCATTGGGCTTTTTCCTTATAATCGGTTATTTTTTCATTCAAAAACATTTTTAATACCAATGTCCACCATCAAGCATGTTTCAAACTTCAATAAGATTGATTTTTGAAGCCGGAACTATTTAAAAATCGCTGGAACAACCTATTTTCGACGGAAAGACAGTATTTCTTGAATTTCTCGAGTTGCACTTTATATTTTTTTATGAAATTTTGCACACTGATGCAATATGACAATACCTAAAATGTGACGGAGCCCGATTTTCGAAAAACATTTTTTTCGGCCGAAAATGCCGGGAAAACCGGTTTTTTTACATTTTCTCGGATTTTCATCTTTAGTTTTTTCTGATTTTTTTTGCAGAAAGATGCGTATTCGCAATGCTCAAAACATAGCTGAGTTCGATTTTTGAGAATTTTTTTTTTCCGGTTGAAAATGCCGAAAATCGCCGTTTTTACAGATTTTCATTAGATTTTTTTCCTTGTATTTCTATGTTTTTGACACAAAAACATTATTGATAACAATGCTCACCATCAAGCATGATTCAATTGTCAATAAAACTGATTTTTGCGACCAGACCTTTCTATTTATTTTTTCCCTACAACCCATAGTGTGCAAGGGAGTTCCAGGGCCCACCTGAAAATTCAGGTCCCACCTTATCCTAAAATTCCCACCTTAAGCCCAGACTCCCAGATCCCAGCTAAAAACAAAAAAAAAATACTAATTCGAGGAACAAAAATAATTTTTTTACCGTAATATGAAGATGCAATATATTACATATGATATATTAATATGTCTATTATATACATTTAAAAAGCAGATATATTAAGGCTCTCAGCTTATACAAAATAAAAGCAGCTCTATCTATCTAAAATTAATTACATAATTACATGGTAATAGTGACTCGATAGTTTTCAGAATATAAGTACTAAATAAGAAAGATCTAAGAGCAACTAAAAAAGCTTTGATAAACATAATAATCAAGTTTTATAATTGAATTTCAGACAAATAAAAAAGGTAGTAGTTGTTTCTAGGTGAAACTCCTAGGATGGGTGTTGAGCTCTCAAAGTTAGTCTTATTCTGAGTTTTAAAAGAGATTGAATTAAGTAAAGGCAGATTTTACCCATTGCCTTGCAATTACTAACCTTGTCGTACAATGCTTTACGTATCTGTCTAAAAAAGCTTTAAAACAATCTAAAACTGAATCCTCAAATCAATTTAAAAAAAAGAAAATCTGGCATGAAGATAAGATAATTGAAATATATATGAGGGATAAAGATTTGATATTGTTTTAACAATAAGCATATTGATCAAAAGATATAACTATAACCAGATATTTTCAATACTTCCCTTCGATCATTACAATAGAATGCTTACACTAAATAAAAAAAAGTAGAGAGGGTAAGGATAATCAAAACCAATATCAACAAAAAAACAGTTGTGTTAAATGTTAAAGGTTTTAAACTGAAGTCACAAAATTTTACTTTAACTTTTTCCAAAACACCCAAAGCCCCACCTAAAGAAATTAACTCCCACCTTAACTTGTTTATCCAAACCTAAAACCTTGAAAACCCCAAATCCCACCTGAAAATTTTCGACCCAAATCAGCAAAACCGCCCCCCCCCACTATTCTGGGGGGTGCACACTATGCAACCCTTCCCTCTCCCCTTATCAACAATCAATGATGAATTTATTGCGTTATGCATTTTCGCTAAACGCTATATTTTGTGACTGATTTTTTTCTCCTCGCATTGCTATCTAACTTTCATCATCAGGTAGGTCCATTCAGCATCTAGCTTGTTATATTATGAATAGATAATTGCTGTGTCATAAAAATCTGTTCTCCTACACACATTTTGCGCCCTTCTTATCTACGCTACTGCACTAATTATCTCTAGAAATTTAGAGCTTGATTCACAGATCAGCCTTTCTCACACTTGAAAGGCTAATTGTCCTTTCCACTCATTCAGTTAGAGATCGGTTGTCTAACTCTTTAAAAAGTTTCATTTCAGATAGAAACTTGCAAAAAGCCAAAAAGCGGACAAATTTTTTTATATGAAGTCATAATTTTTGCCAAATTTCATGTTCGTATATTTCAAAATTTCAGTCTTGACTTGGTATCGAAAAAGCCATTATTTTATTGATATAATTCTTATGTTGGGTTTTGCGGGAGCGAAAGTCGTTATTTCTTGTGTTGAAAGTGCTGCAGGACATGCTAAGACCACCACCATCATGGGATACGACAACCGAACTTAGGAATGCCATTTTTAGATGCTCAAAATCTTTGCTTGAGATGTGTCTTGTATGTTAAGTTTTAGGTCGAATTGGGATTCTAACCTAAGAATTACCGTTAAGAATATTTTAGGATTATTTCCCCCGCAAAAAGTAAAGAAAATCTATAATGAAATGAAAAAAACACAATTCTTGTAAAAAAGCATGCATCTCTTTCCTGTTTTTTTTCTCTCCATTTTTTACTATAATAACCCTTGCGATCTTCCAGTTCGGACCGAAACGAAAACGAGGCTGATGCCGTATACCCTTAATCATTTTTTCTTTGTCAGGATCCAGATAATATCATTTTCGTGATGGATGCGTCCATTGGACAAGCTTGTGAAGCACAGGTGATTTTATTTTTACTATCCAGATGGTCGTTATCGATATAATTGGTCTTTGATCGATACTTGATCGATATTAATCGATAGATTTCATTTTGAGTAGAATTGGTTTTCGATTAGTTATCGATTGCTTGTCAAGGGCTATTGATCGTTAAATCGGAAAATAATTGGTGAAAGCTCTGATGTTTGATAAAACTAACATCTTAATTTCATAACAAAACAAACATGCTATATCGAGCATAGTGATACCTTAAAGTTTTGTTTTGTGGACTGGAAGTTTTGTCAGTACACACACGGCAGAAGATACATCGGGACACTTAAAAATTTGGGTGTATAAAACTTTAACTAAACATTCAAAACCTTCAAAACCTGAAGAAGGTAAAAAAATACCCTCTTATTCTTCAGTCGTCTTTCCTTTGAACCTATCTGAAAGTCCTATAAATCATCCCCTGTTTGTTCGTTCGTTACCAGCTTTTCTTGGGATTCGGTTGTAGAAATTTTCTGAAATTTTGCAAAATCATGCAAAGAGTAAAGCCGAAGTGACGAAGCCTGATTTTCGAAAAAAAGCCAGATGCGGAAATGTACCGAGATTTTGATCATTAGTTTTCCAGATTTTTTTTTTATTTTGAATTGTTTTCTGTTGATGAGCCAGGTAGGTTCGTAAAAGTGTTTTTTAGAAATTTGAATTTGTTTTCAAAAACTGGACTGTGGACTAGTTTACAGTTGTGATTTTGTTTTTCGTCAAACTACTTTTTTTCTCTATAACATTTTTTAGATTATCTGCTGTTTTTGCATTTGATATTGCCTTTTCTTTATGTCTTTATTTTCCCATCTTTTACTCATTGTTTTTCTTATCGCCTTATCTTATATCATCCTTGCAAAAATGAAATTTTCAGTTGAAGTATTTGTTCTTAAAGCCTACGAGAAAACGGGTCTTTGGTCAAATTTTGACATTTCTTATATAATTCGCAAATCAGAACCGGTCAACTTTATATTACTGCTTTTTCCTTATAAGTGGAAAATAGCTTTTACAAAATGGTGCATAGTCATTTGTTTACTACAAACAGCTCTGAAACGATTTCTGATCAAATGCTATTTTTATATACAAGTATCGCCTATATACCTTTGCTTTTTACCGGTGGAGTTTTGAACGTTTATGCATTGTACTGTTTGTTGAGATTCAGACAGAAAAACAATAGTTTACAGTTTGGCAATCTGGAGAAACTTTTACTGGCTTTGAACATTTCTGATTTGCTGACATTCTTCATGTCGATTCCAGTAAAGATTTTCTTTAACTTGCTCAATGTTACCCAACATTTATCCACTAACAGTATGAAGTATTTCTACATGGTGGACCTTATTTGTCAGCCTTCGTCGGCGTTGATACTGGTCGCCCTAGCTGTGAACACTTATGTTAAGATCACAAACTTCACCAAGTATGATGAAATGATGTCGAACAGTAGAGTTAATGGACTCCTCGCAGCCATTTTCATTGTATCCGCCACGTTACCTTTCCCGGTCATTTTCTCGCCGCCGTTTTTGTTTACTATTTTATTTTCGGTCATATTTATGACGTCATTGGCTGTAATGATAATCAGTTATGTCTATCTCATCAAATATTTGAAGAAAACTGATCAAAAATTGCGAAACGAGGTTACAGTACACGGCAAGCGTAGAGTGAAACGTGATGAAAAATTGACGAAAAATATCCTGTTATTGTTGTCTTGTTTTTTCATAACCCTTATCCCATACCTCGTTGTTGGAATATGTTATTTAGTTTTTGGAAAAGAAGTTTTTAAACTATCTGTCGCTGTCGGGGCGTTTGCAGTGAACTTAACCTCCGTTTCTAATCCGTGCGTGTATATTTTACGAAACAAGAAATATAAACCAAAATCTAGAAGTAAAATCAATACAAACAAAACGCATATAGCAACCCCTCAAAGGTCAAATATAAACAATAACCAACAAGAAGCTATTGAGTTGGAAGAAATCAGGAAATATGGTACACCGTCACCCTCACTGCACGGGAGAGCTTCATTTACACCGACACATCATCCTACCGATGCCCCTTTTCCACTGATCATCTCTCCAAATAATGGAATGGAAAGAATGAGTGAAAAAACCATCAAAACTGTACCCTCTGTCCACCGTATCGAGGTCCTTGAAAATACGCATCAGAAATATTTATTTTGATTTATTTATTTTGATTAATTAACCTCCTTGGGAAAGAAGAAATATAAAAGGAGAAAGGAAAATCTTTGGTCTTTCTTATTCACAATGTTCTTCAGAAAATGATAAAAATCACAAATTTTAGTAACAAAACTCTCAAGATTTTGTCTTAACCGCCAGTAGCGTGTTAACCACCAGTAGCGTGGTGGGTCGACTAAAAAACTAAAATTTAGAAGATTTCGATTTTGGCGCTCTCTGTTAAAAGTAAATGAATATCTTTGCGAAAATTACGCGAGCGATAAACACGAAAATTTATGGGTATTTTCTCTCTTTTGGCCGAAATCTGCCAATTCTAAGGTGGAAAAAACAAAGGGGCGACGATATTAGTAATAAGAGGCGCCCCAAAAAATCGCCTGCTACCCCCCCCTGCAACCACGCTACTGCTGACCACTTTTTGTTATTTTAGTACACAATGGAACTAAAAGGATTTTTTGGTTGTTTTTCTTGGATTCGAGCTCTAATAAGATTTTTATAGAAATAAATTTCATATTTTTCAGGCGCGAGCTTTCAAGGAGAAAGTAGACGTGGCTTCAGTTATTATCACCAAGTTGGATGGTCATGCTAAAGGTGGTGGTGCTCTTAGTGCGTAAGTCATTTTTTCAACCTTTCTACTTGAATAGGGTTTTGGTTGATTTCTTGCCTTTTTCTTTTTATGCTATAGAATGTTCAACCTCCATAATACAAAATATTACTTTTTCAGTGTTGCGGCGACGAAGAGCCCGATCATTTTCATCGGTACTGGAGAGCATACGGATGATTTTGAATCTTTCAAAACACAACCTTTTATTAGTAAACTTCTCGGTAAGTTTTAAAGGTATTCTTGAGTATAATATAGAAGGGGGACGGATGTAAAATGGCTAAAAAAACACGGCTAATTACAAAATCACATGTCTTTTTATATTATAGAGTCGATGCATTTCACATGCATCGGATTTTATGCGCATGCGTAAATTTTTACTGTTCAAATATATAAAAAATGAAAATCGTAACATTTTCTGAATAAACCATACCTTATCGGGGAAAACTTCGTCGGGGAAAAATATTCGTCACTTGCTGGTAGTTGGTAAACGCATTAAGGCCGGGGGAAAATATTCGTCACTTGGCCAAAATTTCGTCACTTTTCCCCGATAAGGTACCTTGGAAATGTCAATTTACATACTTGTAGTTGTCTGGTATGTAGTTTACACGAATATAAAAATATAAAATACAGAAGTACAGTATAACACCCTGAAAATTAAAACTCAATTATGTAAAAGCGCATTTTTCTGTGCAGTGCAGGTGCAGTGCAGGTGCAGTGTAAAATGCAATTTCGCAACTCGAAAATAAGAAACCGCATGTAAAAATAATGAAATTTTGGACAAAAAAATCCCACGCGGACCATTTCATGAGTGTGTGATTTTATTTTATTTCTCCTGACTTAAGTCTTTTGCTTAAGGGCGTAATTAGGCTGACTCACTTAAGAGGTGTTAAAGCAAATGAACTATATATAAACAGTCGTTATTTTCTGTCCAAAAGCAAAGAATCCCTAACTTTGAAAGTATTATAAATTCTATTGCGTTTGGAAGAAGCAAAAAATGCATTCCGAAGAAAATAGAAGTGAAAATGGAAATGGAAAAATATATTTATTATTCATCCTTTGGTGTCATACAAGACACAGCACCATCCGTACGTCAAAGAATTCTAAGGTTCCCATCATATCATGAAAATTAGGAATGAAAACATATTTTTCAAGAATTGGTTTCTTTGTTTAAGGAATGGGTGATATTGAGGGTTTGATCGACAAAGTCAATGAATTGAAACTGGATGAAAATGAAGAACTTATCGATAAACTGAAGCAAGGTAAGTCCAAAGATTGCTTTGGTATAAACAGCCCTTTCCTGAAAATAATGAAAATAGGGAACTTTCTACGCTTCATACTGTGGAGAACGTTTTTTTTGGCGTACAATATAGACAGCTAGTATTTTTTCCGTCCATATTGTGGTAATTACTTTTCCATCAGGCGAAAGTTTGTTTTGTCAATACAATATGGCAACGGTTACTTTTTGAGCTTTTTTATTATCCGCCTTATATTTCTTTTATTAAAGGTGTATTTACACTACGAGATATGTACGAACAGTTCCAGAACATCATGAAGATGGGGCCTTTCAGTCAAATCATGGTAAGAAACCTCTTCTTCTGCTTCCCTTATGAAAGCCCCTTTTTGGATGTTATTTTCGTTAGTCTCTGTCAAAATCGTGATGGCTGTTGATGGAGGTTGTTATGACGTCCCCATATCATCCATACGACGTCCCCATAACATCCATACGACGTCCCCATAACATCCATACCACGTCCCCATAGCATCCATACGACGTCCCGATAACATCAATATGACGTCCCCATAGCATCCATACGTCGTCCCCATAACATCCATACGTCGTCCCCATAACATCCATACGTCGTCCCCGTAACATCCATACGTCGTCCCCATAACATCCATATGACGTCCCCATAACATCCATACAACGTCCCCGTAACATCCATACAACGTCCCCGTAACAAACATTTGACGATATAGTGGGCCACTAATAACACTAATAACATCCATTTGACATTTCAATAACATCCATACGACGTCCCAACAACATCGGCTGACGGCTGAGTAAAAGATGGACGATCCTTTTTCCACTTCAATTAATGTGTAACATAAGCCACGCTGTTGTTCAAATATTTCCTCAGCAAGACAAATGTCGCTAAACTTTTCTACAATACAGCCAAACTCCACATTGAATTATAGTAACTGATGTAAAAAAACACGCCTTAGACCCCCCTGGAAAGTCTTTTCGGATTACCCACTGGTAAAGCTTGTCCAACCCCCTGTACGGATATAAAATGGAACGGCCCATTGAAGATAACGGAATGGTGGTTTAAACGCGAGATTTAGTCAACAAGGACTCCGAGGACTGCTAAGTCTCGGTTTTGTGTCGGCAAATTAACACTAAAACTAAGCCTGTGACCCTGCATGAAACTCACGAAAAAAAAGCTGCCAAATCTTAGACAAAATTAAATGTTTTTAATAAAAGAGGGTATGTATATTCACTTTTAGGGGATGATTCCTGGATTCAGCAACGACTTCATCTCCAAAGGTAACGAGCAAGAATCTGTGGCTCGTCTCAAACGTTTGATGACTATGATGGACAGCATGAATGATACAGGTAATGAGCGCCCTGGAATCAATTTCCACATTTTCTTGGTCCCTGGGAACTTTTTTATGAACACATTCCTGGACAGTATGAATGATACAGTTAATGAATGCCTCGGAATCAACTTCCACATTTTCTTGGTCCCTGGGAATATTCATTGACAGCCTGAATGATATAGGTAATGAATGTCATTGAAATTAGAATCGATGTTGTACGTGGATAGTTCAGTAATCTAGAACTTTTGTTAAATAGTCTTTCAATTGTTTTCACGAGGTCAACGGCCACCCGGCTTGGTTATTGATGAACCTGACGGTACATTTGAAGAGCGGGGATTTGAAAAGTGAACCCCTGGTTTATGGTACTAACACCTTAGACTTATCGGCTATCCCTCCTTCGTAAATCAACTTTATGATTTCTTTGGGCCCTGGAAACTTCTTGATTAAATGTTCCTTGAAACCTTAGAACTAGACAGCCCAAACGGCGCAAAACTTCTTAATTAAATGTTCCTTGAAACCTCAGAACTAGACAGCCCAAACGGCGCAAAACTTCTTAATTAAATTTTCCTTGAAACCTCAGAACTAGACAGCCCAAACGGCGCAAAACTGTTCACCAAACAACCAGGTCGCTTGACGCGTATTGCCAGAGGATCGGGTGTGTCCACCAGAGAAGTGCAAGAATTGTTAACGCAATATCAGAAGTTCGCACAGATGGTCAAAAAAATGGGTGGCATTAAAGGCTTGTTTAAAGGTATGTAAATAACGAAATTTACTTTCTTCAGTTTAAAATTAGGATTTGATGCGACTTGGTTTAGGCCTTTCATAGATTTGCATATCTTCGTGTCTTCATGCAATTGTAGAAAATAAGACCTAATGAAGTGTAACCATGACAAGAAATTTCCATGAATTTAAAAAGTATAGCTCACTAGTTAAATTTTCAAGGGAATTGAATTTCCATCGAGAAGCGTATTGAATAATAGAGCGTCTTTTATGAGAGTTTCTCGTTGCCGGTTGTTTTTAATAATCATCGAATAATTGAGCGTATCAAATAGTAGAACGTCGAATTAGAGAACGTCAATTATAATGTACATTGAATAACTCATGTTTTTTAAAAAACTTCTTTTTGCATTTTGAAGGTGGTGACATGGCGAAGAATGTGAACCCGTCCCAAATGGGTAAATTGAATGCACAAATGGCCAAAATGATGGACCCCAGAGTCCTACACCAACTTGGTAAGTATGATTGTTTTGAACCTCTCCCCCCCCCTAATTTTTTTATCAAGGTTCTGTGAATTTCAAGATGGATAGGATGACGCGAATATTTGAACCAGAGAGCCTACCAGCTACACGCCTACATTTTTTTTTTTTCAGCGCATTCTGTTTTTGAGTCAACCAAAATCTATGTCTGCTTACCTATTTAGGCTAACTTAGAAAATCCTACCACCTTCAAACAGTTCGAGGATTATTTCCGCCAGGGACATTTGAAGGAAGTGAAGGAGTTTATAATTTAATAAATAAATAAGTAAATAAGTTTAAAAATATAATATTCATATTCATTTCTTGGACCTGTTTGAAATTTAAATAGTAGAAATAATAATAATGATAATAAAGCTTTACAGGTTTGCAGGCCACCGTGAAGACACATGGGCCTCTATAAACCGCTCGTACTTTTTACAATGATCTTTTTGAAATATAGTTTTTTTCGCGGGCTCCCCCGGACTTTCCATTTTGTGTTGTCTCCTTTGATTTTAGCATTCATTTTTTCGGCTTCCTTACACCATTCTTTGATTATTTGTCTTTCATTTTTGGTCAAATCCTCTGTCACTCGGTAAGGAAAGCCTTTTGCTTTTGTTATTGCCTGCAACACTGTGTTCTTGTCCTCTTCGTTCGTTGATTGGTGGTATCTCGCTTTATCTTCTCTTTCTTTCGTAAATTTCCCGATCCGCTGCGTCTCGGTAGTCTTTATATTCCTCAGATGGAGCCGCCAACCAATAATTTTGTCATGGATAAATTCTTCGTCCTTGATTTTCGTTTCTTCTTCAGATTCATCTGTCGATTCATCTATGCCATGAAAAATTAGGTTGCGTGCTGTCGATCGAATCAGCTGCTCCTCCTGCTTTTCTTTTCGAATTGCATCTCCAATGTTTTTCTCGATGTGTTTGGATGTGATTTTAGCGTGGCTCATTGGTGGTCTTTCCTCTTCTTTCTTTTCGATGATGTTTTCAATCTTCTTTTCAAGCGTGGTTATTCTGGTGTCGATAGTTTCTTTCATTTCGTTGACCATAACATTGACGTCCTGTGCTTTCAAATGGTTTATTTCTTCGTCCTGCCTTTTCATTATATTCTAAAACGCTTTGATTTCGTTTTTGAATCCTTCAATTTTTGATGTTTCATTTGAATTATACCTTTCCATTACTTGTGGTGCGATTTTGGTACAGTTTTGATACTGGAAACTTCTTGATTTGTATGACAAGCATATCTGGATTTGGTAAAGTGGCAGTTCTGTACAAAGATAATGGACTAAACGGTGGCACTTCCTGCATTGTAGGGTATCTTTTGGTGCGTTTTCTTCATTTATGATGCACTTTGACGGGCTGCAAAAGTCGTTTATTGATGGTGATTTTTGATTACTTTCCTGAATTTTTTCGCCATCTTTGTGCATTTTTTAGACGACAACCGTTCAGGTTTGTATTTCACGTCGAAAAGTTACATTTTTTTCAAAAATTATATTTTTTCACAAAATTTTGATATTCGGGTCTGTAAAATACACATTATTCGTGCTACCATCTTGAAATTTTTCACACACAATCTTTGATGCTTTATCTAAAACCCTGTAAAGTTTTAATAGAGGCAAATCGGCTCTAAAAACGATTGCCAAGTACCCTCGAAACACCCCCTCTGAAAAACCAACGAATCATAATATTCATATTCATTTCTTTTCTCCTATTCAGGTGGTATGGGCGGTCTACAAAACATGATGAAACAATTCCAAGGGGCGTCTGGCCAAATGGGCGGTCCCGGTCAAGGACCCTCTAAAGGAAGAAAAAAATGAGAGAATCTCAAAAAATTAAAATGAAATTAATATCCTTACATATCGAGTGATACCAAATGTGAATTTATTTATATCTTTGGCCGTACTGGAAGCTGTAATGGTCATAATTGAGGGACATTTTTTTACTTCAAGGTTACAATTACATAAAGAACTTTTTTGGGCAAAATTTTTAAATATTGAAAATGGATGATTATTTTGTACATATTCACGGACAGGGTTTGAAAGATTGCAAATCCCGATAGTGAAATTTTCTTTTATTCGTGTAATTCCTTGATAGAATGACATGGAAGCTTAATATCGTCAAGTTGAAAAGGTAAGTCTTTGAAAAGCAAACTCTTTGCCATATCACTCCGGCTTGAACAAACGTGCAATTTATTTGTCTTTTTGACATTTTTGATATTTCTATGACAATGTCAAGAAATTTTTTGATTATTTTTTGAAATTTTATTTACATATTGGGTTTATTATTTTACAATAACGATATTTTTTTAAGTATTGAAAAGTACATATTATGAAATATGCAAATATACTTAAATATCTGCTGAGTCAGTAAATAATTACACTAAATTTTTCCGCTCGGTCATGTTTAGAAGTCAGTTGCAAAAGTCGTTGAGTTTGATGGATGTTTTTTTTTTTTACAGCGGACCCAGGTTACTGTTGTCGAATTTTTTCCTAAGGATATCATCTGCTTGTAAGAACGACTGGATCTGGTCAAAATTACTTCCTAAAGTACCCGCCATCAAACTTAAATTGTTCGTTTTGGGTGATGGAAGTTTAGCACCGAAATGTCTTGGAGAAAGTTTTTGTTTGTTATTGATGCTTTGTCTTCGGCGAGCAGCGTTGAGATCGATGACGACAGATGATGGTTGCTTGGGAACGTCGTCTC
Organism: Clytia hemisphaerica; assembly: GCF_902728285.1. Classification (NCBI taxonomy): domain Eukaryota; kingdom Metazoa; phylum Cnidaria; class Hydrozoa; order Leptothecata; family Clytiidae; genus Clytia; species Clytia hemisphaerica. Next base: position 231,655 of record NW_027103358.1, read on the forward strand.
CCACAGACTCAATGGAAGTTACCGCACCGTAAGCTTTATCCTCTAGATTCTCTGGTAGCCCTGTTAGCGGGTTGACATGCTCCACATTCGGTTGTGATTGGCGAATGAATGTCTTCACAGGGCGAGATTGTAGATTGCGTAATTTGTATTCGTTTAATAAGCTCAAAATTGTGTTTTGTGCTCTGGGTATTCCTGTGTTTTTACGTGCGTTCTCTTGGCGCGCAACCATTGGCCTTGGACGCTCTATAATATTGTTTGATTTGAATGAATTCTCGTTTATAATGCGTTGAGGTGTCAAGTTGAAAACATGTGAAGTGCTTTGAATTTGTTGACGTGATAAGGTGTTCGGGTTGAAAGCGCGTTCGGGTGTTTTATGTATGTTGCTTGATCCGCCATTTTGAAAGAATTCTTCATTGACATTGTTCATAAAGAAGTTACGGTCGTTGTACGGGTCGTTGATACCACGCCGCACGGTCTCTTCTAGATCGCTCAATGGATCGGCGTACTTAATAGCCTGTTGGTGATCTTGCACTTCAATCACATATTTCTTGTGGTTCTTATTATGAAAGTGGTTGTGTGATTTGGGTCGACCTGAGCAGAAATTAGAAAATTAAAATAACTTTGTTCCAGCTTATAACAGGCCTTATGACGCTCAAATTAACTGTCAGTAAAAATGGGGGGGGGTCACTTAGGCAAAATTGGATACGAGGACGAGTCGCTGGTCAGGGTCTATTTTAAGGCTATGAAAATATCAGACAGGGTCCAATATTTACTAATTATCAAGATGTATATCGGACAGGGTTGACTTTTGGTTATTTTGGACATTTATTAAGCCTATTCTCTACCATTTGCAAACGAGAAAATTCTCCATCTTACATTGTTCAGTGTATATAACGAAAAATTCCGGCAAAAAGACAATAAATAAAACAATAGATAGAATTATGATTTTGTATGTTGAGTACCTTGAACTCGACATGTCACCAAAAACAATAAAATACCCAGCCCCTTCATCGTGCGAGCCTCAGTTCCAAAAAGTTTTTATTGCTCCGACATATCTACAAAATTTACAGAAACTTGAACGCGAGTGTTTATTTTATGATTTTTTTTTTTTTGATTTTTTGTTTCAATTGTTTTTATTATGCTCAATGTGCGTAAACAAATTGTCTAGTAGCAAAATATTATTTCAAAAGAAATATTTCAACCTCTATCTTTATTTCTTCCATATAGCTTAGCTTATTTCAAACTTCGCGAGGTGTATATTGTAACATCTACCGTTGTCTCAAAAGTTTGTGGGCAGGACCCAATTATTTTATTTCAAAAAGTTTACACCCGTTGGAAAGGTATTCTCGAGGAAAATCATCTAAAAGATTGCGTGGTTTAAATCCTAGACTAGTAAACTAGTCGGTTATTACTAATAATAAAACTGTCAGTCAAATAATGTAAACACTAATTAAATATTCAGCGCGCGTGAGAGAAAAGGAAAATACCCGACTAGAAGCTTCTTCCAACGCCTTTTTTTCTTCACCTAAAATCGTAAGGAGAGACATACAGATTTCTGTATGTCTGACCCGTGCGGGATTGCATTTATTTTTCTTTCTGTTTATTGCATTTTTGGAAATGCTCATTTATTTATATGTTCCTATGTTTAGTGTTACTATGAAATATCATTTAGTCAAAAAAGTTGGATGGATTCTCAAAAACCTAAAAAAGGTTGTAAAATTAAACAATTTTGAGGGAAGAAGCTTCTAGTCGTTGAAATTCAGAAAAGACACGCAACCTCACCTCTTCGATTCTTTTTATTTGGAGCTTGAATCTTTTGTATACAGTATGGGTCTGTTTTCAACGACTAGTTTACTAGTCTATTTAAATCCCTATCCATCATTAAAATTAACTACAAATCTTTACATCATGTTTACACGGTTTTTATTAGAATAATCTAGTTTATAAGAATAGTTAGACTGGAATTTGGGAAAAAGTAAAAACAACTTTCAAAGAAATTTGCTTGAAATTATAAGAAACTCTGATATTTAAATTCCTTTTTGCAGTAATCCTTTTGCTTCCAATTTTTGAATTAGAGCAGATTTGTTTACTTAAGGATCAACTTGTTATGACCCGAGGCCCAGGGGGGGGGGTGCACAGACCTTGACGGCCGACGGAGAGGTGCCGCTGGAGTTTGAAAAATGAACCCTGTCGGATATGTGGCCAAAACAAATAGTAGTAGACAAAAAATCGAAAAAGTTTCTAAAAAAACTCGACCCTGCCAGATAAACATCTTGAAAATTAGTAAATTTAAGAGCCTGTCAGATATCTTCACAGCCCAAAAAAGGGACCCTGGCCAGCTGCACGTCCCCCGTACCCAATTTTGTCTAAGCCCCCCGGGACTCAAGGTAATTCTGTATGTCGGATAGATATTTTGTTTTGTTCTTACATAGAAGATATTTGCGAGTAGATTGTTATTTTTTTTCAAATGTAAAATTCTCAAAAGATGAAAAACGAAGAAGAAAATTCGAACATTACAAGCCGAGTCTTCCGCAGTTTCTTTCTAAAAATGAAGAAGGTAAGAAATTCTTCAAAAGACCCCGCGTTTTTGACGTCGTTCTTTCATATAAAGGAAATTGGAGAACCAATTTGCTAAATTGTCTGCTGGTCGGTTTGATAGAGGAAATCCAAAAAAAATTCTCAAATTACAAATTCGACTTTCTAATTCAAAACTTAAAATCGTTGTTTTACCACACACTAAAAAGTCAAGAGATTCTTTTTACTGAATTGATTATAAAGGTTGTCAAATCAAAATCGATGAAAAGGTGTGATTCCGAAGAATACAGTTCAAAATGGTTGGTTGGAAGCTAAGTAATTATCAAAATTTAGAACAAACTGTTTAAAAAGTTCATATCACTATTAAAGTAAACATTTTTCAACTGGGAAGGAAAAATCGCTTGATCACAGAAAAGGATAAGGAAGACCCATGTGGGGAACTTAATTTCTTATAATATAAAAAAATCTTATCGCCAAATTGATTAGCCTCTTTTAACCTTTTTTTGAGTCCATATTGGTTTTTGATGATTTTGATAACAGACATTCTTTGATTCTTTCGAAGAATAAAGAGTTATGAAGAAAGTGAAAAATAAAGGAGGTTTGTATTGGAAAGAATTGAGATTTTGGCCTTAAGGTTTTAGCAGATGAAAATGGGAAGGAACCGGTATTTGAAGATAATATTGGAGGATTCCCACTGAAAGAAATGTGAATTTGTCGAGTTTTTTTTTTTTTTTTGAACCGTTAAAGCGAAATATGAAACACTGACGCCACTTAGTATTTCTATCTTGCGGAAAGTCGTACCAACAAATCTTCGTTCTTCTGGGAAGTTTAAAAACACGTCTTATTATAGTTCATGTTAAAATGAAGAGTGTGTATGTGAATGTAAATTTTCTCAGAAATGTTTTTAACCATGTGAATTTGTCTTGAGAAAAATCTATCTAGGAAGGATTTAAGTAAGGATTACCGTCGGAAAAAGTTTAAATAAAGAAAAAGTTTTCTTGACAGTTCTTCTTGAAACGTTTCAAAAAAGTTAGTAAGCAAGAAGAAGGACCATGTAGTGTTTGTACAGGCTGTAAGTTTTGTTTGTTCAACAGTTTATCTCTTGATAGTGTAAGATGAGCTTTTCATGGGGAGGAGTCTGTTGAGTTAGAAGAAGAAGAAGAAAAGAAGACCGAAGATTTCTTCTGATGATCATTTTGCAAGAAACGAAGAAGAAACATTAGAAATGAGAGAGAAATGAATGGTATAGCTTTCTACTGTTCTAGTGGTTTACAATTGCAATGCGCTGATCCTTGATAGTAAATCAGCTCACACATACAACGAAATGATGTCCACCTGTCTGTCGTCCATAACGTAACGTTAGTTGAACGTTGAAACAATGCGTTGTGTGCCATTTTGCTTATCGCAGAGGCAAAAAATGAATTTAGAAATTTTTGTAAGGGAGATCTTCTTGGAAGATTTGGGAATAAATATAAATACAAATGGGAAACTCACTCTCGCGATATAGATCAGAATAGAATGTTATGTTTGCTAAAGTATAGAATTCTTACTGCGTGATAAAATCTTATTTCTTTAGATCTAACCGAGCCATGAAACTCGGTGTATGCAATATCATCAGTCTTTACTCTGAATCTTTTTTCTTAGATCTATAGTTTTGTGAAATAAATAACAGTGACACTGGAGAAGGGAGAAATCTCATTTGCGATTCCGAAGCACATCGATTACCGTTTAATCACTCGTACGAATTCAATTTTTGTACCAGCTCGAATCCAGTCCCTTAGGCCGCTGTTTTATGATTCTGACCGGCACTCACGAAAGGTGTTTCATTGTATCATCCAACGTCTATAATAAGTAAAATCAAAAAGTGGTGTAAGTGACTCTGGGTACGCGAGATTGAGATATTTCAGACATAATATACAAAATTGCACTGACAATCACATCCATGAACACTTCCAGCAAACCAACCCAATGAATATTTCTTATATGGACATTATCAGCGTCTCATTATGTGTTTGTATAATCGTTTTACATTCAGTATGTTTGACCATTCTTGTCCGAAGTTACAACCATAAGCATCAAACACGATGTTTTCTGATCAACATTTCATTATTCGATGTTCTTCTCTGTGTTTGCCATATCTCTTACTTCATAATCGATCACTTGGTACCAGACCCCAGAGTCTATACCTGGATACGAGCTTTAGTCAGCGGTATCGCATTTCCTCAATATGGGTCATACATACTTATAACTGTAAATCGTTTCTTGGAAGTGTATCGTCATATGAAATATCATTTATCACTGTTGCACCGATATCGAAAATCTTTCTGCTTGTTGCCATGGTTATTTTGGTTGCTATGGATACCAACTATAGTGTTACTTCATGAAAAACTCGAATGTACGTTAGAAGAGATTGTATTGTTTTCGAACACCATTTTAGATTTTATTGGTCACTCGATTGTGGTCTTGATATTCGTCATCGTTTATACGTATCTCTATTTCAAGTTTCGTCAAGCACTCAGTGAACGAGGTAAAAAGAATTTCCTTAAAGGACACGCCTTTCTACCGTTCCTGATCGTATTATGTTTTCTGTTGTTCGAAACGTTACCGTTGCTGTATTATATAATTTTCCAAATACGTTCCATGAAGATCGTTTTCCTCTTGAACCGTTTCAATGGGCTGAGTAACGCAATATTTTACATCGCTTTGAAACCAGCCATTCGAGAAAGGTTTAAAATTTGTAAAATGAAAATTGCACGAAGTGAAACGTACACAATGACTTCAAAACTGTGAACGATTCTTGGTAAAAAAGCTGAAGTTATTTGAAAATATTACATTGTAAGAAAAAGATTGGAGAAACTCCTAGAAGTCTGAGGTGAAAAGTCAATCAATTACACGAATCTTACACGACATTTGACAAAATTCGACTTCAAAAACCTTCGTGAGAATCAGTGGAAACTCTATCAGTGGTAACGAAAATATTAATTTGAGATTTCTGCATATTTCTCGATGATGGTCGAAAAATTTAATAATATGTTCTGCTATGATAAAGATAATATATGTACAAAACTGAAGAAAAAAAATTATATCAAAATATCAAAATAAAAAGTTTGCTGTAACGAAATGCAACAGTTTTAAAATTTCGAAGGAACGTGCGTATTTCGTATTTCGCAAATTCAGAAAATACCGGCTGATGGCCAACCATCGTTTGGCGCAAGGAAGAAAATTTGCACAATTTGAGATGTCTAGATTGCTGTAAAACTCATTTAAATCGAGGATAATCTTAAAATTAATCTCAGCAATGTAAGATTTTTCGTATACCGTAACTTGGTGTAATGCCGACATAACATACCTTGTCATAGCAACTATCTGGTCTTTAAAATGTTTATGGATAAAACCTTCTGAATAAGCTGAAATAAATCACTGTAACTACTTTACAGACCAGATGTATAGCGGGATTAGACAATGTATGTCGACATTACACGAAACAACGGTAACAACTTTAGAAGAATTATTGGAGAAGCAAATCCACTCGTTGGCCCCGGTTGTCGGTTTGGTAATATGCTAAATATGCTTTAGAAAGGTAGAAACTTTCGAAAATGATAAATATCTCTGTCAGTTAAAAAACAAAGCATTTAATTATTACCTAATTAAATCACTAACTAGGCGAGGGTTTAGCACGCACAGCTATCGTGCAATCGTCCGATCGCGGTGATTCATTGCGATACAAGTTCGAAAGTCCACCAAAAAGTAAAATTTCATTTAATCCTAAAGAAGCGGTGAAAAGTTTCCGAGTGATGGGGGCTGGTGCCAAGTATTGGCATGGTAACCAACGACATTTAGAGTTTGTGAATAATGAGGAACAGTCTAAAGTATACATTTGTAAATGGTTGTCGTATAAGCTGATCATGTCTTCCGGTTTGCGTCGTCCGCATGAACACGTCACCGCGTTCGCTGAAAACAAGAGTGAAGATGTGATTGTAATTTATCTTGACCTTTTTCAAATTCTCAGAAAAAAAGGCGGACTATAGTCATAATTCTTTTTTTTAAGTAATCCTTATAAGAAAAGACCTAGGAGGAGCTTTCGGGAGTATGAAAAAAAAGATCATTATTACTAGCACATGCCTTATTCCAAACTGGTCAATATTAATAATCATAATCATATATTATACTGCACTTACCATCTGGTTTGAATTCCGAAACTTTATAATTTTGGATCGGGCATGCGCAATGCGGACATTTCTTTTCCTCGCTGAAAACTATAATATCTTGATGGACAAGCACACTTGCGTGGCACCATAGTTCTGGTGGTTCGTAGATGGCTCCTTCGATCTTGATTTGAATCCAGTTCCACGTTTGAACGTCCAACACCCAGGCATCAGCGAACAACTAAATAAATAAAAAAGTAAATCATTATTTCAAATGTATCGTGTCCGAAAAATTTAGCGGCTAAATGATTTGGTGATGATAGATCTGTTTGTTAACCCTATTTGGTCAAATGCAAGACACAAGTAATATTTAGTCTTTTGAGTATTCGGCACTTTGTAATCCACGTCATCCCTTGCATAAATTCAGCAAATACTAGAGTTTTTTGCTTGAAATTTCAACCATCTAAGCTTGTGCGCAAAGTTTCAGTTTGGTCACGTCCGTGGTTAGTATTTTAAAGACCGGTCCGTCGTTTACCTAAATGCTCACTTTCAGCATAACCCCTCATCTGATTTCACTGAAATTTTGACTGCATGCTTGCATTATCATTACCGAGGACTTGTCAACATTTCAAGTCTATAGAATTTCCCAATCCATACCGGGTGTCCCACAAATAAGTTACCCTCTTTGATTTGATATTGTAGGCAGTAGAAAATAGATTTTTCAAAGATTATTTCGGAATCATTCAGAGGAAAGCCTAACTTAAAATTTAGTGTATCCTTTTTAATTTTACTACATTAGCTCAAAAGTTATGTTCAAAAACCTGAAATATAAATTAAAAAAAATGGCAGAAAAAGGCGAAAAACGAGAGTATTAAATTGATTGTAATAAATAGAGGCACAAAACGATTTTATGCATCAGGAAATGTATTTCCATTATGTAAAAAGCACTTATTTACAATATCATGCATTCTTGTAAATACATTCCATCATCTGTGAATCGAGATAAGCTGCAACAGTTAAAACGAAGCATTTTTCTGAAAACTTTCACCTTCTCCACCTTTCTCAACGATTATGCACACAGAGAAAAACTTTTGGAAACTCTTGGGGAGATGTTGAAAATTTTGTGGGGTTTGAAGCATTCTGCATCTTGTTTATGCCCAAGGGAAAAACAGAAGTAACAAGCTACATGCGGAATGGACCTACCTGAAGATTGATGTAATAAGACAATTGAAAAATAAGAACAATAGTATGAAAATGCAGAATAATACGAGAGCAACTCGAGAAATTTATGGAATTCGGCGATTCTCGGCTGTTCTGGCGATTTTTAGAAAGTTCCTGTACCAAAATCAGTTTCATTGAAAATTAAACCATGCTTAATCGTGGAAATTCTTATATTATAAATGATGTTTTTGTTTGAAAAAAAAACAAAGACATGAAACGAAAAACCCAATGAAAATCTGCAAAAAAGGGAAATTTCAGGCTTTTTTGGCCGGAAAAAACATTTTCTCAAAAATCGAACTCGGTCATGTTTTGAGCATTGCGAATACGCATCATTCTGCAAAAAATCAGAGAAAAAAGCATGAAAATTCGAGAAAATGACAAAAAATCGGTTTTTCCAGCATATTTCCGGGATTTTCGGCCGGAATAAAATGTTTTTCGAAAATCGGGCTCCGTCACATTTTAGGTATTGTCATTTTGCATCAGTGTGCAAAATTTCATAAAAAAATATAAAGTACAGCTCGAGAAATTTAAGAAATACTGTCTTTCCGGCGAAAATAGGTTGTTCCGGCAATTTTTGAATAGTTCCGGCTTCAAAAATCAATTCTATTGAAAATTGAAACATGCTTGATGGTGGGCATTGCTATTGATAATTTTTTTGAATGAAAAAACAACCAATTATAAGGAAAAAGTCCAATGAAAATCCAGAAAAACGGCGATTTCCGGCATATTTCCGGCCGAAAATTTTTTTCTCAAAAAATCGGACTCTGCCATGTTTTGGGCATTGTTAATACGCATCTTTGAGCAAAAAATTAGAAAAAACTAATGATAAAATCTCGAGAAAGTGCCAAAAACTAGTTTTTCCGGTATATTTCCGGCATTTTCGGCCGGAAAATTTTTTTTCTCCGAAAATCGGGCTCCGTCACATTTACGAACGGACATGGGTTAATTTAAAGGACCTCCACCGGGGTACCCGGAAGTAGGTCCAAAAAAAGACAATAGAGATAAAGAAAACAAAAAGAGTGTTACAAGGAGCAGGACATTCTATTAAAGTTTTGGTAAACGAGGAGTCGTTTTTCTCATAAATTGATATCCTTGTTTTTAGTCTTTTTGACATTTTTTAAAATTGACATTTTAGGTTTTTGAACATAACTTTTGAACCAATGAAGTAAAATTAAAAAGTAATACACCAAATTTTAAGTTAGGCTTTCCTCTGAATGATTCTAAAACGATCTTTGAAAAATCTTTCTGCTACTGCCTACAATATCAAATCAAAGAGGGTAACTTATTTGTGGGACACCCGGTAGATCAATTTACCTAGGGCGGATTTAGGCAAAAAGGCAATTTTGAACTGGTCTGTAAAATACGCACGATACCAGCAGGTGGCAAAAAATCGATCCTGTATATTTACACGTCGCGTGAAGTTGCCTCACAAAATTTGAGCAAAAACAAGTTAAATGAAAATTTAATTTTTATAGAAAATGATGACGTCATCAGTGATACCAAATTTTTAACAAAGATACCAATTCGTATTTGGCGCACACTCGCAAGATTTTAAGTCAATTGGATAAATATTTCAAAAGCTATCAAAAATGTTCGTTCTTTTTTTTTTTTTGGGGGGGGTGGTTCCTAAATCCCCGTGAACATGAAATTTTGATTAACCTCGATTTTCGTTTATGTGCCCCTACATAATTTTCTCATAATTGAAATCTGAAAAGACATATACCTGAGTATATACCCGTTATAATCGGCCATCAAAATAACCATCAAAATTAAGTCATACTAGAGAGGTGCAATCAGTAATATTTTTGTGTAAAAATACAACAACAAACAAAGACTAAAACCGGTATTTTTGATCGGAAAGAAAATTCCTTGAAATCCAGACTCAGCCACATTTTATACATTGCTGATAACCGTCTTGGTGTAAAAATCAGAATACATTAATGAGCCAATCTGGAGAAAAGCTGGTAAGGGACGAGCGGTAGTGGCGAATGAAGAGATTGGTGTAAAAGGGGCGATGATTTTAAGACGACGCGATCTTTCTGATGAGGGGAATCAATTAAAGTCTTGTGATTTTAATTACGATACTTCTACGAAAATTAATTAATTTCTAATTTTTAAACATTTTTCGCTTACAAAAATGTCAATCTTAAGGGCTCTGAACATAGTCGAAAAATTGATTTAAGTATTTGAACATAAAAGTTATGTTTTAGATTCTTTAGCATTTTTGACAAAGAATTGCCTTTATAAATTGCTTTTTAATCAAATCTCTTAAGAGTAATTAAGAGTTTAATTGCAAAAATGACGTTATGAACTTTAAAAAGACGTTAATAATATGTTGCATCACCTTCTACTATAAAAAGTGCTAAGTTTTAATGGTTGATTAACCTTTTTGTTTCGAAGTTTTTTCAAACTGTCCGCAAAGAATTGAACTGTTTTAAATTTTTCGGAAAGATTTTCTACATTTATGCATCAAAAGTTATAGCCTGGGAATCCAAGCGTTAAACTTTGTTCACAGTCTAGTTTTATGATATTTTTGCTGCTTGTTTAACGCTTGGCGCAGGTAACTCGCCATCAGGGAGATTTTTCCCTGCAATGCAGGTTCGGCCTGATTTGCCAGCTTTCGGCGTATTACTTAGCAGTACTTTCGCGCACATTTTAATACTTTCAATGCGTGCGCATAATTTATGGAAAAAGCTGACTATGTAGAAAAAAGGAAAACAAATGAAAATGAAAATATAGATTTATTTAGAAACAAAATGGCTGTTCACTGGAAGTCTAAATACATGTGGCTGATGTTTTGATGTGGTTTTTAGTAGTTTTAAAAGTCTTTAGTTACTCTAATAGAGCTTGTGAAAGAGTTTTTATGGTAAGTTGATTATGTGTGTGTTGCCTGGGTTTCCAAAGTTCAGAAAGTCTGTCAACAAGGGTTCACACACAGACTGTTTATAACATTCTGTGTCAGATTAATCTACCTGCACCAAGCTCTATAATTTTAGAACTTTGTGAGGTGAGGTATTTTTTGTTTTTTTCTAAGATTACGAGCTTGGATATCCAGGCTACAAAAGTTATGGCTGTTTTTCTATGAAAAATTGGGATGGAAAATTGGTCAAAAAGCACTATTTTCAAGATTTTGAAGCAAAATAAGCTTTTAGAAAAATTTTCCGATAAAATAGTTTTAGTTCGATAAAAGATACACCATCTACCGCAAGAAATTTTTCAAAATGTTTTTTCTTCACCAAAACTAAGCTCTTCAAAGTTGAAATACTCTTCTTCGCGAAAGTCTTCATTTTCTTCTTCATCAATTTTTTTCAATGCAATTTTTGAACTTTTAGATTCAGGAATAGTTTGTCTATCAGAAAATGTATACAATGCCATAGTTTTGTTGGTTAGATCAGTCAGAAAACACATTTTAAACACCACAATTATGAAAAATTCACTATGGTCAGAGCCCTTAACTTTGTATTCGGGCGGGTTAAAAAACAAACAGTGCGTCATTGGTCACCGTGCTTCTCAAACTCATTCACATCTCATGTTTTTTAAGCAAAGACTATTTCAGGGATACGCACAGTGTAGGTGCTCCTAGGTGTATACCTACTGGTGGATCAGGCGTTTTCGTTTGAGATTTGGTTCTTAATGGATGAGGATCTTAAAATTTTATTTTCTACTTGGTAATCACTCACTGGATCTGTAGTACAAGCGTGTCATCGATTGAAAACATTCAAGTATTTCAAAGTTTCCTTACAAAATCAATTTAGTTTTATAAATCCCAAGTTTTATAAATCCCAAGTTTTATAAATCCCAAGTTTTATAAATCCCAAGTTTTTAGTTTTAGTGTTAGATTTTCAGATTTCAAAGTACAATTGATTGCAGGTTTACTTTAACGGTATTAGTTATAGTCAGTGCTTACGAAGGTTTGAACTTTAACAGCAATTCCCTCTTAATAAATATTGAGAACGACCTTTTGGGAATACATGTTGAATGTATGAATACCATTCGAATTAATAATGTTATTTGAAAACGAGGCCCACAAAGATTTCATATAATTCGAGAGGAAAATATAAGGACGAGATTTTTTTCGACCATTTATTCGATTTTACTTTATAAATTCCGATTCAATGTTTCACAAAAGGGGAGGGGCGAACTTAATAAGTATAATCTTTATAGTGTCTGTAAGCTTGGCCCTTTTGAAGGATATAAAAGGGTGTGAAGACGAATTATTGTAGCGCCACTTACCACACGACAGAGCTTACACTTTCAAAGGATTATAGTTTTTCGTGGGTTTATGTATTATGCGTGAAATTGAGTTTGATTTATTTCAAATAGATTTTTTTATAAGCATACGGGAAAATCGGGTCGAGGCTCGATTTCCTTAGCAAAATCTCATTTTCAGCTTTAATTTATGCTTATTCATATGCTTAGACCTCGATTTGTTGATTTTCTTTGGGTTTATTTAAATCTTGAATTTTTAAGTCGGAACATTGATTTGGCTCAAAGAATTACAGTTTTTTTTTTGTAATTTGGCGCCGCAGACGAAAATCTTTGTTCTAAGAAAGCTAAAACAGTTTTAAAAGTAACCTTTAGAAATGCTGCACAATTTTGTTTGCATTTCAGAGGTATGCTTAGCATTATGTTTATTTTTTAAGACAAACAGATATCTTTGAAACTCATAAAGTACTTTCAATATCATGAAAAAGACCCAGTGCCCAAGCGGTAACAAATCTTATCATATTGAACGAACAGCAAGTGTAAGAATTCATCCATCACCATTGGAAGAACGTAAGAGCCGATATTTCACATGTTTTATAGCCAAACAATCTAGGATAAGCTTTGACGAACTAGCAGATACTTTTAACGAACAACCCAAGATCGTATATAGAAGAAACAAAAACCTTCGTGACCTAATAGGTCAAACAACAATAAAAAACAATAAAGTATTTAGAAAATCCCACACACTGAGAGAAGGCAAATGTCGCCCATGTCTCACAAATTCCAGAAACCTTTGCTGTCGTCAAGTAACCACAACCTCCACGTTCGTGTCACAACAAACAAAACGCCAGTTCAAAATATTCCACAATGTCAACTGTAAAAGCAAATACGTCATCTACCTACTAGAATGTCAAATCTGCAAGATCCAATACGTCGGTAAAACTGAAACACCCTTCAACGTCCGTTTAAACAACCACAGAAGCAATGCACTTCATCCGAAAGAAGACACCATCCCAGCGTGCAAACACTTCAACAAGGAAGGACATAATTTCAATTGAGATGCTAAATTTACGATCATTGAACAGCTAAGAAATATCGAAGGAAATGAAAGCCAGCTGAAAAACACCATTCTATCACGAGAGAACTTTTGGATCAACAAACTAAAAACCTTAAAACCCAAGGGTTTAAACCAAGAACTCAATTTGATAGCACCTTAAGTCTGTGTTTACACGTCCATTTTTTCCAGATCACTTACAGACGGATCATAAATATACGTCACAAAAAAGCGTTTATTTGACGTCAAAAATTTTTTTTGTTAAAAAAAACTGAATTTTTTTAGCTAGAAATATACCTTGAAAACGGCCCTGGCCGAAACATGTTGGCAATTTCTAGCATCTAATGGTATTTTTGTCTCGATCCTCCGTCCGATATAGGATAAGCTTTCAATTGTTTCCATTGCCAGCATGTTTAGCTTGCTATGGATTGAACAGAATATTGAAAGAGGCGAGAAGGCGAACCAGGTACTTGATTCATGGCGCGGACGCCTTTGGCAACTCGACCATCCCTTAAATAACGATAAGATGCCTGTACCTAGTTTCATGTTATTATTCATCTTATTAAACCTGAAGTTAGTGTGTAAGATCATGAGAATATCCAACACATGCATGATCCATCAAGTTCTTATAATTTTATATGGATTTTTCGCCACTGCTTGGGCGCTCTGAGAGTCATAGCTAAAAGAATTACAGCTAAGACAAAAGAGATATATTACACAAAAGGGCAAATGGACGAGTTTTTTATCATTGCTATTACCTTTCAAAATATTTTCTGACGGCTTATAGAGCAAGTTAGGATGACAAGTGTTAGATGTCAACTAGTGATGCGTTTGCCAAAAAACTGTTCATCGTCGCCTCCTGGATTGAGTGAGGAAATAGGAGATTACAGTATTGTTATTTATAAAGTAGGATCGGCCGTAAACGAGGGTAACCTTCAACACGCTTTTGCGAAACTTGAATAAATCTGAAGAAGCAGAACACAGAAATGGCTGTTACAATAATCATATTACTGTAAAAATAGTCCTGATTTAGCACGTTGAAGTAACCCTGATTTACAGCATTTGCAGTTTGAATTAAAGTTAATTTGGCTATAGTAATGCAAATTGTTCAATTATGCCTGAGAATCTGACGTTCAGTCTATTTTAATCGAAAAAAGTCACCCAACCTGTCCAGATCTCACCTTCAGTTTTTTCTTATCCGGCAGAAGCACAATTATTGCATGGCTATAACCTAAATAGTTTGTAATCGGCAACCTTAAGCACTTTCACTTTTATTTTCGAATCTCTGAATCGAAGATTGAAATTGTCATTTTCTTTTTAGATTAGAAATTCATAAATCATGCAAAAAATTCTAATAACATTACAAAACTAATAAAAATGACGTGATTAGATTGTATGAAACAGACCATGCTTTAATTTTAATGGTATTCAAATTTTAAAACGAGCGATTTGTTTGACCAAATTTTCATGATTGTCGCGCCTACCATTTTGCTGTTGCTCTTTGACAATGTGATATTTTCTCATAACGGCGCGCCTTCGACTCCGTGATTGGTACATGCGCACAACCATGCAAATAATGAGAATGAGGGCGCAGGTGGGCGGTATAAAGTTCACTAAAAAATGTTTTAGGGTCGATTGTCGGTAACGTTGTGCTTTTGAAACATAGTCCGGTTTCTTTGTTGTAGTTATATATTTGTGGATGTCTTTTAAACTAAACTCGAACTTAGACGATCGCAAATTATTCCAGCCCAATATTCGAGGCTTGATGGTGATAGAGTATAAAGTATCTCGCGTTAAGTTTGTGAATATTGCGAAAGTGTTACGAGTCTCGCGTAGTTGCAATTCATATGGTCCCTGGCACTGGATGAGGTATTTGACTTTCCTGGTTAATTCTTTTGACGTTTCCCATTGAATATGTAAGGATGAAGAGGATGTTTGTTTTATATAAAGATTTTGAGGTGATGGGTTACAGCAGGGTGATGAAGAGTTCATGTTGTGCTCTGGTAGTCGAATGTACCCTGGATAGCATATACAGCGCGTTCTGTTAACATTACTCTGACTATTGTTTCCGCATTTACGGTATAGTTCATTATTGGACACACCTGTACCTCGATAAAATGAGTTTGTATATAATATACATTTTCCGTGGTATAAAATCGTTCCTTTTCGGCAATTGATGTCTACCAAGAGAGCATGCGCGAAGGTGGCCGTTATGATTGCCCAAAAGAAAAGTTTGTCCGTCGTCTGTCGCATTTTTTAATTGGTGATTTTGATCAAAATATTTCCACTCATCTAAGAATCCACCATCAAGTTTTGTATTCGAATTCTTGGTGAAACAGATAAATATTGAATGGAAATTTCTCTTAAAAGCTTATGACTGACTGAATATCTTATTCTCCACAAAAATATCTTCGGAAAGTCTCCACTATTCAGACATAAACATTAAACGTTTTTATTCAAAAAAACTTTGTCTTTACAATTCAACTTATTTTTCATCGAACTTTCACAGTTAGCTTATTTTTCTCTCCTTCATTCGCTTGTAAAATGAATTGGATGAGACTTCTCTACTTGGATACTCAAATGAAAAGTGGAGCTAACTAACTGTTAAACCTCAAAATGTCTGAGCCAATTTGTGAACTATTCTTTCTCCTTTGTCTATATCATAGAATTCAAGTGACCTGAAATATCATCACTTTCGTGGAATTTTTATAAGAACAACTCAACTGTCAAATAAAGTTAATGTAAATTTGAATTAATAAGACAGCGACAAATACTCTACTGTTAGCGCTGGAGTGAATAAGGTCAAAAAGCATAATTCCATTATTACATACATTGCATTACTCTTTTAAAACTCCAAGAAAAAGCGCGACCACAGCAAATGATCATCCCTAACAACATTGATAGAAAGAGAGTATAGAGAATACAGAACACATCCCAAATACCAGATAAATAAAAGACCACCACAAAAATTCATTATTTTTGGCAGCAGTATAGAGAGTCCATCAAATCCTCACTTTTCCACATTCCAAACAACCAAACGTGGTATTAATGTAAAATAAACCGAATTGTTAGAATACCCAGTGTTGCGCAAAGCATAAAAAATCAGCAGTAAAAATAGAATCTCCTCCATAATTCAAGAAAATCAACAAAAATCACATCAGCAGTAATAATTCTTATCTGGTCTGTACACAAGTATAATATGAAGCATTTTAAGACGTACACCAGCCTTTAAAACAACTTGAACAGCGAGGTGAAGAAAAAAACACAATGAAAAGGTGCTTTTTACCAATAACATCACAGCACGCCCTTCAAGTAACAATCAATATAGAGTCCCAATCTAATTATATAGTTCAATGTGAGAAGGTATGACTTTAATTACTAATATTTTGAACTGTAATAAAAAGCTTCGCTATACATCACTCACCTTGAATGAGACAGATCTGTCAACGGCTATTATTGATAAAAAATCAGTCTGGCAGATAGATTTAAAAGGACAATAATTGTTCAGTCAAACACCGAAAGTCGATCAACCCTAATATTAACGCAATAAATTACCTATTTCGAATGCTGATGAAATGAGATATTGACAGATGTCAATGTAGCCTCTGAAATTGGATTATTACTTAACATTTATGTGATCATATCCACGAATTACTCTGCATTGAATCCGGGGGAGGGGTGAAAAAATCAGTCCCTCGTAGGGTACTTTTTTGGGGGGGAATACGAAAAAAAAGGTGGAAACTATTGAGAAAATTTCGAACTTTCAGTCCCATTCAGGGTCTGTTAGGGTCACTTTTTTCGCAAATTTTCGCAAATTTTTCTAAAAGACGAGTCCTCCATTCTTCGAACCTCAGCGGCACACCCCCGTCGGTCGGCAAGGGTAGTACCCCCCCCCCGGCAATTGAAAAATTGATTTTTGAGATTTTAAATTTTGATCGAAACTCACAGAAAAAGAAAATAACAAAAAGGTAAATTCCCTCTATCACTGTTTCGTGAACCAACTTAAACCTTCCATTGTGAATTCACATGGTTGTATACTTGGTATGATCAAATGATACTTAAAAAAAAATTCAAACAAAAACCAATAAATGTTCCTCTGTTTTCCAAATTCAACCATCAAGTCTTTTGACACCTTGAACAAGAGAAGTACAGAAATATATTTCCCCGAGTTGATCATAACTCAGATAATAATAATCGCTAATTAAACTTTTGAGAATGTATACGTTTCCAAAAGCTGTCAAACATTCCATCTTGATCATCGTTAGCACGTCACTGTTTCAGACATTCAAATCTAGATAGACATGATAAAAACAGATCCTCCTTCGAGCTATACATACATCTAAATATCACATGGAAACTCGAAATTCAATTGGTATATTTATCGAATAACCTTCGACATCCCAACCAGTTTCACGATGCCGCATCGAAAACATAACAAAATACTTTTAGAGATCAAATGATGATTTAGTTTAGTATCAAAGGACTGATTCTTGAAAACTTTGAAATGCCGACATCTAATTACCATACAGGAGCCGCCTGAATGAAACAGAAAAGCCGCAAGCAAAAAATCAGAATGAAAAGGAGATGAGACTGACGGAATAATTACATATATCAAGAATTTTGATATTCTCGATAAATAGAGTGTGGATGGTTTTGATAATCAAATTTGAAACGTCAATCACCGTTTAAAACATCATATTATTTACTTATAACCTAGCTTTTTAGCATATATGGTGAATAGGTAGGATTATATTTAGACTGAACGACTTTTCTACAAGTTCAAATGTCTGTTCTACACTGTATGTATTATAGTTATTATAGTTATAGAAAAACTGATTTACAATAATATGCCCAATAACTCCTATATCTAAATATTATTAAGTCTTTTTAAGCTAACTCCACCTTAGCTCTCTCTTCCCAAGTATCAAATTGTCATCAAATGCAAGAATCTTTTTAAATTGCAGGGCCATTTTGCACGAAAACCAAAAAATTAGTGTATTTTCCTTACTTCTGATCAAATGCGTCACTACACAATTAAAGCAAATTACCCATAAATTAGTGTAAGTTATTATTACGATATGTAGGCAGGCACGCTCAATAATTTAGATTCCTATCAAATGATTAAATTGACCAAAGGAGATATTCCGGCTAACTAACGTAACTTTAGGATGTTTTGTTTTTACCAAAAGCTCTGACTTTATTCGTGTAGGACAGCTTGCTTCAGATCAAACCCTTGACAATCCTGACGAACAAATTTGAGATATTCAATGTTGAAGCCTCGCTTTACTTTAAATAAGAAAAGGTACAAAATTCAAAATCGTTGACTTTAAAAAGTAGCAAAATATTGGAAGGTTGGTTTTCTCAAGTCAGAACAAACATGTAGCCCATAGTGACAAACTTACTCGCCTGGCTTTGCTCTAAATTGAAAAAAATATATTTTGACATAGTTTAACAACTTTTAACAACTTTATCAAACTTTGAACTGAACTTTGTCAAACTTTGATCTAGACCAAAGCCTAGACATGTCTCAATATATAAGAATTCTTTGTCGACACTAAATAAAGCGGATTGAAAGATTTACGTAAATTTATGATTATGTAACGGAAATCTTTCAAAAGAAAATTTCACAACTTTTTAAAAACTAATTGCTACGACTTCTTTACTAGAACTAGAAATCTTCAAAAGTGAATGAAGAACTGTGAAGAACGAACTCTGCAGCAAAACAGTGGTGCAAAAAGGAAAAATATTATCTTTGAAAAATATCAAAATTCAAAGAAATAGATAACAGCCTGTCGCACGCGTACTGTTCATCAAAAGCTAGTAGTACCCTTTTAAAAGGTCAAAATGGGAGAAAATATAAGATAAAGGGGAAAGAGGGGACGATTTTGAAAGTTTAAAGCCGTCTAATCGATCCACAAAAGCAGTTGAGTGAATATCGATTTCCTCGATGATGAACAGTGATGGAGGGAAAGAAAGAATTCTAATTAGATTACAAAAAGTATTTTGAAGGGGTTAAACGTCTCCCAACAAAAGGGAACAAATTTAAAACAGCGGAGAAAGTTTCTCTCTGTAACAAACCAAGCAAGCCAACTGTGTGTTGTTTGTCCACAAATAACTCCAGTACCAAATAAAGTATAATTTTTTTACCCCTCTTTTCAAAATGACAAACAGTTTAAATGTCAAAATATGCTCTACAAAATATGGTGTACGATTTTAAAATGTAGAAAAAATATATTCATTTATTATTTCCAAAGCAAAAGAAACTTTATGAAGGTATAAATTTTTCACGAGAAAGAAAAGGAATATATATAAAAGTTTCGAGATGACAATAAGATAGTCCGCACTGATAATTTGTAGCTTGATAAATAGGCTTCAACAATAATAGGGGAAGTCTTTGTACAGTGATGATAACACCTATCGTATCCAACTGACTATATTTAGATATTTCAGAAGCCTTGTGCAACTGATAACAAGGAGATCTGCTACTGATCAATATGCCATTTCTCATTTATCAACATTTATAACAAAAACATTTATCAAGATAATTCTTCCATACTTCTAACAGAAAAGTCAAAGAGTAAAAGCATAAAAAAGATAAGACAAAAAGATTGAAATTTTCTTCATCTTTGCGTGATGGTTCGCTCATGAAGATGACAAAGACAGTCGTTTCAATATTGTTAACAAGAAGTTTGAATTAGGGTAATTCATAGGATGTTTCATTCACCTTACACTTTACCCCAGATACTGCGATTGGATTGATTGAAACAAAGTTTCCAATTTAATGTGAACTACAAACAAAGCCCGTCTCTAGGTGTAGCTAACTGTGGCTTCTTTCATTAAGTAATAAATTGTGCCTAGATTTAGGTAATTTTAGGAGAAAATTGATACTTGTGATTGCAAAGTTAAACTTCAATTAGCACTAAATGATTTCAAAATATATCCATAATTAGCGGGATAATGTGAGGTTTAGTACCGACCGGCATAGTTTTATTTATTTATTTCAACCGAAAAAAAAATCAAAACAACGAAAAATCAATATTTCTGATAACGTCATCGAAAATTTATGAAATTTTTTTTATTTCAATCGAAATAGTTTATTAATAGTTAATACGATTTTTCGTGAAAAATTGAAGTCATTTTAGTGAGTACTTCTTGAGATATTCAATTTTTAATTTTTATGACGTCATCGTTATGACGTCAAAAACCATGTTTTTGGTAATAGCTTTTTTTGGGTACAAACCAAAAAATAATTCCAACAAAGCGATTTCGTTAATGTACATCAGAATACGCTTCTTTTGATGTATCAATGAGTACCCTTAAACTAGTGCTATTGATGGGCTGCATTGCATCATGGCAAAGTTGGACGTATCGTAACTCACTCGGAGGTAACACCCCGCCCACGGGGCGTTTTTTATATCTACTTGCCGTGTGTTGGTCTGTTTCAGTTAGCGAGATTCTGTATCTCAGTTTGTCTCAGTTTTCTGGGATAAAATCCTAGAAAACAAAAGCGTAGGAGTTCTCTTTTGAAAATTGAAAGATGCCATAGCATTGATGCGTCAAATGTAACGTCACTTTAGTTGAGCTAGATTGAATGCTAAAAAGACAGAAACATTCAGAGATTTGCGTAAAAATATATGAGACACGGAATGTTGCCTAACCGTAACAAACTCGTGAACTTCGCGTTATCTTTTCAGTCAGCGAAGAAGAGTTTGGCTACAGCCGGCAAGATCATTGGGTAAGCTTTATTTAGGCGTGGTGAAGCGAAATTGTATATTTCTATATTTGCCGTGGTCGCAAAATAATGAATCATTCGCCTTATAAATTTGGGTCAGGTGGAGACCTCTTCATATATCAGTGGGAGATCTTGAAATATATGATTGTTTTATAAATTGTGAAATCAAATGCTTTCTTTAGATGCGCTGTATTTTTTAGCAAAATCTGTTAAACCCTGGCAGAATCATATTTGATATTCTTTTCGAGCAAAAAGCCTTTATGGTTTTACCTTAAACCAAACTTTCGCTGTCTAGAATGAAATTCATCCTTCTTATACTTAAATACACTTTGAGAAAGAAGATTGCAAGGAATGGCCTAAAATAATTACAATTGATAGCCTCCCTTCCGTGTCCATCCCTAAAACCTGATCTCTATAAGCCACAAAAAAGTTGTTCAAGCGTTTTACGAGCGGACCATCTTATCTTAAAATAGGAATTTTAAGATGTAGTGTTTTTGTGAAAATTTGATCTATTGTGCACGATTTTAAGGTCAGAAGTCCAAAATTGGCCGAATCCCCCTAATTCGCACTAGAAGCAAAAATTCAAAAAATAGTATTTTTAGGCCTTTTCTAGACTGTAAATATTATGTCAATGTCTTTTTAAGGCGAATTTTGTTAGTCCATAACTTTTAGTTTATAAACTCACATGTCTGAAACGAAATTCTTCAATGCGGTCTTTAAGCAAAATGAATTTTCAGATTTCGTGAAAAATACACCCGAAATTCGAAAATAATGCTACAACTTGCTTTACAAACACGCATTGAAGTGCTTTTATGAATCAATTGAAAGTGTCTGGCTCTTTATGCTTCACCCATTTGAACCAATCATTATTTTGGCTGACATGGGTGTGGTTGAAAAGACCTTGGTAGAAAAATTTATTGACGATTTCATAGACAGAACTATTTCAAAAATTCAAAAAAAGTATTCAAACATTAAGTAAAATTGACCTTATGAATATATTTCTAGATTCGAAAATTTGTTTTTAATCAAAATGTTTGTTCAACAGTTACGCTATTCAGAGCAATAAAACATTAATTGGAGTCAATGTTGAACTGAAATCACACCGTTGGTTAACTTTTGTATTTGATACCATACTTATTGCTCCGGCCTAGGAGCTTTAAATTCTCTCTCGTCCGACGACGACGCTCAAGACATTTTTTGTTTGTTTATCTAATCCGATAATCTATTCCGATTTAATAAAAACGGATTACCTGATTCAAATAATACTGTGATTTGATTGGCCGAAAGTATTTAAGAAAAAGATGGCTGCCGAAAGTGGACTAGTTGACTGTGTAGCAAATACTGGCAAATCTCAGTGAAAAATTGATCATTTTCATCATTATTCATGATGTTTTGGACATGATTTATGAGAAGTTTGATGCATACTGGCTCTCTAACAATGTGGAAAGACTTTGGAGAAATTTTGGCCATGAATCGTCAGCTGATCGAGTGCTTAAAAAATCTTGCATATGGCTAGCTAACCATAAAATTCTGTTGGTAACTTGACAATGAAACTTTCAAACACACATCCATTGGAATTTAAAAGAGAATACTAAAATTACTACATTACAGTGAAAATTTGAAAAAGATCTGAGTAGTTTTTGTGGTGTTATGTTTATGGCTGAAAATGATCCTGTTTTGTATTCATCATTATTATTGTTGACTGGCGACCGTTCCTTTTGATTCTTCAAACCCGACACATATTTTTTACAAACATATCACTATGAGAATTCAATAAAGGATACTATTTTTACAAACATATCGCTATGAGAATTCAGTAAAGGATACGAAACACACAATTCCTTTTTAAATTTGAACAAGATTGGAGAAATTTTCACAGTGTTATGGCTGAAAATGATCGTTTTTGCACTTTGTCGTAATTTCATTGCGGCTGGCGACCGTTCCTTTTGATTTTTCAAACCCGACACAAATTTCTTACAAACATATCACTATGAGAATTCAGTAAAGTATACTAAAACACAATTCCTGTGTAAATTTGAACAAGATCGGAGAAATTTTCACAGTGGTATAACTGAAAATTATTTTTTGGACTTTGTCGTAATTTCATTGCGGCTGGCGACAGTTCCTTTTGATTTTTCAAACCCGACACAGATTTTTTACAAACATATCGCTATGAGAATTCAGTAAAGGATACGAAAACACAATTCCTTTTTAAATTTGAACAGGATTGGAGAAATTGTCACAGTGTTATGGCTGAAATGATCGTTTTTGGACTTTGTCGTAATTTCATCGCGGCTTGCGACCGTTCCTTTTGATTTTTCAAACCCGACACAGATTTTTTACAAACATATCACTATGAGAATTCAGTAAAGTATACTAAAACACAATTCCTGCGTAAATTTGAACAAGATCGGAGAAATTTTCACAGTGTTATAACTAAAAATTATTTTTTGGACTTTGTCATACTTTAATCGTAGAAATTTTAGCGAGACTTATTTTAGCGTATAAAGTTAAATTTTAGCGATCTGGCGATTTGGTGTGTTTTAGTGAGATTTATTTTAGCGAAAATAGGGAGAACTCGCTAAAACGCTAAAATTAGTCTCGCTAAAATTTCTACGAATAAAGTAATTTCATTGGCTGGGGTGACCATTCCTTTTGAAGATTTTTCAAACAGGAAACAGGTTTTTTCCAAATATACCACTATTTATAACATACACACTATTGTACCATTTTATTTGGTTTATCCTACTCTTCCAAGTATTATCCCAACAGAAAAAATAATGCTTAGCTCAAAGCCGTGGCCTCTAATTTAGGCTATTTTTCTCCCCAAAATTTTAACCGGACCAATCAAATCAACGGCGCATCATGGCTTCGCTATTGGTAAGTTTAGAAAAAAATTAAACTTGGAAATATTCA
The DNA here is from genome assembly GCF_902728285.1 of Clytia hemisphaerica. NCBI lineage: Eukaryota > Metazoa > Cnidaria > Hydrozoa > Leptothecata > Clytiidae > Clytia > Clytia hemisphaerica. The sequence continues at coordinate 255,464 of NW_027103358.1, forward strand.
CTTCTAAATGTTCATCTCCTTTAGCTCCAATTTTGAACTTTTTAGTCGAGGATGAGTGGGCGGGGGTGGGGTTGGTTCTTTAGGCAAGAAAGTGCATGTGTAATCACTTAGAAGAGCTAAACTTCCAGCTGGCCTATTTATTTGTTAAGTTTATTTCTCATACTCGCTCTGCAATAGAATATTACTCAACAAGCTCATCTTTCACATCTTTTAATCTCTTAAGCCGGAGCTTCCAGCGCAGCTGGTTTATATTATATTCCAATAAGAAGAATGATGTGTTATAAGTAAAACTTTAAATTAAAAATACTTTATAATATTTTCGTCATTATTATTGTAATTTTTAAAATTAATGTAATTTTAACTTCTTCTGTTACAATCCTTCTCGAAATATATATATTGAGATTTTAGTGTATTTTGAGCTTTTAAATCCTGAGATCCTTAGATTCTAAGTCTTTAGTCTAATGTTGAAACTCAGAGTTAAAACTCTACTTTCTAATTGTAGTTTAAAGCGCTTAAAAATCATTAGTGGTGCTTAAAATATCGCAGGGAAATCCCTATTATATTTGTCTCGAATATTTTGTGCAAGATTGTATTATTTTAACTAGTCATTATAGAAAAATTATATGTTACACACGTACACAATCAACTTAATTTTTGAAGCCATGAAAACTTCTTAATGAGTTTGTACACGAAAAAAGCTGATCTCCAAAATTACATGAAGACTAGAAAAACAATCAGGAATGCGAGGCAATTAGGAGTTGATTGTCAAGTTTGGCATACTTCATTTTAAGTATTTTTGTGCAACAGCAGCACTTTTCAAGAATTTTTAATAGTCGGACGTGCGCAACGCACTGGGCTCAACTTCAGTGGCTTCAAATTATTCATTGCTGAATATGATTGCCCAATTGTAGACCCTCAGATATTCGCTCAATGAACAACAAGTGTGCCAAATTTCAGCCAAATCCGACCATTTTCCAAAGTTTTAGCCTCACTTTGGCGAAAAACTCGTCCCCAGGCCCCAAAAATCAAAATTTTTGAAAAATGAAAAAAAAAAAACCCAGATATTCGCCCAAGGAACAAGTGTGCCAGATTTCAGCCAAATTCGACAAAGTCTCCAGGCTGCCCCAAAGTTTTGGGACACACACACAGACCACAGACAGCTCAACTGAAGTTGAAAACTACATATAGTGCTCCTGTGAGCTCTCAAAGTGTCTTTGTTATGTTTCTATACCTTCTACACTTTTGGTATTTATAATATGTCCAGTAAGCGTTTGAACCCATTTTGTCCTCAATTCATGTGCTCTAATACCGTAGTTTTCAGATCAAAGATTTCATCTATTGTCATTAACATTTAAGATGAAAGTTAGATGAAAGATATACACTTTCGATATATCAAGCAGAGTCCAAAAATTAAATCATAGAGGGTAGGATTAGAGGCTTGTCTCCTTCTCATATAATTTTGGTCATTTGCCTGTGTTCGTTGTTTCAAAGATACTTAGGAAAATAAAAAATTAGCAGTACCATCAGTGTGACCAAGAAAATTTAATAAAAGAGTGCGTTGCTCAATATCTTTGTTTACCATATTTCAGAACGAGTCAATATTTTGTAACTGAATCAAAACCTTTCTACCTGATAATGGAACAAATTTCCTCTGGAATTAATTTCGTGGTTCAGACCACAAAAACAGCAAACTTTAGTGGAATTTAATTTCGCGGTTCAAACCACAAAAACAGCAAATTTTCGTGAAGTTTAATTTCACGGTTGAGACATTTTCGCGTTTTCCCAGAAAATTGAATTCGACGAAAATTTGTTCCGTTAAAATTTCTTCCCCTAAGGTAAACAAAAAACAAACCTCATTGGGACCACCACATCCACCGAGCACAATCATTGCCTTCTCGTTTAATGTAAACTGAAAATGAATCAAAAAGCATGGTTGCATTAATGTTTGTAGCCTCCCCAATCCCCGTCCCAGACGATTAAGAAACCTTGGTTTGAAATAACCCCTTTAATTAATCTAAGATAAATTTTTGTTCAAGGTAATGAGAGTTTTGGCAAAAAAACTTTTATGATTTGATTTTTATTTCAAAAATATGGAACATTATACACAGCAAGAGTCACCACATATTTTGTTCGAGATATAGAGTTTTTCAAAAAAGAGAAAAGTCTCTACCTTTGTATTGTGTATGACTTTAAACATATTTACCTGTGAGTGACCGAAACGTTCTCTTGGCTTCGTTCCTCGAATATATTGATGTCTCCAAGTAAGAGTGTTTATATCAAACACCCAAATGTCGTTCAGTCTGAAAGAAATATTTATTATTCGAAATACAGGAAATATAGTTTGGCCATGACCCCAGAATTGTGTGGAAGCAGAGTACTGCGGTTTGACGCACTAAAGATTAATTGTGCATGTCCAAACTTTTAGTAAGTTAAAACATGGTTAAACCCTCAAAATAATTAAATCTTATTGGGTGTCATGCATCACATGACTTTCTTTGGCAAAAAAAAAAGATAAATTTCTATCTTAGGGGAGAGGACCCTGCTAAATTTCATCATACTGTATCAGACAAGGAATTCTTTGCGAAAAAAACTTTCGATACGTACCGATCACTACGTTGTGAGCCACCAAATATGATCATTTTATCACCAACAATGGATGCACTATGACCAGCTCTTGCAGGGGGTGGACTTGCTATCTTGAGGCGTTCCCAACGTAAGTCGTTCAAATGGAAAATTTGTGTATCTTCGAAGAATCTAGCATCAACACGGATTCGATTATCAAGAGGTGGTTGACACCAACCTCCATACATTATTAAGAGCCCTTTATCATTTATATGTGGTGGTGGTGGAATAGGCGACGGTAGTTTTGAAGTACTATACCCAACTAACGTGCAGCATTCTCTAGGTGCGGGAAGCAAGCCGTTTGCCTGAACTCGCTCCCATGTGTGACTTGACAAGTCTAGTCTGTAAATATCATTATATGTTGAACCTGAAGCAAATTCTGAATTTGAACCACTGAAAATGTATAAATATTGTCTCATTATAACAGCTGCATGCGAGAACCGAGGTGATGGTACATTCTTATTTTGCCTTTTCACTTTGGTTCTAACAGCGCCTTTTCGGTGTGTCCCTGGGACAAGAGTATCTGTGATATCATAAGATCTTAGCTTATGGATTTGCCACATGATATTTGAAGTTCTAATGGCCTCATGAAATACACGGTCGTTATGACGTTCAATGGAGGATATCAAGCGATTCCAGCGTCTGTTGACAAGTTTAGCAGTCTTTGTATCAGTATACGGTGAAAGATATGATAATACTTTAAGAATAAGTTCTTCAGGAAGATGGTTGAAAAAATCCCACTCCAGTTCTTCATTGTCTTCTTCCATTATGATTTAGTATTTTTGTAAAGTTTTTGCTTGTAAACAATAATTTAACAATAACTGTAAATAAAAAAGATAGAAAGAATAGAAATTTTCTATGAGAAAGAATTAGAAATTATTAATAGTGTCAATTTAGTGTCCGAGAATCTAAAACAAACTCATCTATTCAGTGAATGTGGTAGCAATGAAATTGCATTTTACTATTATGCTGGGGTGGGTAACGTATACACGTGTGTCCCAAAAAAGCAGACAAAATTTATGTAAAGTAAAATCCTCAAAACTCATAATCCAAACTGGGCTTAAGAAAAAAATTCAAATTCAATTTCAATGATTCAATACAATTCAAAACTCAGCTAAAATTGCTAAAATCGTCAGCAAAATCAAGATCAGTTAGAAACAAGCCTTTACTGTGCGTACGGAGAAGTGCCTTTATTTTGATCTCTTTCTGGTTCTAGAACCCAGTCTACAAAATTCTTTTTCAGGAAACTGTTGACGATACATTACCGAGTTTTATGTATCGGAGGATATCGAGAGCGACAGTAAGTAAAATCAATACAAAACAAAGTCGATAGTTGATGTACGGCTCTATATCGCTTTTGCTCACCTAAACAGACGACGGTATTTTGGTGTTTTTACCGTCGTCGAGCAAAGTGGACGGTGATTTTGGAGAAATGTCAACTTTGCTTTATACCGCCACCCTCGATTTATCTCGAATACATAAACTCGCTATTGACACATTGACGATATTACTAATACCCATTTATGTACAAAATATTTCCAGATCTAAAACTATATAATGAGAAAAACTGCTTTTCCCAGGATATTTCCGAATCAACCAGAAAAGTTTTGCTCTCCAAAATCAGACTTTGTTGCATTTATGGTATTATCATTCTAAAAAAATCCTATGAGCCAATCTTGAAAAAAGCTGGTAACAAATGAACGGAGGAACAAACAAACACAGGCTAATTTATAGGACTTCCAGGTAAGCCAAATTACTAAAGAAGCAAACAATTATTTCTCAAAGTACTGGACTAAATCTGGACTAAACTCTGCAGGAGGGGTGAACTCTATGCTTGTGCCTCACGCAGAGTAGTAAGAAAACACACAACAATTTACATAGCTGTCAACTCTCCTGCATTGGGCAGGAGACTCCCACATGCCTACGTTTTCTCCCATGGGAAAAAAATTCAGCCAAATCTCACACATTTTCAGGATTTTCTCCCCCATCTCCAGCATTTCCAAAAATTTTCCGATTTCCTGAAAAAGAAATTCAGATTTTGAAAAAACGAAAAGGCAAAATTCCCTGATTTCCCTGATTTTCCAAAAAGAAATTCTGATAAAATCGAATTTTGCACGAAAATTCCGATTTCCCTATTTGGACAATCTCAAGTCAAAAATCGCCTAACTTTTTCAAAAGAACTTTTTTGACTTTAACAAAGGATAAGAGGTTAACTTATTTTTATTTGCTACTTTACATGCTAACTCAAAATTTATTCAGGATCACAATGATATATATACATTATAGAGGTTAAGTGTTGAATTTAAAGAGATATTATTGGTCAAAGTAGGGTTAAGAATATGAGGTTAACTGGCTCTGAGGTTAACCCAATGGTTAACCTAAAATTGGTATGAAATGTGAGGTTAAAGCAAAATAAATAATTGGGTTTTACTATTTAATGATTGGGCAACAAAGTAAGGCAGGGAAAACTAGGTTAATTTTTCAAGTAGGGTGTAAAATTTGAGGTTATTTCAGAAAAACACCCAGTTTGTGAGGTTGACAATGATATTTCAGTCTAATTTTGGATTTCAGACAAACAGTAGCCGATTATTAAAAACAACTAAACATGAAAATTATATTTTAGTATAAAAAGTGAGGTTAACTGGTATATTAAATTTGAGAGACACAAGTACCTGAGAAAGGGGTTAATTTTAAGCTTTCAGATAACCTACATAGAAAGGGAAATTGTGTGATAAAATAGTGGGATCCATTATTCAATGGTTGAGGAACAAGGTAAGGTAGAAAAAAAGAGGTTAATATCTGTTAATAAATGAATTTTCTTTAGATTCTTAGGTTGCATCAACTAGGCTTCGAAGTTGAACCTTAGATGAATAGCATTTCTAGCTTAGTGTTGATTTCAATAAGTGTTAACCTCAAATAGCTAACCCTTTCTTCCATTGGCTTATTTCAATTTGTTCTTCATTCTGACAATTTCTATTTTAACCTGTGCATAGCATTTCTAGCCAGAAATGAAGGTTTTGCTTATTTGAAATGAGTCAAAACATCCTACTTTTTCAGGTTGTTTAACCTCATTTTAAGAACCTTTTTGGTCTATTTTATACTGTTTTTAGCTTAGTTACTTTATGCAAGCTTTTAAAAAGTTATTTTGTTCATTTAGCTTTAATAGAACTATTTAGATCAATTAGAAAAGCAAATTTCTCACATTCCTTAACATAGAGTTTTAATTTCAACCTCAATTTTTAACCCTACATTAGAGCAAAGATTGTCAATTTCATAAAAACCCTATCGATCTAAGCTTCTAGTATCATTTTATTTTTGTCCTATAACTTAATACACATGCTAGTAGAAGATATGGTTAAGAATGTGAGGTTACTTGTTACCATTTTTTTAACCTCGTGAATTACACCTTTCTTGTGGGAAATATCCAACCTTTTTTAGACAAGCTTGATATTTGAAGCCTTTTTGATGACTCCCTAACAATTTTTTCCCCGATAATTCAATAAGGGTCTCTATATTTTGAGGTTAACAAGAGTCTATAAATTGTCAAATTAACCTCAAAAATAAACCTTTTTCAAGTTTTTTTTTCATTTTTGGGTACATGCCATCAATTATGACCACCACTCAAAATTTCAACCTTTTTAGATAAAAAATTAAGATTTTATGGCCAATAATGTAAATTTTCCACTTTTTCCTCCAAAAAATTAACTTTTTCTTAGGCGACATTGATTTGAGATGGTCCATGTTCTGATTTGGAAAAATTGGATTATCGGGGAAAATTTTTCTGACTTGGAGCTCTCCCGCATTTTTGTGAGACAAAGTTGACAGCTATGAATTTGTCCCATTATGAATTGACCAATCAGTAATGTTCCTGGCCAAAAAACACATATTTAATTTATCACATTAGTCCAAATCTGGACTAAACTCTGCAGGAGGGGTGAACTCTATGCTTGTGCCTTATGCCTTGATTGCAAAAAAGACATTGCAGTAAGAAGCAAGCGAACATTGATCATTGAGCATCAAAACAATGATAAGAAAAAATTATTACACAACAATATGCATTAAAGGAGACGTCAGCCCTATTTTTTATCATATATTTTTTTGTTACATTTAAAAAATTTATATAGAATGAGATGATCAAAATAAGCTATATATCATTGCAAGTTTTTTTCTCAATTCGTATTAATAGATGTTTGCCTTTTTAAATCTGTGACGTACCAAATGTGCTTATTCAAAAGATGAGACTTTTAAACAAAATTTAAGTTAAACAAGATTTTCGGCAAAAAGAGAGAGATTTCATAATTATTATAATTATTAAAAATGTTGGAAACAAAAAAGACCAAATGCAAGATGCCTGATGAATTAAGTGATACTTTATTATAACCAACTAGGATGCATGTGGACTGAAACTAATCAATCGAACAATAGGTGTTCGATCACCTAAACAATTTTTGAAACTTTAACCAAGAAATTTCGGTAAATTTTGATTTATAGAACAACAAAAGCCTTTTAGAAATTTGTTCTTAAAAGACATAGTATATTCTGTTTTTATCAAACTTTCAAAACACGCAAACTGAAAGCAGTAATTGTGACGTCACACATTCTTTCCCGTGCAAAAAAATATTAAAAACCCCCATTTTGATATACAAGGTCAAGTCCAACACGTTAGTAAAAGCTGCTTTAAATCAGGGGGCTCAGATCAATGTTTCTATTTGATCATTTGGCGGTTCTATTCCTAGGAGAATAATTCACCGTTAGCCGAATAAGGATTATTTTTGTACCTTCACTGGTGATTTTTCAGCTTGAGTTTATGTCTAATGTTATGGTTTTTTGAAGTGTTTGTTCTATAAGATGAGCAAATTTAATTATTTTTAGTTTTACAGAGAAGCAAATTTAATTTTTCTTCTACAAGATTACACTTTAATTTAATGCCAAGTATTATGCATGTAAGTTTTATATTAATATACTTATACTTCATTTTCCTTGGGAAATACAGTGAACATAGTACTTCATTTTCCTTGGGAAATACAGTGAACATACGTCATTTTCCTTGAGAAATACAGTGAACATACGTCATTTTCCTTGAGAAATACAGTGAACATATAGTCAGGTAGAATTGTATAACTACCCAGACAAAAATGGTGTAGAGATTAAATTTTGCACAGAGGTCCAGGAACATATCAGGAATCACCAAAAAAAAGCCCCACCCCCAGGAAGATAAAAAAAATGGGTTCACTTTTGAAATTTGGACCACGTGGTCCCAAGATATGACCTCTAAAGTTAAAAAAATGACGATTTTGATGACGTCAGCATTTTTACTAAGAGCGATAAATTGGAACATCGATATGCTCATCATGTAGCCCTGATCACAGGCTTTCAGAAAAATATATGGTTTAATATGTTTAGATCAATATGCCTTCTTACATGTCTTTAAAAATATGAATAAAAGTAATCACGGAAAAGGACGCGGAAAAAAAAGACATAAGTGTGAGAACAGAGTAATCAAACTCGTTAGAAAAAGTACTGTTAGAAGTCATAAAAAATCAACCTGAATAAATGCAATCGAAATTCCAGAGCACTTCGTAATTCCCCAAACAACATAGGCTGCACGCATCCCCAGAATTTATTTTGTTATAGCTATATAGTTTTGCTATATCAAATCATATCAGAGGGGATGCGTGCAGCCTACAAACAACATTAGGCGGCAATCAAAAATATGTTTCATTCGGGTCCTAAAACATCTTCAAATCCAGTCGGTCGGTCGGTCAGTCAGTCAGTCGGTCGGTCGGTCGGTAGTAAATTTTGTCGGATTTTTAAGATCTAGTAAATCCCGATGAATCAAGTCGGCAATCAACAGAATCTTATGCCGCCATCTTTAATTTGCCAAACTAAATGTGCGCGCACATGTGGTAACCTTAAAGCGGCCCTTATTTTCGGCCCCCAGGGTATTGGCCCTACCGCGTTGCTGAATTGTGACATGAAAATTTCGATGAGGGTACATGAAAAAACTTGAACGGGACTCAATGTGGGTTAAGTAAACTAAATATAATGATGAGACATGCTCTGTTCGCCTGTGCCCGCCATTATGGGAAAGATCCGGACCTGCGAACAGCGCCCAAAAAAACCCGACGATTTTACCGACTTTCCGAATCGGGTTTTCTTGTAAATAAACAGTCGGTCGGACGACCCGAACGCAACATATTTTTGATTGCCGCCTTACATTACTATGTCAAACTCCCATCACATAAATTTTACAATTACGTCAGAGTAGATACGCTCGCCACCGAAGAGGTTTATTTGGAAAGGGTAATTATATTTTTTATTGTTCGCTTCTTTCTTAAAGATTCGCCGGGTTGGAAAAGTATGAATTTCTTTGTACATATTTTACCTACCCCAAATATTTAGGAGGCTGAGTTTTAAACGAATAGTCAAGTTGAAACGAACGATAATTGTATCAAGGTCTGTTTTATTTACCCCCTGGTGACTTAACAAAAGAGACTTAAAAAACTCGATATTACAATCCAATTATTGAAAGTTTTGTCTCAGCCTTTTTATAATGAGCGAGACATACGTTCTCTGATTGCGCAATTTTCATATTGACATTTTCGAGGCATTTTGATGTAACTGATAGGTCCACTTTCAATTATTATCAATCATTATTTTTTTTGATTACTGTCAGTTCAGTTACTGCCTCATAGTATTGTACTAAAACAGTACAGCCCAGGGCCCGCGCCACCGGGGGGGCCGGGGGGGCCATGGCCCCTCCACTTTTTTGCAAAGCAAAATAAAAAATTTCTTTTCACCTAATTATTTTTTTCTTTTCTGTGCGCGTGCCAATAAAAACGTTAGAACCTTTTTAAGAGGGGACAGATGGACACTTAAATAATTCTAATAATACTATTTTGTTTTAAACAAACAAACTTAACAGTTTTCTTTCAGAAAATCAGAACAAAAAGGAAGCTGTTTTAGCCAAATAAGACAGGTTGAAATCGAAAATTTTCCGCCCCGTCGGCGCAAACCATGGTTGCGCCTCCTTAGTCACTATATTTTTGTTGGCCCCCTCACTTTCAAAATCGTGGCGCGGGCCCTGCAGCCTACACCTAACCTGAGATCAGATTGTGAATGTTTTCTGCACACCACGCTGAAGCTCTAAAGGGATGTGTGAAAACAAACAATCTGACGAATATGCAATCTCGAAATCGTAAGGACCGCGTTCGTCTAAAAGGACTGGGAATGACAACAAAGTTGCGCGATTGTGTTTATGAATAGGGCGCCGTATTAGTTTTTATTTTTCCGGCGCACAACAAGATTCTTGTTGTAGAATTTTCCGCGGGAGGACTATTTTCCTCAGATGTATAATTTTCAAGTGCCTTTAGAGGTTTACCGTGCGCGTAAGAAAATTATGAACATCTGTTATCAGGTTACCTACACCTGGCTGGTTGTTAAAACTAGAAAAAAATGGGTGAATATATACTCACAAGGTCAGGAGATATAAATAGAATACTGAATTTATGTTATATCTACTAGTAAAATACTCTAGTACAGGTACTGAAGATTCATCAGGAGGATTGTTGACATCAGTGTTGAGCTCTCAAGCAGTCAAGCATTTTTGACTATTTTCTGTTTCTAACTTTCTTCAATTTTGGTTAGAATGTATCGTTGAAGACTTTTCGCCTTTCAATAGCATCCGTCGTTTGTAGTAAGATTTTACTTCTCGGAGCTACTAAAGATTCAAGACCCGAAAATCCCGAGTTATTTTTTCCGAGTTAAAACAAGCCGTATATGTATAAAAGTTGCGAAGCGATCGAGGCAGGTCACTAAATTCGCAAGTTGCAAGCAAAAAGATAGAAAGTATTGAATGAGCCCGATAAGTTCTTTTTTCTAACGTTATAGGCAGGGGTCTCACCAAACAAAAATGATTCATACCTTATTAGATGAATATAAGTATGGAATTTAACGGCCTTGAAATTAACATGAAATTTCTCAATTCGTGTTAATTCACTTAATTACACGTCTCCTAATACTCATGTAAGGTAAGTAAAAAATATTCGAAGAAAATTTTAAAATCGCGTCTTTTGTTCGGGAAAGCTTTTCCACCTAAACCTAAAAAGTAAATTATTTTCAATTTTGGTTTTTATTTTGACTCATTTTACTTCCGGTTTTAAATTCCTCGTGTTCGAAAATCGAACTTTCTAATCTTTCAAATTTCGAATGTTTAAATAAAAACAAACATTCGAATCCCCCCTGCCATAAATAGTTTTTTATTTGTTAGAATCCCAGAGTAGACAGTCTTTCCTCAGTAAATGATTGGTGACTCGATGATAGTATTCGTGGTTTCGAAGATTTTTACATGTAAATGTTGATATCAAATCTAGTCTTTATTTTAGAGTCCCTTGCATACAACCAAAACCCAATCAAAACAAAAGAATCCTCGGGGTCAAGCACTATCCAGTTTAAACACCAGTCGGTCTATTGAGACAGGGATGTGAAATACTGTACTGAGGAATTTAATCTTTAATAACCATGCCCAGTTACGAGTTAGAAATATTGTATCAAGTTACATCATTATTCATACACAAAAATTTAAAAGTTTAGGTTCTATAATTATAATAAATCTATTAGTGGTATAAAATCCTAAAGATAAATATAAAGAAAAACCAGAGAAAAAGAACTAAAATTTAAGAAGATTTTCCAAGTGGTGAAGCCTGTAGGGTTTTTAATCTTAAATCTGCTGGAAACAAATGTTTGACAGTCTTACCATTGATTTAGGAGCAAACTCTTCACATTAAAATAATTTTACCAGCTGTAGCACAGAAATTTAAAACAGTTAAAAGTACATCATAAATATCCATAATATCATGTTTTGATGATAACTGTCAAGATTTGTTCATGGACACATATTTCGATATTTTACAAGTCATTTCCATTTCCAGCAATTTCTAAAATCCTTTTACAATCATATGTTTCCTCAATATTTACTTTATCCTGGCCATCAAATGCATATTTATAACAGCAAGCAACCAGAGCCCACATATTTTCGAGCAGCCAAGTCAAGATTTCAAGAACAACGACAAACAATCAGTTCTCTTTTCCACTGAATAAGAAGAGGGATAAATTCTTCCAGATTATCCATAACTTGAATATGTTCGTCCCCATTTCAAAGCATGCAAAAAGGCCAAGTTCATGTTCTTGCTCACTCTCTTATAGTTATATTCGCTTTGCAAAAAAGGTTTTTTCACCACGTATGCAGGTCATTTTTCAGCTTTCCTTTTCAAGAAAATGACACAACAACTCTGTTGAGCCTGTCTTGTCAATGAAACCAGACGAAACAGTAAAAATTTCCATCTTCTTTCTTCTGGTCTTTCTCTTTGCTACAGTTTCAGCTTTTTCTTTTCAACCAACATCTTACACCTCTTCAACTTTTTCAAAACAAAACATTCAACGTTTCATTTTTATTTCTCATATTTCTCACAAAAAAGTAAACATTCGAAATTGGAAAGATTCGAAGGTTCGAAAGTGTCTGTGTTTTCAATGCTCGAGTCAATGCAGCGACTTCTTAAAAGGGAGCACCATGAGAGCAGAGAGAGAGTTTGAGTTTTTTGAACGCTTCGACCGCGCGCTGGTTTTCCGAACCAATCAGCTTTCTGATATGGAGCGGGAGTAAAGAAGTTAATAATGTACGGGAACGACGGAATATCTTTTATGGAAGTTGCCCTGACTCGGAGATTTTCGGCGCCGTAGAGTGGTTCTTTTTCTCGACGAAGCCATCCTATATACAATCTACCAGTCCGATATTGTAACGCCTCTTACCTGGACGAAAACAACCGGGATCTGAATACTTAACCCACATTTAACAGATAGGAACTAAATTTTCGTTTTCGTCTTGCGCTCCCCTGGGTATATAGAATTTAAAGGTACATGCACACTATAGCAAAACTGCTTCGCTCATGTATATTCACCTGGCTGGTTGTTAAAACTAGAAAAAAATGGGTGAATATATACTCACAAGGTCAGGAGATATAAATAGAATACTGAATTTATGTTATATCTACTAGTAAAATACTCTAGTACAGGTACTGAAGATTCATCAGGAGGATTGTTGACATCAGTGTTGAGCTCTCAAGCAGTCAAGCATTTTTGACTATTTTCTGTTTCTAACTTTCTTCAATTTTGGTTAGAATGTATCGTTGAAGACTTTTCGCCTTTCAATAGCATCCGTCGTTTGTAGTAAGATTTTACTTCTCGGAGCTACTAAAGATTCAAGACCCGAAAATCCCGAGTTATTTTTTCCGAGTTAAAAAAACGAGTTACGACAAAACTGAGTTAACCCGAGTTACAACGTCATTTTTTGAATCTATTGACGTCATTTTTACATTTCATTTGCTTCCTTTATAGTCCCGCGCTGCTGAGGTCGATAAATGTTTCATTTCGTGACACACATCTTAGAACTAACTTTTTTTGGTGGAAACTCGCGAATTAGTATATGTTATTATGTAGATTCCAAAATCAAAAAGTTTCCACGATATTATCGTGCAAGTAACGAGTAATTGGCGATTTTTTGCGTTTCCAGGCAAAATTGCAAGGCCTGATTTTTGGGGGGTCTTCAAATTAAAAAAAGACCTATATCACATGATAGAGCTCTTCAAACTGAGCAAAAAAGTGTATTACACCACCAAAGTCCCAACTTCTCTAGATCAAAATTTATTGGCCTATTTGTGGTAAAAAACTGATGGAAAACAGGGAATTTCCCCACAATCTGCATTAATTTATGCAAAATAAACACCTTTTTGACCACAAATAGGCCCATAAATTTTGATCTAGAGAAGTTGGGACTTTGATGTAATATACCGGGTGACCCACGAAAAAGTTCAGACGTTTCCCGACGTCTTGAGGCCGTACAAATGTCCCAAAGTGCTTGGAGTTTTGATATTTAGAAAGTAGATATCCTTACTTAAAATTTGAGCTATCACTTTTTAAATTTGACCAACTTGTTCTCTGCTTATGAGCTTTTAAAGTCAAAATTCACTTTACGGAAAGGGTAAAAAACACGTAAAAAAGGGGTTGGTATCAAATTTGGTATTTTTAGACGTTTTTGATATACAGTTTTTGAAAAAAATCTATGAAAGCGCCAATTTTTATAAAAACTAGCCTTGTTTTAAACAAAAACTACTTTCAAAGGTGTTTTTATTAATTATTAATGTCATAAAACTGGTTAAATAAGTCAATTTGTAAGTGATTTTCTAATTGATTGCATGAATTTAATACCTCTTTTTAATTTCGCCTTAGCGAAAGTATTGTGATAGACTTTCTGTGGTGAAGTTGGAGAAAAATGTAGAAAACGAAAGTAGTCGGGTGGATAGACTCACTAAATTTAACTATCAGTTATGTATCACAAATTTTTACAAGCTAGTTTAACCACGGAATCTTTTCGCGCGTTTTCTAAAAATTACGTCATGAATACTTTACTGGCCTAGTACTGTGGAGAATGAATGCCAACGGCTGTGAACTGCCTAATTAGCTCCACAGTTTAGAGCGTACGGCTGTCCTCCAAAGTAATTCAAGCTTGAACATAAATTCTTGCAAAATAGTGGAACTCAAAATATTACAAATCAGGAAGAAATAGTAAGTATAAACTTTCAATTTGCTTTTCCAGTTCCACATAGAGTTATTTATCTGGTGGATCTGTTTCAAGCACCTTTTTTGCCCTTTCACATAGTGAGGCTGAGGCACTTTTTTTTGCCCTTCAGATTTATCTGCACCGCTTCCGGGCTGCTGAATTTGATTGAGGTATTTTTTTTTTGTCCTTCAGATTTAAGCACTGTATTGGCCACTGAATCTGACTGAGGCACCCCGTGGCCAGGGCAAGTTATATCTTGTGCCTGCGACCGAACAAGCTGTACGATATCGACAGCTCTAAATAAATATATAACAACAACAACTAACATAGTATAGATATACTTAAATTGTCGGTTCACTTTTCACAGTTCACAGCTGTTTTTTTATAAATCTTTATTATTATAGATTGAATTTTTTAAGAGATACTTTACACCATCAGACTTGTAAAAAATATTTTAGTCAGAGGAGAGACAAAGGTTTTATTTTTATTTTGCAGCGTTTCTGTGTGATATAAAAAATGATATCAATTGTATTGTACCGTGCACGTATAGGAAGCTTTGCTTTCACAGCTCAAAGAAACATGAAATGTATCACTAAATCTATTGTTCTTGGTTCTGAACTTTCCAATGATGCTCTCTCAAAACTATTGAGACCTGTTCGTTTCGTAGCACTTTTAACCCTCCTATGTTTTGCGATCCCAAAATCATTTGAACCAACAGAGGTTTTCACACCTTTAGATTTTAATTGGTTTTCAAGAAATGGAATTTTTGTTGAGTATCCCAATGCAGTGCACAAATTAGGAGATGAAAGCCTTATTTTTCTCAAAGTGAATAACACACTTCTACTATCAGGTGATGTAGAACTTAACCCTGGTCCTAGTGTTCAAGGTTCTTTTCATCAGGGTAACCGTAAATTCGGTGAGACAGCAGGTATTCAATGCTCGTCAAATTGTTTTTTTGCTATTTGCTATGCCCAATTTAGAAAATTATCATTGTGGAAGACTCATGATTTGGATTACGTTTTAGACCAAGGCGATCTGAATTTCAAAAAGCTGGGTATCGTTGGTAACTCTCCATATATTGAAGAGTTTTCAAGATCTATTGATATAGGAGGAAGTATGTGTGCACTAAATTTCAATATTTTTGAAGGTTATTTTGAGACTGATAATATTACGGTAAATTTTGTTCAGGAGGAACTCCTATTGCAGCATTCTGGTGCAGTTTTAGTGATAGCTGGAAATTGCTTAGCTGTAATGCACTACAACAAAAATTATTTTCTTTTTGACTCGCATAGCAGAGACTCTGAAGGCCATCAAATTGAAAGCGGAATTGGAACTTCTGTTCTTTTAAAGTTTGACAGGTTACAAGAAATTAAACAGTATATAAGATCTGAGTATAAGAACACAAATCTTTTTAACATTATTTATCTCAAAACTGATTTTTGTAATGAGAAAAATATAAAAAGTACTATTTCGACAGAAGTCATACGTAGACAAAGAAATGCTTCATATAAGAGATCAGTCGAGAAAATCAAAGGCACTGAAAAGTATAAAGATTTATTGCAACAAAAAAATGTTTCTCTTAAAAGGTTACGTGAAAAAATTCAAGGCACTGATAAGCATGAACAAGAAAAGGAGAAGAAAAGACAGCGTCTAGAATTGATTAAAGGATCAGAAAAACATGAAAATGAAAAGGAAAATAAGCGTAGCGCTGCAAAATCTCTTTATAACTATAACAAAAAACTGAATTTAGGAAAAAGGGTTGAGAATTTCAAGCAGAAAAACAAGACGGTCCATATTTTATATGTGTAATATGTAACCGAGGCTTGTATAAAAAAGGAGTAATTACTTTTGATGAAAAGAAGTACACAATTGGCCTTGACGATTTGGAAATTGATCCTATTGCCTCCTATGACAGCAATTTCTATATATGTAAAACTTGTCATAAAAAACTAATTAAAAATGAAATTCCATGTCAATCTGTTTCTAATAAACTCCAAGTTTTTAATCTCCCTGACCATTTGAGTGATATAAGAAAACTGGAAAGAATTTTAGTAGCACAGCGGATTTTATTTTCCAAAGTCATGATCATGCGCAAAGGGGAATTCCCTAAATTGCAGGGTGCTATATGCAATGTTCCGATAGAAACACCAAATGTATGTAAGGTTCTTCCTAGAGGAAATGATAGTAGTGGTATCGTAAATGTTGAATTGAAAAGGAAGTTATCCTATAAAAACCCTGTTATTTCTCAACAAGTCAGGCGTCAGAAAATTTTTGAAATTTTAGATTTTTTAGTCAATAATAACCCATTATACCATGATATTAATATAGATATGTCAGCTATTGATCAAATCATTGTCAATAATGAACAAAACACTAATTTGAGTGATTCCTTGTCAACAAATAGTTCTCGCAATGATGTAAGGTTTATTGATGATTCAACAGTTTGTCTGATAATCAAGCCCTTCGAAGAGCCATTGGAAAATGAATTTGAGTCTGACGATCCACTCAGTCAATATCGCTCTGCGACATGTGAAACAGTAATCGTATCTGAAGTACCTAATGTAATCGTGGATGATGAAAATGCAATTTTGGCTCCTGGTGAAGGTCAAACCCCTAATTCGTTAACTAATGATGAATTTTGTGAAGAATTAGCTCATCCACATCTATTTCCTACTGGCAAATTTGGGTATAATGTCAAAAGAGATATCAAATTGTCACCGACTAAATATTTTAATCAACGCTTATTAAATTTTAGCCAAAAGTTTGCCTCAGATTCTGATTATATTTTTTTTGCTATGAAAACATTGCTACAGTTTAACCTTAGAAGTAAAATCAACATTGCCATAAAAATTACCAATTCAAATTTAACTGCAGGGATGCTTGCAAGCAACTTTAATGATATGATTCAAAACTGTGTAGCGTCTGATAATGCTTACAAATTTATGAGTAATATCAAGGGAACACCTGCGTATTGGCAACATATGTTATCTGATGTTCTTGCTATGGTTAAGCAACTTGGTGTTCCAACTTACTTTTTAACGTTGTCTTGTGCGGATCTCCGCTGGGAGGAATTCATAACCATTATAAGGAGATTGGCCGGGGAGCCTGATACTAATCATGAATTTCTTGATTACAACACCAGGTGTGCGTTACTAAATAGCAACCCTGTTGTGTTAGTGCGTCAATATCAATATAGAAAAGAATTATTTTTTAAAGAGGTTGTAATGGATGGGCAACTTGGAAAAATTACATACTACGCACTTAGAGTCGAATTTACATTCAGGGGTAGTCCACATGACCACTGTTTACTTTGGGCAAAAGATGTCCCGAAGCTTGAAGATGGAAAAGAGAATTACATTAAACATATAGATAGTGTCATATCTGCTAATGTTCCGGACAGAGATGAAAACCCCGAACTATGGAATCTGGTGACAAAATATCAAATTCACTCTCATTCACGCACATGCAGCAAGTATCGAAAGGATGAATGCAGATTTAATTTCGGAAAACTTTTTTGTAAGCGCACCATTTTGTCTGAACCACTTTCAGAGAATTTACCTGAAGATGAAAAACATGAAATATTAGTTTCTCGAAACAACGCAATCCAAACTGTTCAAGAATATATTGACACAAATTTACATCCAAAAAAAAGAAATATTTTGAATCCTGATAAGCCTGATTTTATTGAAATTGGAACTATAGACTCAATTTTAGAATCTCTAGGGCTAACATATGATCAATATGAATATTATTTGTCAATATCACCTGATAAAGATCAACATTTATTTTTAAAACGTGACGCGTATTCCTGTTTTGTTAATAATTATTTTGCGGAAGGTCTAATGGCATGGGAAGCCAATATAGACATCCAGCCCGTTTTCAATGCGTACAAAGCAGTTACATATATGTGTGCTTATTTTTCCAAAAGCGAAGACAAATGTTCCACTGCAATGCAAGAAGCACTAAAACAGGCCAATGATTCAAATGACAGTCAGTATGAAAAAATGTCTAAAATTGCAAAAGTATACAACTCTAATAGAGAGTGCTCAATACAGGAGGCAGTTTATTTAACCATGCCTGAATTATGGCTCAGAAAATGTTTTCCTGCTATTTCTTTTGTAAATACTAACTTACCTGATCAAAGATACAGAATTTTCAAGTCCAAAGAAGAAATCGAGGAGTTACCTGAGGATTCAGATGATCTTTTTAAGCGGAATATGCTCAATAGATATATAGACCGTCCAAACACTGGCATATTTAATAAAATGTGTTACGCTACTTTTTGTGCTAACTATACTTTAGACACTAGAAATCCTATTAATGTGGAAAATGACTGGCAGCCAACTGTTTTAGATGATTCTGTCAGCGGTGTAAATCACCAAGATCCTCAGACACTTCCTAAAGTGATGCCATTAATGAACAGTAAGGAAAAACTCAAGCTAAGAAAAATCCCTAAAGTTTTGAGATATTACACTCCAAATAAACACAAGCATCCTGAAAAATTTGCTCACCACATATTGATGTTATTTTATCCCTTTCGATCAGATGAAACAGATCTTCAAGTTGATGGATCCTTTGTTGTGAAACTAAATATGGATGAAGTAAATACCACAGTCAATGAAAATAAACAGATTTTTGAACCTGATGGTGATCTTGTTGATTTGGTATTGCAAAACTATCGAAACGACATGGTTAACAATCAAGATGCATTTGCGCAACAAGAAAATGATGAAGTGCTTGACTTAATGAATAACTTCCAAGATTCATCCGAAGACGAAGATGAAAATGTTAATGAAGAACCAACTTTTGCGCCCTTCACACAAACACGACACAGCTTCCAGTCTGATGAAGAGATTAATGCCCACATCATATCTTTGAATTCTAAACAAAGAGACATTTTTGATGTAGTACTGGATTGGGGTAAAAAATTTGTTCAAAACTCAAAGTGTACACAACCTGTACAACTAGAGCCGATAAGGATGTTCCTAACAGGTGGTGCAGGTGTAGGAAAATCACACTTAATAAAATGTATTTTCAACTGTTTATCCAAGGTACTTGCCTATAAAGGTCAGGAACTTGAAAAACCACGCATAATTAAGTTAGCACCAACAGGAATTGCTGCCATAAACATTTCTGGAACTACGATACATACTGGGTTGAGTATCCCCGTTGGAAAATTTAAACCCATGGGTCAAAAGCAGCAGAATGCCATCAGAAACAAGCTATTACATGTTCAATTGATAATAATTGATGAGATATCCATGGTTTCATCTAAACAACTCTTGAATATCCATACAAGAATTTGTCAAATTTTTGGATTACAAGATGATAAAGCCCCACCATTCGCTGGAAAAAGCATAATTGTTTGTGGTGACCTTTACCAATTACCACCAATCATGCCACCACCCATATATTCATCAGGAAAAAGCAGAAAAAGCACTACTGTTGATTCATTTGATTTATGGCATTCATTCAAACTTGCAGAACTTGACGAAATTATGCGTCAAAAAGATGACATGGATTTTATTGATCTTTTGAATGATGTTAGAGTTGGCGAACTGGATACAAATGGAGAGGACTTAATTAAATCTAGAATGATAGCTCGAGACAACCCCAACTATCCTATAGAATCTTTACATTTGTTTGCTGAAAATGCCACTGTTAATCTTCACAACAGTCAAAGGCTAGACACTCTACCATCTCAAATGATAAGTATGGAAGCTTTAGATATCTATCCAAGAGGTCTTACTGAATCTCAAATTAGAAAGGTTAAAAACATGGGCCCAAGCGACACTGGTGGTTTGCTATTTCAGTTAGAATTGAAAATCGGTGCAAGAG
The DNA here is from genome assembly GCF_902728285.1 of Clytia hemisphaerica. Taxonomy (NCBI): domain Eukaryota; kingdom Metazoa; phylum Cnidaria; class Hydrozoa; order Leptothecata; family Clytiidae; genus Clytia; species Clytia hemisphaerica. The sequence continues at coordinate 275,538 of NW_027103358.1, forward strand.
TAATGTTAATTTCTAATATTGATATCGAGGATAGGTTGATTAACGGTCAACTGGGTACTGTTAACAAAGTTAATGTCAGAAACAACAGAGTAGAGCAAATTTATGTGAAGTTTGATGATATACAAGCTGGGCTGAAAGCTCAAAGTAAGGATCAATATGCTAGGGCTACTCAAACTGTTCCCCTCGAAAGAAGTGAAGCCAATTTTCCTTTTGACAAAAAGAACGCAATGAGTTCTCCCAGTATCGCTCGAACACAATTTCCATTTAAATTAGCTTATGCTTGCACAGTGCATAAAGTACAGGGCTTGACCTTAGATTCTGTTGTTGTTAGTTTTGACCTTCGGGCACAAAGAAGATTCAATGCGGGACAAATGTATGTAGCAATGAGTAGAGTAAGGACTATAGATCGTTTGTATTTTACTGGTCAATACCGTCGAAAAGCTTTTGTCTGTAGTAAAGATGTTAGTGATGAATACTCAAGGTTGCGTCAAAATAAGATTGAATCGATAAAAGATGTTATAAGGTCAAACTCGACTTTGAATATTTGTTTGCTGAATACAAGATCCTTGAGACTGCATGCCATTGATATTCAGAAAGATAAGTTTTTGTACAAAAATGATCTGCTTTGTTTGACTGAAACACAAATGAGTTATGAGAATTCTGACGAAGATACCCAAAATATAAGAGAACAGCTCTCAAATTATATTCTTAGTCACAATATTGATCAGCATAAGTTCAACAGCATTACAGTTTGTCATCCTCCCCTTTTTCTTGACATAACTGAATATGATCATTCTTCATGTTTTTCTCTTGTAAAATTTAGAAAAAAGGAGTTTTCTGACAAGGAATTTTCTGTTTTAGTTCTTTACAATAGCTCAAAAATTCACCGGGAGGTTTTTGCTTATACTCTTGCTCAATTTATTGAAAGACACGTTATTGATATCATTTTAGGTGACTTCAACACGGATGGATTTGAATTGGACAAACGTGAACAATTACTGGTTGAAGTTTTGTCGAATTACACTTTGATGACACGCTTCCCGACACACGTGGATGGAAAATGCTGGATCATGTATGGGTACAAAAGGAGTTGTCAATCCATTATGATATTCAAGTGATACGAAAATGTGTGAATTTGTCGGACCATGATGCTGTGAAGATATCTTTATCGAAAAAATAATTTGTAAGAATGCCAGGCGAGAACACTGCTGGTTAGAATACCCGCCAGAGAGAACACTGCTGGTAAGAATACCCGCCAGAGGCAAGGCCCGGCGGGGATTTGGGGGGTTTAGTGTAGGGGGATTTAGTGTAGGAGTGGGATGACCTTATTAACTACTCTGTGCTTAATTTTAGAGGAAGCTGATAAGCTAACATAGTTCGAACTCCCCCCTTATTTTTCTAAATGGGGGGGGGGGTAGAGACCTTTCAAAATTTGCAAAAAGGGAGGGACAGTAAAAAAGGAAAAAGGGAGGGGTTGGATAGATGTTTTTAAATATTTTACCAACTAATTCAAAGGTTTTACAAGATTAGCAAGATATTCAAAAAGTATTTTTGAAAGTCCACCACTTAATATGAACTTTTTTCTACCACACACAGGTTAGGAACTTTAAATTTAATTATTCACTGTCCTGTACTGTCTATTAAAAACCCTTAGAAAAAAATTGCCCAAAGGCTGGTGGTAAGTAGGGGTATTTTTCAAAAAGGAAGATCTTCAATGAGGGAGGGGTACAGACCCATCTGCGAACTATGAGCTATTAAGTAGATGCTTATAATAGAGGTAAGCTCTCTAAATATCGCAAAAATATGCGTCGAAGATATTTCATAAAGAAAGGGAAAAATTTTCAGATAGATAGGAATACAAGAAGGAAATCTCATATATTTTGACAAATAATTAGATCCTTGCCAGTCTAACAAATTTCTTGGACCGATAATTTTCTGTTTCTAAGGTCAACAGGCAAAATTCTTAGATACTCGCGACACCCTTTTGAAAATAGAAAGTGTATAATGTATTAAATTTAGGCTACTCATGGACGGTGATTTAAAAGTCATTTTATAAAGAAGTAAAGGGACAAAAGCAATGCAAATTAAAAAAAAATTGGACTTGTGGGAGGGTTGGTGGAGGCTGAAAGATGCCTTTAAAGGATGTAAAATTTGATAACTTCCAGACTAAAATTAAGCACACTCGAGTATTATGATAAATTTAGTCTATTTTTGATCATTTCAAACATGTTGTTTTACCTTAAATATTCTTTTTTGACAAAAATTCTATCTATCAGGACCACATTTCACCAATAGCTTGTATTAAAGACGTAAGAGCTTGTAAAGAGGAAAGAAAATGTGAAAATGTTTTCTCTAAGGAATTTGAATTTCTACTTAAAGGTCATCCCTTCCGATCACGTTTTCTATTTACTTTTTGCTGATATCTTTTGTTTGCAATTGTTAATTATTTTGTTCATGATTTTTCTAGTTTTTTTTTTTAAGTCATATAGTTTGTTTATATTTATTTTCTTGTTATGTTATTTATTATCTTATGTCAATGTTCGATTCCGTACTATAAATACATCACCACCAAAATTAATTTAAACTCTCTAACATCAATATGAATTTATCTGGTACAGAACATTTGTGGGAATTGAAGCATTGTGCATCAAACTTCCAGTCGATTACAACGTTACAATTACAGATGTACTTTGATGTTATTTACGATTACTACCATACAGTTACATACCATACTGATTTATACCCGATTTTAAAGAAAAGTCAGAAAGTGTCAGAAAATGGCTCTCTATTTGTATTCATCATTATCTCAACCTGCATTCATTCAAATATTTTTAACCAACAATGGAATCGTCATTGGTAATATTAATTAAAACTCTTTCGTATAATCTGTATTCGTTGATTATCGACTCATGTCATTGATATTTATTTACTGTTTACTGCTTCATCTACTTGGTTATCCTTCGACCGTTTATTTGATCTCGCAATGCATCCTTCTCTCTTGAAAATTATGATTGTCCTGATGATCTTGAAAGTTGATGAAAAGACGTGTGCATATTACACTCATGGTCATAATAATTTGGCATTTACAATAAAGACATTGAAATATATTTTACAATAACTAAAGACAATTATTATTTAAATTTTACTGGAAGCCGGGGAACCACCGGATGTGAAAAAAAGCCAAATTTGCAACTATTCTTTTAATTTTGTGCTAGTTTTTATTTTTTTGTTTACTGTATTGAAGATTAGTTACGAATATTTCATTTATAAAGTAGAAGAAAAACTATTATACTCCTATCCGAAAATGTCTCTAATCATCTTTTATTTGGGCTAATTAAAATTTTCTTTTATAAATCTCAAGTTTCTAAAAAGTTATTTTGCTTTTTTTCTCAAAATTTTAGAACTACTAGGAGTAAAATAAATATTTTTCGAATTCAATTATTAAAAGATTGCTGATCCTTATCCGTTCGAGTTCAATTCAGTTATTATTGTTCTTTTTCCTCTTCTAAGTCACGTGGATTCTATCTTTAAAAAGGGTGGCTGTAAATGGTTTTCTAGATGACACAGAAATTACCCTTACTCATAAAAGAATGCAAATTATGCCGAATAAACAGCCCCCCCCCGCTTGTTAATTTTTCGATTTTTTTCCAACCCCCCCCTCTCCTGACCTTATTAGGAACCCCCCGTTTATTAATTTTGAAAAGTCCCCAGCTACCAAAAGAAAAGTTCCTTGTTTTGCTCTAATAAGCCTAAATTTAGTCTATTTTCACCCTTCTTTAGCGTTTTTAGGGACACATTTTCCACCCCCCTGTTTATTACCTTGAGGTAACTATTTTTTGCGGGAACTAATTTTTGCCGTGCACTGATTTGAGATTTTTTGCGGAACTTAATTCTGCCGATTCTGGACTTGGGAGAAGATTTCAGCCGTTCTGTAAATAATCAGCCATTGTTTTTCTAATTTTAAAAATTTTGCGGGAACTTAATTTTGCGGTTTGGGGCCAAATCCGCAAAAACCGCAAAATTTAGTTCCCGCAAAAGTTAGTTCCCTTAAGGTAAATTACAAAAAAATTCCAACCAGGATTCAAGCTAAAATTTTTAGCAAAATAAATACCCAAACACCAATTTTGAAAGTAATTTTGACATTTTCCATGACAAATTTTAAATTTTTCTTTCAAATTTTAAACTACCACCAAACTATAATTTTTTTCTTCTCAAAATTAAAAGCTTGTTTAAAATTTAGTAAAATGGTATGCTTCTGTCACTTTTACTTTTTTTTTTTTTTAATTTTTTTATATTGAATATTTCCACAGGATGGCGCATACAGTTACAAATGACTGATATTATTATTGGTCCTGATAAAAAATATAAAATACATGTTTTTTTTTTATAAGCATAACGCTTATAAGCATATGAAGGCTCAGATTTGCAGAATTCCTAAGCATAACATGAGCATATATGTCAGCCTAAAATATTTTTCAAGTGGTAATTTTTATCTGTTTTTGTTTCATTTTTAACTGGTTTGGTAGAGGTCAAGTAAAAAATAAGACATTCCACGGCTAGCTACATTCCACTGCTCCCAAAATCTGAACACATTTTTTACAAAATTTCTGAAATTTCATTAAAAAACTTGGCTCGGGGTGAATCATAAGCATAACTCTTAAGCATATAATAAGCATAAACTATGCCTGGATGCTTTGAGAACTTAAGCATACACGAGCCTGACTAAGGGGCATACACTTGCTTATAAAAAAAAAACATGTACTATAATAGGGGAGATAGAGATAAACGCTATGATTTACGAATAAGTTGACACAGAGGAGTATACCAATACTAGATGTAAGAGAAGCTTTGAACCTAAATTTATGTACTTTGTTGATTACCTGTGATTACTGTTATTGCAGACTTACTTTTGGCCTATTAGTTTCAAATTAGGATAGCGTGTGTCAAATTACGTATATGGGAAAGAATTAGACCCTCATGGAGATGCCAAACACCTAAATATTCTTATCCAGAAACGATAGAATGATCCGGTCCGAATAGGGTCAATTTTTTGCTGTCCAAATTTAAAAAGTAGTTTTTGACAGGGTCCAAGGTCAGTTACGGTGGGTACCCACCCAGGGGGTACTTGGTAAAAAGGGCAACTTTTCTTCTATTAAGTTCTATTAATCTATAAAGGGGTATAAAATGTATCAATGCAAAATGGAATTTTGATCCTCGCAGTGCTAGTTTTGCTTTTTTCGGGTACCCAAAGGCTTTTTTTCACTAAGTACCCGGGTACTTCTTGGGTGGGTATGGGTCTAATTCAGGAAATTTGACAAGTACCTGTACAAGTACTTATTTGGGTGGGTGGGTCTCAAAAAAATTTTTAATGCATAACTACCCTCTTTTGGCTATGCTTTACTACCCTGAGGGTTGACCCCCTAAAACCCCATAAAACTATACATTTTGTGAAAGATAATGAAAAATAGAATAAAAATATGCAATTAAAATTTTTCAAAATTTTTTCCAACGACGTCATTAAAAGGTCACCAACAAAAAAGTCGAAAATAAAAATAAAATTCAAAACTTTTGATTTCAAATTGTGACAACGAAAAATCATCGAGAAAAAGCCTATTCTGCAAAGAAGCAAAGTTCAAAGCACGTTCTTTCAGGTTTTTACAGAATGAAGAAAGTTTGTCTAGATCTTTCATAATGGCTAAATATAGGAGGCAGTTTAGGAAATTTTCCCTTGCAATTTGTAGGGCATTTTTGCTTGCAAGAAACAATTAAGTAAGTTGAAAAAATTTGACAGAAATGAGAAAGATCTATGTGCAAAAAAACTCTCGAGAAAATCTCAAAAAACCGCTTTTTAGGGACATTTCCGGTTCTACCGGCCGGAAAACTTTTTCCTTCGAGCTGCCCGTTAAATAGGTCAAAAGAAAATGAAACTTGATATTTAAATTTCAGAAGACATTAAGTTTTTCACTACCAGAGTGTCCTAATTAACAAAACAAATATATAAAACTAGAAAAATATTCTTAGTTCTCCTCTATGACAAAAAAAGTTTGTTACAAGTTCTTTCAAACAAATAAATAAAAAGAATTTCTGACAAGTTGTTACTAGTTCTTTCAATCAAATAAACATGTAAGAATTTCATAGAAAACAAATGAAATACAAAAAGCAAAAAGGTTTAAAAATTACCTAAAATTCTCTATGAAAAAAGTTCTTTCTTGCAAAATATGACTTTTCACGTTCGGAAAAACAAAAGTTCTCAAAAACAAAAGCTAAAAAATGCCTAAATTTAAAAGCATCCACACTCTACACACCGGCTCTAAATAGTATAACCAAACAAAAAAATAACTTACAAAATATTTGTCACCATATTATTTTGAGCGTTGTATTCAATGTTTATCAAACTTGTTCTTTTGGAGAACAGGGCAGTTTCCACTTCTTCCTTGTTATTGTAGTTGTTCGATGTTCAGGTTTTTGCAAGTTTTACTACAGAATCATTTGGAAAAAATAGAACTTTCCTTTTGCGTCTTCGAAACAATTAACAACTTCAAATACCAACGTTGATTAGCGTCATTTTTAAGAATCTTCAAGTTGCATGTTTCTGCAAAACAATGAAAATAGATACCTTCGACACGACCATCTCTGTTACATTCTGAGCAAAGATATTTGACATTTACTTCAGACACTCCTCGAATTGATCCAGTTATGTTCGCAACACAGAAGTTTTCTTTACTCACGTCGACGAGATTTTCCAAGGGTTTGATTTCGGCAAATATGAATGGCATGTTTTTCGTAGAATTCAGAAAAACGCGATTTTGAACTATCTTTAGACGAAGATTGTTCATTTCGTAACTCTTACCAACTTTTAATTGGTCGACATAGTCACCGTAAAGCGTGAGACGACAAAATGACGTACTGTCACAAATGTTTATGTCTTGTTTCATTAAACGTCCACCCTCGTAGGACTTGGTATCAAAACTTTCCTCGCAGCTCACAACCGAAGCTTTGACTTTGACGAGTTGGGATGTGGCCAATTTGTTTAAATCTTTGATCGTAACAACACATTCCCTTTTAAAGCAGGGTTTACATCAAATGTTAACTTTTTGGCATCTAATAAGGATATTTTACAATTGTTTTTGATAACAATGGTATCCTTATTTTCATCATACCTGGACAGCTTCACAGGGGTGTGAGAATTTTCAACTTGCTCTAAAAATTGATCGTTTCGATGGGGAAAATCCAACAGCTTAACAGATTTCTCTCTCATTTGCAATACACAATTGAAATAAGGGCTTTTTCCAGGGGTTGAAGGTTTGATCATGGGTCCAACTGCATGTACAAAGCATTCGTTTGGGTCATTCGTATCGTTTCCATTGTTTGGAGGTACCTCTCTTGACCTAGAAAAACGGAAGAAAAAAATGTGAAATTAATTTTATCAAACACACCACACAATTCAAATTGTATGCCGGAGTTTAAACAAATCATGCGCTAGTTCTAAGCCTGACGTCTCAATCAGATTAAAATATGAAATTTGGCCTATTGACACACATCTTCCATCGTGACATGAAACCCCAAAAAATATTTTAGCCCAATCATTTTCGAAAGTCAAGATATTGCGATGCATTCCTCCATCGAAATATTTTTCGGAAGTTAACTTTATAGATCTTTGTTGGCAAAGAATGTGTATTCCTTAACATCTTAATATTTGTATACATAAAAACCAAATAAACTTACTTGCTGAACTTCCAGCCTGTTGTTCATCACTTTCATAATCCGCCATTTTGAATATTGAATTGAAGACTGACCCTCAACTTTGAAAACCTACAAATAAATACAATTTCTTTTTCAGGGGGTTTCAAATAATTTAATTTTGATCAAACGATAATTTTCATTGGTTAAAGCTTATCTTATTATTCAATTAACACAATCAGTATGTATATTGAACAATAAGAAAGAAAAACTAACCCCCGGTTAAGAAACCATTTGTGTTCTGTGTGCAACGTGCTTTCAAAAAATTTTAGTATAGAATTTATAGCTTTTGAAGTCGTAAATATTTAAGTTTAATGACGTCAATGCAAAAAGAATGTAGAAAAATTAATTGCATTGGGTAGTCAGGTTGCGATCAATTGGTCACACTTGAGAGTTTTATAAATACACAAGTTTTAACAATACAGCAATAGATTGAATGCTGCAATAGGTTAGTACTTTTCACGTGAGGGAAAATTTATACGCCCAAAAATCTTCTTAAACGTGCGCGAAAATGTGACGCAAATGAGTTGATGTACCATTTTGAGGCGATTTTGGTAGAGCCTCCATAGAAAGCGGCAAATTACGAAAAGTTCTTTGATGTTCAAAAGAGCACATGTATTAGTCAACTGAGACTATTTATTTACATAAGATTTTCTTCGGCATACTGGAAAATACAAAAGTACCAAAACAGAAAAATATTCTAAATATTTTGGCGAATTATTTCTGTACAAGATGAAAGTCAATACATGTTCTTACGTCACCAATCTGCAATTTGAATCTACAAAGTGACCTCCGAAAGGTTTCTATTAAAAGTACTCTTTTTTAATAAGAACAATTTTATAAGAACAATGAAGCTCAAAATGGCCAAGAAATAAGAAAAAATTCCAAGAAATAAGAACAGTTTTAGAATTGTTCAGACTCAACTGATGACTAGGTATTAATCAAATATAGTGCTAAATTCGGGTCAAAAGGCAAAATACAGCTTTAAACTATCAAAAAATAAGAGCATCGTGCAAAACACGTTTTTTTATTAGAACACCTAATTTTGGCTGTTCCTGGATGTGCTTATTTTTTCAGCAAATTTCAGACTCAGATGTTCTTATTGATGTTTTCGTTTGAAATCAAATAACACAAGAAAAAAGAATTACACCTTTTATAATTCAAAAAAATTCTTTCTGTAGGAAAATCTGATTGCCAGGTGAAAAAACATTTCCTTTGATTCGCTTTGCAATTAAAGGCTATCATTTCCTAACTTCACTTCTCGATTTCCAGGCTGGGCATGTTCTTAAGATGTTCTTATTTTTTTGGACAATTTCAGCCTAAAAGTTCTTATAAACTGGGTTGTAATAAAAAACCGTGAATTACATGGTTCTTATGAAAAAAGCCCTCATTACGTGCGGCTTCCTTTTCAGACCTTTAAAATCTCTCTAGGGCGTGAAGGCCCAGCTCAGGAAAGACGTTTAGATAGCTGAAAAATGCCCAGAATGTCATAGCCCATCAAAGCGGTATAAAACCACATCGCGCAAAGTCAATTGTATAGAATTGCATAGGGGTAGAAATTGGGCCATTTGCTTCAGAAAAAATTGGAATTAGGTTTTTTTTTCTACAGACATACAACGTACAAAACACGTCGCTTGGAAATCCTCGAGAATTTGGACTGGATTTCTTTCATTCATTCGTTCATTCAACTACCTGTTGTTGACCTCTCTAAAAATAACACATGCTTTTTATATCATCGCCCGCTGACAATCAGCCATAACCGCTGGGGTGTTTCTAAACACCGACCAAAAGTTACAACCACGACCAGTGACGTCAAACTCTTTTATCTCGCTTATGAAGAAAAATATTTCGAAAATTTCTAGACTGGGACACTTTCGGCGCATCTGATTTATTCTTGTTTTTTATTTCTTGCAAGTCTTGACGTCAAACTCTTTAATCTCGCTCATGAAGAAAAATAATTTGAAAATTTCTAGACTGGGGCATTTTCGGTGCATTTGTTCTATTCCTTGACTTTTTATTTCTCGCAAGTCTTATATTGCAGTAACGTCAAACCTTTTATATCTCTCATAAGAAAAAATTTCTAAAATTTTGGGACAAGTTTTATTAATATCTCTTTTATCACCTTTTTAGTAACGGTATAGAATAAAATAAAAGTACAATATATGTAAGTCGTGCTGCTAAAAAATAACAAGTTTTCGTTTTCGGAAAAAAAAACTGAATTAGATAAAAAAATGTATCTAAGCAGATCTGAAAAAAGGCGAAACTAGGGCCGCAAGCCAGCATGGGGGCAGTAGAAATGTGAAGTAACACAGCAAGGAGGTAAAATCCGAGAGGCTAGACTAGGCCACTCAAAGAGCAAAAAGGCTCGGATAGGAAGGAACTCAGACGGCCACAGTGCATTTACTCTATTGGTATTCTTATTTGCTTATTTATATCTGATCCACGTGCTTTTTCTTCGGTACTTGTTCTTTTGAAAAAAGGTCAAGCTTCATAAAGACGTCCAAAGAACGTTTTCTGACTGTTCAGTGACGTCATTAAGTTACTAATGTAATTTTTTATAAGAACCAGTAAATTTTCCTGAGGCTCGGCTGTTCTTATTTTTTGGCACTTTCAGCCTCAAATTGTTCTTATTTTTTGAGGTATTTTTAGGTTATTTTTTCTATTTTTGCCGTATTTTACCTTATTTGAACCCATTTTCGACAAAAAATTAGACATCCCAGCCTTGGGCTTGTTCTTAAATTGTTCTTAATTTTTGGCATTTTTGAGCCTCATTGTTCTTATAAAATTTTTCTTATAAAAAAAAGTGTAGGGAAATGAAAATGAAAATTTGAAAATCTACAAAATTGATTATTGAATGGAAAAATCAAGAAATGGTCAAAAATCAATTCAATTTGTGCTCGAAAATTGAATAAAGCTCAAATGATCGTTAGGTACACGGACGATTGGGTACTGGCTAATAATGTTTCATGGTCCAAAAAAATTAATTACTGCGAAATTTAGTTCCGTTAAGGTATGTACAAAAACAGACAGACTGACCCATGTCATGGAAAACTTGCTGAAGTCCAGCTAAGTGCTGGGCCAAAAAAAAATATAACCCGTGTCACTTTTTCCATCGTTTAAGTGAAGTATTGAGTACTAGTACTGAGTAGAATATTTTGAAAATTTTAGGAAGACTCTCTACTGGTGCATATAATCATTAAACGTTTATCACTTTACGAATAAAATCATCACCTTTTATATTGTATAAAAAAACTGATGAACGTCTTGAAATATATTGAGTTTCCTTTTCAGATTTGTTTGTTTAAAGCGTTTAAAGGCCCCGATACACTTGTCAATAATAAATCAATATTCAAAATCTGTTACTAAATATAGCAACAAAAATATTATTGACTCAATATTGATCGAGTCCTGACACTTATCAATTTTAAAAATATATTAGTTAATAATATAGAATTATTTATTTTTACACTGGAGGGTACTAGGGTTGGGGATGCTGGGTATGTGCGAACCACGACCTACGAACCCTGACCCTAGAGAAACTGAATTTTGTTAAAAAGGTGACCCTTAGAGATTTCATCGATTTTCAAGAAAATATGTGCAATTTAAAAAAATTTTCTTAAAAATATTTGAAACATTTCTATGATTTTTAAAAATACTTTTGACTTTTCGCCATGTTTTGACTCGTATTGTGAAAAACCCGACCTTAGAGAGTAGAGAGACTATTTACACAAATGTCGACTTAAGTTTGTGACTTTTGCCTGGATGTTTCGTGAAATATTAGCAGTAGCAGCAGTACCTATAATATCATAATTTTCTCTCTTTTTTACGAATCGATTTTCTTATATTTCTCTGATAAGGAAGGTTATCAATTGGTCTTGTTTATCATTTCGTACAATTTCATTTTATGGCGAAATTTTTCGATCTTTGATCGTCTTGTTTACGTATTTTTTACACTTTCCGTAAAGTGAATTTTGACTTTAAAACCCCGCAAAAAATCGCCATTTACTCGTTACTTGCACCAAACTTTTTGATTTTGGAATCTACATACTAATTCGTGAGTTTCCACCAAAAAAAGTTAGTTCTAAGATGTGTGTCACGAAAATTGCTTTCTAGCCACTTTTTTCGATCTCAGCAGCGGGACTATTAGCTTTCGAGTTGTTTATCGCTTTTTAACTCTGGAATTCAAGAGCACAAAATTAGCGCGGGAAAACAGATAACCCTAAACACTGGGAGCACTCAAGCGTCAAAGTAAATGGACCTGCCATATGTGCAGCCCTAAGGTATATTTTCCAAGCTTCCCAAAGTGCACTGTAAGGGTCGAAATTAGCAAAGATGAGAAAAACTGCACTCTAAAGGACCTCTAAGGGTGTAAAATTTTAAAAATCTGATGATATTTTTGCCTGGAAAACAGTCAAACATTTTCCAGAAAATGCATGGTTTTTCGCTCATATTTGCTCAAATTTTGCTAAATTTTCTCTGCACTGTAAGGGGTCCGGTTTCAAAAGCCTAATTTTGGGCTGGAAGTATGGTCGTTATTTAATCGAGTGCGCCCTACCCTACCCTACCCCCAGGACAGACAAGAGCAGCCACCGGCTAGGAAGTATGAAATATCTGTTCTTTTGGTCCCTTTCTCCTGGAAAAAACTATCTATTCTGTATTCTGGGCCCTCCTGGATCATATCATCTGTTCTTGGAAAAAATAGGACTCCTGGAAATGTATATCTGTTCTCTAGAAATATTATTCTCCTGGAAAATTATAACAGTTATTCTCTAAGAAAGTTAATGTTTTGGCAATTTGTTGCGTTGGGAATTACTTTTTTATCGTTTATCGTTTTGTGTATTGCTGTGTATTGTACTCTTTTTAATTAGTTTTTTACGTTGTAGCTCGTTTATAAGCTTGTTCCACTCGCCTTTTCTGTATGCACTCTTATCAAATCGTGATAGTGACAAGATGTGTGTCAGGAGAAAATCGTTCTCAGAGAAAATCGTTCTCAGAGAAAATCGTTCTTAACTTTTAGAAGCTTTTTAAGCCTTTAGTTCTCAATCGTTTTGGGCTTTTGCATATCGTGCATTTGTTTGTGGCGAGATATCTTTCGTAGAGATATTATGTGATGAATTTTGTAAGTATTTCATAATTTAGTTTCTTCTCTGCTTTCCTTTTACATTTTGACTATTTTCTACATTTAACCTGTATTCTTGTGATTTTGTCAGCAGTAATTTTGTACAAGGTTTTGCTAGTTTTGCCTTTATGTACTTGTTTCTAAACTAGTTTTGTGTTTACTTTCTAGCTGTAAATATACTGTCAAACCGTGACCGTGTTATTGTCCAGAATTCGTCCTCGCCCAAACAGTTAAAATGCTCCTAGAAAATGAGACCTTTTAAGAAAATTATGAAGCTCCCTGGAAAAAAATCTGGCATCTGGTTGTGTTTTTCACAATTTAGCTCCTGGATTTTTTTAACAAATTACCCGCTGGAAAATTGTATGTGTTTTTCCTTAAAGGGGCCCCCCAGCGTGAATGGGCATTCTATTTTCGGTTGCGTGAATGCGTGAAAATTGGAAAAAAAATGCGTGAATGCGTGAATTGATTGAAAAAACCTGCGTGATCGTGAAAATTCACTTTTTGATTGCGTGAATGCGTGAATCTGGGCTATTTTATGCGTGAATACGTGAATGTTCCCTTTTTTCCACCGATCATGTGCAGTTTTCCCGATTTTCCAATGTTTCCCCAATTTTTCCCGAAAATTTTCCGATTTTCTAAGAAATCTGGTTAATGCGTGAAACGGGTGAAACTCGAGGAAAATTTGCGTGATTGCGGCGTGAATTTCGAAAAAAATTGTGTGATTGCGTGAATTGAGGGTCGGGCCTCCTTAAAATGTGCTCCTGGATTTTAAGAACAGATGTTTTAAAGGCGACCCCTGGATTTTACCTGGGTGTTTCGAGGAAAGTCTCTCCTAGATTTATCCATAAAATTTACTCTCCTGGAAAAAAAGAACAAATATTTCAAAAAAATCTGCCGGCGGCTGCTCTTGGACAGATAAAGACACAACCTCGTCCCCCCATGACGATTTGCTTTTTATATAAATATAGGATGTAGCAAATCGAAACGACCATCAAAATTATAAAAAAGTGAGAATCAGGCCCTGGGAACGAGGTTGATAAAGACAGTGATTAGTAGATTGACACATGTGCGATAAAATTTCTTTACTTGGTCCTCAGTGGTTGATATGTTGACATTCGGAAAGTAAGGGGAAACCCCGGGGGTGAAACGAAATAAGCTGAGTTATGGAATGTAGAAATGACTTCACAAATTTGACGTCATAACTCGGAATAACTCTGCTTTTTCGTCACTCGAGTTTTTAACTCGGAAAAAAGTAAGCATGGTGTCAGTCCTATCCACATATGCAAGATGTTACACAACTTTTCACTTAAGCAAATAAGTACATTCTAGTCATAAGTACTAGCCTGGAAATACCGAATTATCTAAAATATTTCATTTTGGTTTTGCATTTTTTGTGGCAGACTACTACTCTTATTTTATGAAGAAAGAATCCATGGTCGTTGTATTGAATTCTTTCTAGAGCCAACTTGAGGAATTTCTCTCTCCCTTTCTCTCCCCCTGGATGATTGTGATCATTCGATCATCTCACAGGCTAAACCTATAAACAAACATGGTAGCCATTGCTGTGCCTGAAGAGAGTGAGCATGCAGGTAAGAGCTAAGAGCTGATGTTTTTGGAGCAACATAATGCCATGGTTCCAGCTGGAAATTATATTCTCTAAGAACCAAGCGGTGGTGATGGTACCGTGAGATCGGGTAACTTGTATCAGTGAAGGCAAACATGCATAGCCCTCAAATGATGAATGACCTGTCTGGTCATTAAACTAGCAGCAGCCGTATTGTATAAGGGTTGCGAAGCGATGCAGACTCCACCTCGATTCGCAAGTTGCTAGCAAAAAAAATAAAAGACTCTCTAAAAATCCCTCTTCTAATAAAGCCGCTATAGAGACAGGGTCGTAAGAGCCTTAATGCCCCAAACACACCACATAATCAACGGCGGCACAACACCCGCCGCTGCCCGCGCATCGCTCTTTTGTTTTCCTTCTAGTTATTCTAATGTAAATGGTGCCTTAATAAAATCGAACGATATTCGTCGAATGATCGAACATTTTTATTCGAATCACGAATTGTCTGTCGAAATCATCACAAAACATAAAATAAAAATACAACAAAAACAAATAAAAAATGTACAAAGATGGCTTGTTGGTTCTTCGGCAGTTTTGATTTATTTCTTGACAAATTTGACAAATTTGATTACCTCCGTACTTCTTTATCATAGAATATCCACTTGGTTTTGCAAGGTAAGTTTCGTTCACTAAAAGAGCACTCCTCCCGCCCGCGCGACTTGCAAAAACCTCTCATTGATTGACCTTATTTGATACTTGATACTTGCTGTTAAAAGTCAAGGGATGATGAAGATCCTTTCTGTCACCGTTCAAACTATTTTTTTTCCATTTAACAGCAAAATAAACATTAAAAACCGAAGAACCACTGCTTAGATTGCTTAGATGCATGCCGCCCGCGCGGCAATTTGATCAACTTCAGATTCTAAGTCCGTGTTTCGGCTTCCGGTAATTTTGTTGCTGTTCACTGCTAGGGTACACCATTTTAAAGAGGCATTTTTCGCAGTCCTAGCTACCAAACCGAGAAAGTTTTCGTGGCTTCAAGCCAAACGATTCAAGGTCATTTTGATAAAATCATCGGTTTGAAGATGTGATTTATATAGCAAATTTTATAGCAAATTTTCGCTTGGGATAGAAGTTAAAGATACGTGCACAATATAGCAAAACTGCTTCGCTCATAAATTCGCTTCGCAAAAATACAAAAATGGTAGAGTAGAGCTGCGAGTGGCAGTCTAGACTAATGTTAAATTTCGTTTCCGCGCAAATTCGTCACATTTTGTCTCGATAACCTCATAACTACGGAACTTATCGTTAGAGGCAATCGAGCAAGAACAATAGAAAAAATCTTTATTTGGCTCTGTAGATAAATTGCAAAATAGAAACTCGCTTAAATTCACAATACTGATTCTTTACCCCAAAACGAAACTTTTCTATTTTGTAAATCTTTCTTACACTTCCCCATACGTAAAATATAGAGTACTTTCGTTTTCCCCCCAAACTTGCGAGGGAAAAATGTTAAGATCGCATGTTGTCCTCGCGGACTTTCCCAGCGTAATTTATTTGTGTGATGTCATAATGTTATTGTTCTCTTCTCAGATTATTACTGACGGCACTTCAATCGCTTACGGGATTGGACAATGGTTGACAATAGATCGTGACGTATACAACAATTCGATGACGCGGACGAATGAAAGTTCATTTTGGGTGGCTTGATAACACTCGTAAATTCTTTATTTTTCTAGTGTATTTTGTTTTTTCGTTTTAGAAGAAATACTATACGGTAGAAAATAAGGTTTTATACTATTATTTTTTAATTTGATATTTTAAATGCCTATTATAAAGAAAAATTCGTAAGTGGGCGGAAAAATAAAAACGCCTTTGTTTTGAACGCCCGACTGCAAAAATCTCGGGATTCTGGGACTTCTTTTGAGACGGGGGTTAGACATGAAAACAAAGAGCTAAGTAGAATAGTAGAATCGACTTTTTCAAACTTTAAATACAGTGTAAAGTATTTTTGTAATCAAACATTATATTTACCAAATATATTGAAAAGTAATATTTCGTTATAAGCAAAGATAACTTGGTCGGAAATAAAAAGTCTTCATTCTTCGACCCCCGGATTTTTCATCGCATAATTTCTACGGGAAATCGAAAGTAATTTCATTCGGCTTGTGATGTTTGAGAGCTTGGATGTTGGGAAGCTGCAGGAATAAAGGTAAACAAATTATAGTCTTTTTTCTGAAAGAAAAATTAACATTAGTCTAGGCTGAGTGGAGCTGCGTAGTTCCTTTGTTTTGAAATTTTGCGGCTTTGATTGGTCAGTCATTTTATGGCTATGCATGTTAGCCTCCACTGATGCAAGTTTATACCCGATCTCACGGTCACGGCTGTTCCAACGCGGAATGGGAATGGTATGAAATTTTGTTTGCCTTCATCATTAGCCATTCCAGGACCATTCCAGGTTCAAATTGAAATTATTCTGGTGGCAATCAAACTTAGTTCATCTTGTAGAGCTTCAAAAAAGAAAAAAAATGAGGGGTCATACACCTAATGATAAGCCAGACCCGATCAATCGAACTTGTCGAACCAGTCGAACAGTCGAACTAATCGAACTCCATCGAACGATTAAAGTTCGATTAAAAAAATTAATCAAACCTAATCGAACACTCACAATTTTTGAAGCAATAGCAGTTCGATTAGTTCGGTCAGTAAAAAGTTCGATTAGTTCGATGATATTAAATCCTCATATCTTCCCTCGTTTGCAAAAACTTTGTCCTGGCATGCGATTGCCATTTCGACAGTTCCCGGACTTAACAGCTTGACGTTTATTGTACCGGGATATTTGTCTATCCGGAATAAAGTCCGTAGCCCCTCTGTTGCGATTTTGTGCGCGGCCGAAGTGGCGGAATACTACGCCCCAACAAACCGCCTCTGGCGCTAATAGGATACAGGAAAAGTGTGTAACCCCATTATCGGAAGTAAATTTCCCGACTTATATTCCGAATTTGGCTTTGAAAAGAAGCTAATATACGGTGGCGGAGCAGCACAAACTTGGTTTATCGAACTGATCGAACCAAAACCCATTGATCGAACTTAATCGAACACTCACAATCTTTTAAAAAATCTTAGAGTTCGATTAATTTTTTTTAATCAAACTTTAATCGTTCGATGGAGTTCGATTAGTCGACAATGTGCCGTTAAGGGAAGGTCGAAAATCTCTTTAGGGGTCAACACAAGTGTTACGCGTAAGCCAAATCGCGTATTACGAACAACCTCTAAATTGCCGAGTACAGGAGAAAAAAATCAAAATTCAAAATGACGGCCAAGCCCACGCTGATAACTATCAAAAATCTTCGTTTTTCAATCAGCTATTGCAGCTCAATAAATCAATGAAATAATTTGAAATAAAAAGTAAACAAACCTTGAACCTTTCATGAATCCAAATAAATAAAAGTATTCATCTAAAGTGAAGATTACATTTCAAAATAAAATGATTTCCAAACCAACCTAAAGTCAGTGTCTGCCAACTAAAATTTTCTCTGCGGGGTCACTGCCAAGGAGTTACGACTTCAGACTTTAGATTCCAATTCTTGTATAGGTTGCAACTACACTGCCAAATGATTTGTATTACAAAGACTTCCAAATGGGTCCATAAGTTAAGAAAATGAGATTATCACGGAGCACTGGGGTTTTGTTTTTAAAAACAAACTTCAAAATAAAATTGTTAATGAACTTCTTACTTAAAATATCACTTACTTGCATAATTTATTTATGATATAACACCCCTTTCTTAAATAATTGGCCTCTTAAAGTCTTTTATGTTTGTCGCAAGAAGGGAGAAACATTAAAAATTTGACCCCCGGTTTTTTCTCTCTTTTTCTAACTAATTCCCGCGTGTTAGTGTAGACACAACTTTATTCCGGGGAAATGAAGCGTTTTCATTGGTCTAAAATCACGGCCATGGTCACGTGACCAGAATTTTTATCCAGGGAAATGCCATGGCCTCAATGTTTTGCTTTAGTGAGATTAATTGACCATTTTGTTGTTTAGATTTGAGCGGGCAAAATTTCTGTACAAACTAAAATATGGCTTCGTTGGAATACCGGTTGAAACACTTGTGTCAACTCACCACATATCAATTCTTTTCACCAGAAAATATCTTAACTTTCCATATCATATTTCTTTTCCTCCTTTTATCAACTAAGGTCTGCTAAAGTCGCATACCTAAAGTATTCACTTCGCTATTTTTTAGAATAATAAACAAACGACCCGATGTTTATGCTCGTGTTCCTTTTGTTTAGACGGTCCGCACGGCCCTTGAATTTTGCAGACGGTCGGTCTTTTTTCTTTGAAATGCCGCTATTCTTTTGATTATGATTACGGAGGTAATAAATTCGCGCAACTCTCGGAAAAAAGTTTAGAAATTATCTCCATTATTTTTAAAATGTAAACTGAGCGAAGCCATAGCGAAATTAAAGATGGCTGAGGTGACAACCTAAAATATGTTCCGTTCGCGTCGCCCGACCGACTCACCTTCAAAACATAAATCCCGAGTCGGACAATTCAGCCAAAAGTTCGGAAAAAGTTTTTGATAGCTAAGCACTTCTTTGAATCATCATTCGCTACGAGTTTTTGTTTACTTAACCCAAATTGAGTCCCGTTTGAGTTTTTCATGTACCCTTATTGAAATTTTCAAGTTGAAATTCGGCGACGTGGTAGGGCCAATAACCCTGAGAGCCAAAAATAAGGTCCGCTTTTAAGGTTCACACATGCGCGCACACATTTAATTTGGCAAATCAAAGATGGCGGCAAAAGATTTTGTTGATTGCCAACTTGATTCTTCGGGATTTACTAGATTTTAAAAACCCGACAAAATTTACTACCGACCGACCGACTAACTGGATTTGAAGATGTTTTATGACGCGAACCGAACATATTTTAGGTTGCCGCACCGTCTGACGAAACAACGATGAAAGTGAAGGAGAAAATTTAGAGTTTCATCGATTTTTGACAATTTTTTAACTTTAGAGAATTTGATGGTCGTTAAGGTCGAGGGGGGGAGGGGGTCAGAGCCTTAACGGCCAAATGCCGTTAAAAAATTCGAAAATCGAAAGTCAATGGCCCCTTACTAAAAGAAAGCCTGTGATCTTAGCTTTCCAGCGGTATAAAACACTGTGGACACGGGCTGCTAGATGGCAAATTGGTAAAATGCCGAAAGGTTTTGCAACATTTTTAAAATTGTTTTCCAACGGGAGAAAAATAAATTGCAACTATCGATGAGCAAATGTTTCTGGAAATGGAGGAAAATGTATTTGAAGGCTGAAACCTTTTATGTTTATCAGAAAAAGGGTGAGGAATTCAAAAATCACATTCGCTAATTTTAGTTCTTTCATTTTCATGTAGTTTTTTTCACTTTTTTGCTTCTTTTGCATGGGAATGTCCCAAAAAAAGTTTTTATTTCTGCAGAAATGAATTTTCTTTTCATTTGGGGTTTCTTCTTTCAGAAAACTTATTCTTTACTTATAACTTTTTGTTCCTCCATTTCCAGAGGCCCCTTGAAAATGGGTCTTACTACCTTTTTTGACTCATTTCAACCTTTTTCAAGCTACTTTTCTTCAAAAACAAAGATAAAACAATGCAATGTCTTCTTTTTTCAAAAAAAGATATATCTTTCGTTATTTTGATAAATATACTAAATATTTTACAAATATTTTTATATACCGGGTGTCTCTGAAAAAACTTCCCCCTGATTGATTCAAAATTGCGAAAAAGTGAATAAATATGTCGCAACCTTAATTTTAAAAAGGCCTAAGTCCACTTACCCCTCAATTTTAAAAAGGCCTAAGGCCTAAGTCCACTTACCCCTCAATTTTAAAGAGGCCTAAGTCCATTTTTCTGCATTTTTATGCAGTTTTTTGTACTTTCTGCATCTATGAGTCACTAGCTTTCTTTTGATGTGTATAATGTAAA
Source organism: Clytia hemisphaerica (assembly GCF_902728285.1). NCBI lineage: Eukaryota > Metazoa > Cnidaria > Hydrozoa > Leptothecata > Clytiidae > Clytia > Clytia hemisphaerica. The sequence goes on from NW_027103358.1 coordinate 295,928, forward strand.
GATTTTATGCTTAAAATGCCTTAAAATTTCTCGATGAAGGTTAGATAAAAAGTGTGTTTAGTTTTAAAAAGGCCTAAGTCCATTTAATAGGCCTAAGTCCATGGTTAATGGGCCTAAGTCCATACTCAAAGGGCCTAAGTCCATTCAAAGGATCTAGTCCACATTAAAATAAAAGGGCCTAAATGGATCAAAATAGTTTAGTAGGTTTTCAGTTGTCAATGTTTTTTTGGTCAATTTCTATGGTATTGTATATTCTCAAGGTTTGTGTTTTTTTACGATCTATTGCATTATAAGCAATTTTGTTTGAAAGATTGAATGGGGTGACTGAAACTACCTTGAATTTCACCCAGGTGCAAAGTGAGGAGATTCCTTTGCAAGGGTGGGGTGATCCTGTAAAAACCCAGGTGGGGGAGATTTTTGAAGATTTTCTATTGGGGTGGTCAGTGGGTTGCATAGTGTTGTTTACTCCCCCCTAAATTTTCCTGATGGGACTTCGGGTGTTTTAGCATTTAAGAATCTTCCATTATTTGCCGTGGGTATGCGGGCTGAACTAGTCTCAGTTTCAAGGTCTGGCGTCCTTGCCCTGCATAACCTGAGGTTTCTTTGTTTCTGATTTCGTGGCACCTTGTGCACAATTTCAAAAAAAGTTCTGTTTGCAAAAATTGGGTCAGGTGCTGCACAAACCTGGTCTACTATAATACTATAATTGTGTAGGTAGTTCAGCATACGTCCTGTAATGATGCTGGTCTTGCAGCACAAAAGCATTTTATGTTTGATTTCCCTTTCCTTTCTTTATCTTTCATTTCTGTTTCCTATCTTGCCTTTGATATCTTGCATGTGCTTGATTGACAGTCTAGCTTTTATAAGTCAATTTATCAAACTTTTTTTTGTGTTTTATATACTGAAACCTTTCCATGTAACTTACTTTTCAGTAGAGCTTTTGAATTTTGTTAATTATTCTAATATTATCTAGTATACTTTACTATATCATACTTGTTGAAAAAACAAGCTATTTTGTGTTCAGGTCTGCAAATAAATATTTTTAGTCAATCCGACATCATATCCTGTCTGTCAAACTCAAAATCCTGTCGGTCATTCAGTGTATATTTTTTCTAAAATTATACAGTGTTGAAAGTTACGTAGAAAGCAAGTAGGTAAAAGTGATCTTAGAAACACCCTTGAAAGTTACGAAGAAAGCGAGTTGATAAAAGTTAACTTTGAAACACCCTTGAAAGTTACGAAGAAAGCGAGTTGATAAAAGTTAACTTTGAAACACCCTTGAAAGTTACGAAGATAGCGAATTGATAAAAGTGATCTTAGGAACACTCCATTGAAAGTTATGAAGAAAGCGAGTTGACAAAAATGATCTTAGAAACACCCTTGAAAGTTACGAAGAAAGCAAGTTGATAAAAGTGATCTTAGAAACACCCTTGAAAGTTACGAAGAAAGCGAGTTGATAAAAATGATCTTAGAAACACTCTTGAAAGTTACGAAGAAAGCGAGTCGATAAAAGTTAACTTTGAAACACCCTTGATGGTTACGAAGAAAGCGAGTTGATAAAAGTGATCTTAGGAAAACTCCATTGAAAGTTATGAAGAAAGCGAATCCGTAAAAGTTAACTTTTGAAACACCCTTGAAAGTTATGAAGAAAGCGAATTGACAATAGTGATCTTACTTAGAAACAAAGAAAGTTACGATGAGAGCAAGTCGAAAAAAATGATCTTAGAAACACTCTTGAAAGTTACGAAGAAAGCGAGTCGATAAAAGTTAACTTTGAAACACCCTTGAAAGTTACGTAGAAAGCGAGTTGATAAAAGTGATCTCAGAAACACTCTTGAAAGTTACAAAGTAAGCGGGTTGATAAAAGTGATCTCAGAAACACCCTTGAAAGTTACGAAGAAAGCGAGTTGATAAAAGTGATCTCAGAAACACTCTTGAAAGTTACGAAGAAAGCGAGTTGATAAAAGTGATCTCAGAAACACTCTTGAAAGTTACGAAGAAAGCGAGTTGATAAAAGTGATCTCAGAAACACCCTTGAAAGTTACGAAGAAAGCGAGTTGATAAAAGTGATCTCAGAAACACCCTTGAAAGTTACGAAGAAAGCGAGTTGATAAAAGTGATCTCAGAAACACTCTTGAAAGTTACTAAGAAAGCGAGTTGATAAAAGTGATCTCAGAAACACTCTTGAAAGTTATTGAGAAAACCAGTCAATAAAAAAGTGATCTTAGAAACAACCGTTAATAAAACTACCAAGAACGCAGTCAATAAAGTAAACTTTAGAAACACTTTTGAGAGCTACAAAGGAAGCGAGTATTAAAAGAATAAGCTAAGTAAGAGATTTCATTCGGACATCATGATCGACACAAAAGATTTTCAGTCGGACATCGACTGAAATAAGGTATTTCATTTACATAAAGATTTCAAAGTTATCCTTAAAAATTACTGATAATGAATTTTCCTTAACTGCCTTACTTGAAAACTGTTTAAGATGATGTTTTTTTTTGATTTTAGCAAGTTTTTCTTCACTTTCACTTAAGTCCTAAGGCTGCTTAAGGCTTTAATACATTCTGTATTCTATGACCTCAAAGGAAAAGCTCACTTTTATTGGAAAACAGAAATAAGTATAGCACTCAAATCTCTTGACCAGATTCCGATTAAAATGTCTTTTTTTGAACTTCCTAACTGAATACATAACTTTGACCAACCATATCTAGTGTCCTACTGTAGTAAACTGTAATGTTACTATAATGTACTTGATTGTTGTCCCAAACTGCAGCATAGTACACAAATAGTAAACAAACAATTTGAAGTTTAACCCTAACACCCCCTGTGTATAGTACGCATATACTAAGCAGAATGGAAAAATATTTCTTATGTATAATCTCACAACAAAAAAAGCTCCCTTTCAATCAAAATAGCTAAAAAAAGCCAGAACTGCAATAATCAAGCTTGAAGTATGAACGAAAAAAATAAATTGCGCAAAACGTTGATTTTAACCTAACTAGCAACAACAATCTTTTATATATAACTTATCTTATAGGCTATGTTACAAGACTCTAGGCATGCCTATTGTGATGATTAATGGTAAATGGGCTCATAACATTCTTTAAACTCTTTTGTGTTAAAATTTTGAATGACTTTTGAATTACATTTTATCGTTATTTCCTACAGTATTAAAAAAGGGAAGAAATTCATTATTTGTGGACTTTGGCCCTTTGATAAAACTTTCTTAGGACTTCGGCCCATTAATTTTCTGAAACAATTTAAGAATCTAGTCGTATTACTTTTATTATTTCCTACAGTAATTTGTGGACTTAGGCCCTTTAATAGAACTTTTGTTGGACTTAGGCCCAATTGTTTAAAACAAACTAGGGCCTAAGTCCAATTTTCAGAAAACTTTTTAAGTTTTAAAAAGGCTTAAGTCCAATACATCATTACTTTTGAGCCCCACTCAACATAAAAATGTCATATTGGACCAATGCAAGCTTAAAAAACTTTGTATTAGGCATAAAAACCAGAAAAACATTACATCGACAGTAGAAAATAGATATGTAGCAAGTTATAAGCAACAAAAGTTTTTTGGCTTTTTCTAAAAATGTGAAAAATGGACTTAGGCCTTTTTAAAACTCACCTCTTTTGGACTTAGGCCTTTTTAAAATTAAATGGCTTTGGACTTAGGCCTTTTTAAAATTAAATGGCTATGGACTTAGGCCTTTTTAAAATTAAGGTTGCGATGTTAGTTAGCTTGATTTTTTCGAAATCGTCTAGAGGAGGGTTTAACTTAGATTTTGGTATATCAAACTTTAAAATTGCTTCATTAGATCAAAAGTTATGACAAAAAGAGTAAAAAAATATTTTTCAAAAAGAGCAAAAAAAGACGAAAAAACAGGGCATCAAAATAGACAATAAAACACTGTACTTTATTGACAGTAAAGTTTTACTTTTGAACTTTTGTGCATCTTTTTTGTTTTATTGTTCGTTTTTAATGATTTTTAATGCTTGTTAAAACTGCAAGCTCATTAATGAATCCCAAAGGAGCTCTAAATTGGCAATAAAAATCATTAAAAACGAATAATAAGACAAAAAAGATGCACAGAAGTTCAAAAGTAAAACTTTACTGTCAATAAAGTACAGTGTTTTCTTGTCTAATTTGATGCCCTGTTTTTTCGTCTTTTTTCGCTCTTTTTGAAAAAAAATTTTTACTCTTTTTTGTCATAACTTTTGATCTAATGAAGCAATTTTAAAGTTTGATATACCAAAATTTAAGTTAAACCCTCCTCTAAACGATTTCGAAAAAATCAAGCTAATATATTTCTTTCCTTTTTCGCAATTTTGAATCAAACAGGGGGAAGTTTTTTCAGAGACACCCGGTAGTAATATTCTAACACCATCAAAGAATTCTCCCTCCAAATTTCAGGTCTCTAGCTACACTAGAAAAAGAGATATGCAAAATTGAAGAAGCATGACTGGAAAATTTCTTTTTTTTCTTTTTTGACACATTTTTCGAATTTTTTCAAGCTATTTTCTTAACCTTTTTTTTGACATTTTTAGTCAAATTTTTGACACTAAAATTTGAATATCTTTACAACCACTTATCCCCTGGAGGCCTATGACCCCTCATTTTCTTTCTTTTTCAAAGCTCTACAAGATAGGATAGGTTTTGAAAAATAAATTAAAATTTGAAAAATCTTCTTGAGTTGCTAATAATGGCACCGAAATATGCTGCAAAAATTGAAAATTCAAGCTTTTGTATTGAGTCAAGATATTCCAGATATCTTCATTTTGACTGCATACTTTTATCAAATTCTTTTTGTAATGGCTTGCTAACACTTCAAGGACGAAATGAAAAGATATTTTTTTGAAAAAGAAGACATTGCATTGCATAAAACAATAAAAACGTTATAAAGCGGAAGTTAAAATTGCTGAAACTACCTATCTTTGTAATCAAAGCGCTGCGGAGGAAAAATTCCGCATGGCATATAAATAACTGTTTTAGGCTAAAAAGGGTCAAATTTTTCAGTGGTACCACTCTCTAAAATTCTAGTTCTCATTTTCAGGCTGAAAATGCTTGCCAAAGTATGAAAAGTAAAAAATAATAACTTCAATAAAAGAATTAATTTCAGAGAGTAGCATCATTGGATTTCTCAGGTATTTTCTGATAAATATGGAAAGTTTCACTGTCTGAACATTTTTTCCTTCGCAGCGCTTTGAAATCAAAGATGAGTTGTGAAATTTTTTGTGTCCCGCAGATCTAATTTTTCTAAAAATGGCCTTAGTTGGAACGAATTTTTAGACAAAAGTGTAGAATATTACACCTGCATATTATATATGGTTGGAAAGCTAAAAGAAAGCTCTAAATTACTCAAAAATAATTAATTTTGTAGCTCAACTACACAAAGAACAATTGCTTGTCAAAGTTGGACCTAAAATTGAAGATTTTCATGAGCGTCAAATAAAAAACAAGCAAACCCGGAATGGCTATCATCATATTTTATGCCAGTTCAAGTTAAAGTCTGTTACCCCCTGTCTGCCTGTGGACGACATGGATTTTCTGTTGCATTTTACTTTTGAAAAACTTCAAGATTTCCGTAACATTCAAGATTTTTTATGGGAAAATCTTGAATTTTCCGATACTGTACTTGACAAGAAAATAGAGCAAATTTTATGAATTTTCCAATACTTGGTAAGAAAATAGCGCAAATTTTATGGATTTTCCGATACATATGACTAAATAACAGTTAGTTAAAGTACTTTGATTTGCGAAGCGTCTTTACGCGCGTCACACAACAAAAGAAAATAGCATAAGAACAAAGGAATTACCCATAGCTACCATTTCGCAACCATGGGGAATTGTGATTTTACGGAAATGGGAATCCTCATATTGAATAAAGCTTCTGAAAATTTCATTCTTCCCCATAAATGCGAAAATGAAAAACGAAGAAACTTTCATTTTCTAATTGTCTTTTTAATCTGCCATGAAGTGTTATAAAATTCCTTATTGAATGACATGTTCTCCTAACTAAGAGGTTTAAAGGATGACGTAGAAACAAGAAAATGTGAAAATTGATTACACAACCACGGAGTGCTGACTTTTAGTTTTAATGACTTGTTCTCACTTGTTTGGTTTCCGTAATAAAAAGAAAGTCGTTATTGTGAACTTTGAACATGCTTTAAATGGAGGTATTTCCACAGACTGAATAATGAGAAAAATCCTGGATTTTCCAAAACCTTGAGTTGAAAATCCAACTCGTTGAGTCCGATGCTTTGACATTTCCTTGAGGCTGTTGGAGTCAGCTTGCCTAAGGTTGAAATAGTGGGCAAGCAGAGGTTCGTCGGGAACAGTTTTGAGGAAGGTGTCTAAGTGTTTTTTGAATACTTCTTTGGGGAAGTTTGTCATATCTCTTATTGGTCTGGGAAGGGTGTTGAATAGTCAAGGGCCTTCTTGGGAAAGACTTCCCCTCCAGATATTTTTGTGTTTAATATTGACAGCTTTTAGATTACAAATTCTCCCCAATCTCTGATTTATATGGTAGGAAATGCCTCCTTTACTTATATCATAATCAAAATTCGGGACGTTGCCTTCAATGACGTTCCAGGTATAAATTATTTGATACCGCTCTCTCCGTCTTTCAAGGCTAGACAGTTTTACTGATTTGAGTTTTTCCCAATAATTAAGATGTCTGAGGGATGGAATTCCATGTAAAAATGATTTCTGAACTTCTTCCAGTTGCTGAATAAGACCACGCTTCCAGGGAGACCAGAGTTGAGAACAGTAGTCCAAATGAGGGATGACTAGTGCTTTCCATAAAGTTAACATGGTTTCAATTTTCCTTGATTTGAATGTGCGGTATATCCATGCACTTATATTTTTTACTTTTTTAATTTGTTCTTGGATATGATTCTCATAAGTCAACTGAGTGTCTAGGGTGACTAGGTCTTTAACTTCTTCTTTATTTTCGATCAACGTTGCTGTATCAGAAAAATAGCGAGAACTTTGCTTCAGAGCGTCGTTTTTCCCGTAGGTAAGGTGCACAAATTTAAGACCATTCAGCTGCATGTTATAGACACTTATAGACAGTGTCTAGATCATTTTGCAGATGATTAACATCCTCCAGTTTGGATATTTCTTTCATCAACAGGTGTCGTCAGCAAACGATGCCAAAATAGAATGAAGGATGTTGTTATCGATATCTTGAATCATGATTAGGAACAATAGCAGTCCCAGCACACTTGAAATAACATCTGTTTCTGAGGACAAGGTTGAGTTTACTGAAACTCTCTGTGTTGGATGAGTCAAAAAGGATCTGATCCATTCAAGGAGTTTACCGTTTATGCCATTTTTCTGAAGCTTGTGTAACAAAATGGTGTGGCCTACTCTATCAAAAGCTTTACTGAAGTCTAAATAGATAACGTCAATGTTTTTTCCATTCTCTAGGTAATGGATAAGTCTTTCGGTGTGTTGAAGCAATTGACTAAGACATGAGCGGCCTTTCCTAAAGCCATGTTGATTATTGTTACAGATTGTTTTCTTCTAGATGATTCTGTATCTTGGCTCGTACAATCTTTTCAAAGACCTTTGAAACGTGGGATGTGAGGGCAACGGGTCTATAGTTTTCAGCAAGTCCTTGATTCCCTTTCTTGTAAACTGGGGATATATGTCCAGTTTTTAAAATTTTTGGAGTGATTCCTTTGTTTAGTATGTTTCTCCAGATGATTGAAAGTGGTAGAGCAATGTTATCTTTAGTTTTTAGCAGAAGAATAGCTGGAAAACCATCAGGTCCAGGTGCTGAAGTTGGTGACAGTGTACCGATTTCTTTGACAAATTCCTCGATAGTCAGATTGATATCTTTAAGTGTCAGTATTTGTGACTCAAGCGGATGAAGGTCGTAGTTTTGAAGGGGTCGGGTGAAGACAGACTTGTATTGTTTTTGTAGGATATTGGCCATCAAAAGGGGATCGTTAGTCAATTTGTTAGTGTCTGGATCGATTAAGGGTCCAACTTTTGGTTTAGATTTCGAGAAGCGATTAGCATACGAGTAAAAGAATTTTGGGTTGGATTTAATTTTAGAGGTTGCTTGAACTTCTTTCTGTTCCCCCTCTTGAGCAAAGGATTTTTGAAGTAGCACTTCAATTTCAACAAGTTTTTCTGTAGTTTTAGGATTTTGAAATCTTTCTCTCAGTTTCTTTCTTTTTCGCATTTAAATCTGCCTGTCTCTTGGCTTGCGTTTCTTCTTGGATGAAAATATTTTTGGAGGTACATTATTTGAAGATATAATGAATATGCATTGTTTGATAAAAGCATCATATTGAGCGTCAGGGTCTGAATCAAGTGGGTTCAAAATATTGTGCCAGTCAGTGTCTTTGAAATTTTCATTGATGATAGCCAAATTAATTTGATCATAATAGAAGTTAAAACTATCAAAAGCACTGATTAAATTTTTATTATTATTGTTATTATTATAATTGTTTTCAGTCATAGAAAAGTTCAGATGGCTTGTAACATCGATGATAAAGTGATCTGAGAGAGCAGTCGGTGTGCATAGGTAGAGGTGTGAATCAGAGTTATTAGTCAGTAAGAAGTCTAATATATTGCCATTAGAATGAGTAGGTTTATAGATCATCTTGTTCAAGTTTGAAATTGAAGTAAAATTGTTTAAAACATCTAGAAGTTGTTTGTTGCAGCTAATTGATGGTATGTAAGAGTCATTTTTTATGGTGTGGGGTATATTGAAATCACCACATAGATAAATATCTGGGGTATTTCCTTCGATTGATTCGATGATGTCCTGCATTGCTGAGATAAGGTCCAAAAATTCCGGAGTTGCTGATTTGTGCAGAATGTTTGTTGGCTGTCTATAAATGACACCAAGAATAAGGTTAAGGTTTTTTGAATGAAGTAGTAGAGCTTCATTGACTCCATTTGAAAATTCAAGTATTGGCTCAAACTTTGGAGATACGTCGCTTCGAAGATAAAATGCGACACCTCCGCTATGTCTGCCATATTTGGATTTGATGCAATTTCTATCCTTACGAAAAAGCTCATATCCCTCAATTTCAAGCTCTGCTTTCTTGTGCGAAGATGATAGCCATGTCTCTGTTAGGCCAATAAAAATGTGGTTCTCAGAATGAAGAATTGATGCCAGTAGAGGAACTGATGATTGAGTGGTCCGGGGACATAAACCCTGAATATTCATAAAGGAAAAAGTATTCATTGATGTGGTATCCTTTGTTCGTTGTGGTGAAAATTGCTTTGGTGGAGTGGATAGTCCTTTTTTGGATGGAAAGTTTGAGACGGTTGCTGAATATTTCGTGCATTCAGATTGGTAGTGATCATTGATATCATTTCTGTCCGAAAATTGTCTAAGATTTTCAGAAAATCCAATGATTGTTGTGTGTTTGTATGGTTCTTTAGTACTGGGTCCCTTTTAGTCCCCTTGACACGAGTAAAATTGCAATTTGTGTCAAAACATTCACCTTTTCTGATAGATGAAGAACACATTCGTGGATGAAACATGTTGCATTTTGTGCCAGCGTTACAGCCTTTTGGGGATTTATTACCATGTCTCAGTAACTTGGTACAGATTTTTGGATGCTTGAATCGGCAATCTTTGCCTGTGATGCCAGATTTACATTTTCCTTTCTTGTAAAAGTTACAAACTAGAGTTTCATCAGAGACTTTGTGCTTGGCTGTAGTATTATCCGAAGATAAGATTGCGTCATTTTGTAAATCGCGTTGAAATTTAGATTTTAGGAAATTAGTCCTACCCAGGTATATTCCATCGACAATCTTATTCGAGGGTCTGTCGATAATAATATCTGTGGTGATTGGAATGTGAGGGAGTGTCCTTCTTGGAGTGGGTTGGGTTTCATTCATTTAAGAAAGATTCAGTGGCTTCAACAGCTTCAGTGATCTGTGTAGGTGAGTTCGTTATTTGAGCTTGTTGTACTTCATCTGTTTCATTTTTGTGAGTAAAATTTATGTTTTCGTCTTGACATGCCGGGCATAGATAACAAAATCCAGGGATTTTAAAGATGAGATTACATAATTTCTCATGTTCATTCAAAAGATTCATGCTTATCAGAAGTTTAAGATAGCATGGCCGGTGCACTTCCTGCCCACACGCATCACAGCTAATGAGTGGTTTGTCAATGAGTTTGCATGAATATGATTCTTGACAAATCTGGCATACATCTGGGAAAATTTTTTGATCTTCAAACATAATAGGTGGATTGCATCATCATTATTAAGGTTGTTAGATGGCAATGATGATGAGGAGGTTGTGAGATAGTTAAGGGTTTCAATGATTGGAGATTTGCGGCATGATTTAAAGTGCTTTGATGTTGTCTTTGGTTGGAAGTTCAGGGTTGTACATCCGTAAGCAATTTTTGATAATAGATAAGCAATAGATTTGATAACGTCAGTAGGAGCATTCTCCACAAGACCAGCAAGAGCTTTCTTCCAGGTTTCAATCACATTTTCTGAAACATCACTACTTGGTGCAGCGCCCGAACGTTGATTCAGTGACATGATGATGTACAAACCAGAGATTGAGAAAACTTAACTTGAGACGCTCGAATGTATCAAAGATTGGTTTCAAGTGGATCGTAAAGGAAAACAACAGGATAATATTATAGATACCTGGTCAGCTGCACATGGGAACCCAAATTCGCTGTCATGTGCAGCTGCTCCTCAGGATTTAGCAAAATACCTGGGTGACCAGCCACAGGACCCTTGGGATATATGGTAATGACTGAAACGTTGGAAAATTATGTCAACATAACAGACAAAAAGAATGACAATTTGTTTACCAGTTTACGAAACATGTTTTATTTCCCAGAATTATCATAACATTGCCACCATCTTTGTTTTTCTACAGGGGGTAATGTTTTTTTTGGAATTGCCCATTATCAATCGAGAGCAAAGAAGGAGTCCTCTATCTTCTGCTCACAATTTTTTTATTCAAATTTTTTCACTCAAGTTTGACTTTTTTTGAAAATCCTTATAGACCAATGTTAAGACAACTTTGAACACACTCTCTTGTAAACCCGCAGTTTTTGCGTAATTTGCGATTTTTCGATTTTCAGGCAAAATTGTAAGCCCTAAAAATTGATGATTTTTGGGGGGTCTTCAAAATCAAAAAAGACCTATACTACGTGATAGAGCTCTTCAAACTGAGCAAAAAAATGTATTATATTAAAGTCTCATTTTTTCAGGACATTTGTATTTTTATCAGAAATGACGTTTGGTTGTTAATGAGGAGGGATGACTCAATCCTGCTAAGATAAATTTGTAAATCAAAAAATAACTCTTTGAATAAACAAGTAGTCTGTGACCGTTCAGAGGCGACCTAAAGGCTTCTTCTTTGATAGCATTTACCCAAAGGTAGAGGAGAAGGCACCCACTCTTTTTCCCTGGTTTACTCTGTATACCCTTGATCCTCTCTTAAAATTGCTGAGAATCAAACAGTGTGGCACCAAGTATTATTTTCGGGAAACAGGTTATCAGGAATATTAGTGCAAAAAAATAATTTTTTTTGCAGTAAGAAAGAGAAAAAAACTAATAATATACACATAATAAGAAAAAACATTTAAAAAAGAAAAAAAGTTATTTATTTTAATTCAATCACGGCGATCTTTAGAGTAATGTTTAAAAATTGGGGAAACCAAAAGTTAATTTTTGTAATAAGTGCACTACTGTTTTAAACGGCCCCATTTTTTGAGTCAATAATGCCCATACGTAAAACTATTTTAAAACAAAATTTATTTTGATAAAAACTTTTTGAAATTGAGAAATTTTTCAAAAGTTTTATTTTAGATCCCTCAAAATCACGCTTCATCCCGCTTTAGATCCCTCAAAATCGGAATCAATTTGATTCCCGGTTGGGAAGGGCTAAAGTTCTCAAATTTTCACTGATTATTCGTTTTTATCTTCCCGATTGGATAAGAAAAGGATCCTGTCGTTAAATATTGTAAATTTTTCTTTACGGCCAAAAAAGGGCAATTTTTAAATCCGATAAATCCGATTACAGATCGCCGTGAATAAAATTCAAGAAGCCATTGTATTGTAAATAAATAGAGAGAGTCAGCTAATGAAGAAATAGTAAGAAGAACTTTTTTCCGTGTAAATTTTTGCTAACAATTTCTCTAATGATAAGTTACTGTTTACATTTAAATTTTTAGTGATCGTTAGATTTAATAAATTACTTTATGCTGCCCCACCCTCCATCGGGTTCAAAGAAACCAAAACCATTGGCTCATGAGTCAAAGATCAAATTCCCTAGCACAGGTAAAGCATTAAAAGATCCTCAAAAATCTGATTCAAGGTCATTTGATTCGTGGAGAGAACCTTCAAACGAGATGAAGAAACGTGCAACCTCAAAGAAAAAGGCTGAGCCTCCACATAGAGAAGGTTCTTTCTCACATTATGCGCCTTTACCAGCCATTGGTGCTGCCCATGAAGAAAAACAACATCTAAATGGAAAGCGTAGTTTACCTAAGAGTGCAGAGAAACAATATCCACCGAATGGTGATGATAACCTACTGAAAACAATCAAAAGGATGAAGCTTGGTATGGACGATATAATGCCTGAAGCACCCGGCACATCTTCAATTCAGCGTGCTGCTTCTCATCAAGCACAGTATTACATTAGCAAACACCAATGTTATAATATCGAATTAATGATCAGATTGCCAAAAGGCTCCAAAATACAATATACATTTAAATCAACCGACACATTAGAGACTGTTTTAAAATACCTTTCAAAGGAAATGAAGGTAGCATTACCGTTGTCAAAATTTGTCCTATATTTGAATCAAGTACCGAAAATTGAATTGAATGAACTTAAAAAAACTCTTTTTGAGTTAGGAATATTTGATAGATCTGTTTTAACACTTGATACAAGGGATTGATATTGATTAGATTTATGTGTCATAGAGGTTGGAATTTTTAACTGTGAGTTTGGTCATAATCAGTTCAAAGGAATTATTCTTATTACTTTAAAATTCCAAATTTCGTTGCGATTTTCGAAAACTTTCAAGAACTTCAAATTATTTTAATTGTTAGCCTTTCTCGTACATTTTGATTTCAAAATCAGATACTATTATAAAAACTCACTTTACTTCGACTTATTTTTATTCCCCAAAGTAAAGCAGTAATATTTTTTATTTATTTTTTTGTAAATAATTAAATTTATTATAAAAATGACACGTCATGTTCTGTTATTATTTCAGACTTATGTTTTTTATTATCAGTTTCGATTTAATGAAAGATAATGATTTCTTCTTTGAATATAATATTGAATACTTTCATCCAAGAATGAACTTAATAAAGTTTGTAAATCTCACATATTGCTGTATCAAACATTTTCATAAAAGCACAAAACTGACTTCTCAAGCAGGCCTGGCCGTATATGGCGTGCTATTGCACACAATGGTTTGCGAGTGCTAAAATAGCACTCCTTAAATAATACAAGAATGTACAAAATCCCTTTTGCAAGGGCTAATAGCATGCCATAATCTATGACAGATTTTTTTATGGGGTGCTATTTTGGCACGCGCAAGGTATTGTTCATGGCCAGGCCTGCTCAAGCAATTTAAAGTACTTGAAAATCGGACCAATTTTGTATGGTATTATGAGCAGCTCTAGTAGTGGTTAAATTTTTGTTTTGGGTCGGCCTTCAGTCCTTCTAAAAAATCTGATTTCAAATTGACCTGACTGCTCATAGACACTCATGGCTGCTCGTTTGACCGGACCTGGCTATACATGTAGCCCAAATTCACTCAGCTTGTACCTTATTAAAATTCTTTGAAAAGGCAAAAAGATTTTTTCTGATTTCTTATTGTATTTTACTATAAAAAAATTTTTTTTTATAGAGAAAAAAATACCCAAAAAAAAACAACAAAATTATTTCTGGCAAGATGGCAACAGCACAAGACACCAGAGAAGCATATATTAAAGTATGTATGGAGAAGGGAGTTGACATTAACAATGAAGTTATGTTCCTTATAAATCGAATGGAAGAACTAAATGAACAGTAAGTATTTTTACAGGTTGTGTTTAAAATTCAAAAATTATCTCAAAATTCAGCAAAATTTTAAAGAATCTGACGGAAATGATTGCCTAAAATCAATTTTTTGTCTGAAATGAAAATTCTTCCTTTTAACACTTGGTCAGTTGTGTGTTTCTTTTTGTAGCGGTGAGCCATCACCACATATCATGAGACTTCATGGTAACAAACGGAATGATCAAAATGAAATGTATCGGAGAAGAATTGATGACAATGTAAGATATTTAGAAGAGGCTTTGCTAATCTCCCAAGATGTCCTTTTAAAGTTTTTCAGATTATTGATATTTTGAAAAACTAAATGGTCTGCAATAAAAAAGGGTACTCTCGGGTGCCTAATGTGGGAGATTTCGAATGTTGCACGAGAAACAGAGATCTGACCTCAAGGAGAAAAAGTGTTGAAAATACTAAATAAAATAAAGATGAAACATAAAAAGGCACTAATATTTTTATAATTATACGTTTTTTTCCATTTTTTTTGAATTTTTCTAAATCAAACCAATCAAACATTCTGTCAAGAAATGAGAATTTTAATTTTATGCGAAAAAGAACCAACAAACCAATAGACATAAAATTTAAAAAGCCAAGCAGAAAAACAAAACACAGCAATCACATAAACACAAACTTCGAGTTTGTTATATTCGAGCGTTTGATTTGAACTTTTTGAAAAATTGGTAGATTTTTTTTGGTACGTTTATTTTAGCCTGTACGTTTATTTATTTTAGCTCTGATTTCTCGCCTGTACGTTTATTAATTCCAGTTTTATTCCCCCCCCTGTACGTTTATTTTGGTCTGTACGTTTAAGGCACCCGAGAGTACATGCATTTTTAACTTCAACAAATCTTCAAATTTCCTCAAAAGTATCTCTTGATATATGGCATTGTAATGTCTTTAGAACTTTCCCACTCAACTGTCATTCTTACCATTTTGTTTTACATTCTTCTATTTTTTAGGAGCTTGAGATATTTTCTATGTTATTCACAGGAAACACTTACCTTGTTGGAATTGATCTTGGATACAACTTGATTACTGATGAGGGAGCTAAACTAATTGGAAAATTATTAGAGGTACAAAAATCATTTTTCGTTCATGGTTCTTTTCGTTATATTGAGTTTTTGCTTGTATGTAGAGCGCTCATACTCATAGTTTCTACACCCAAGAAACCCAGAATACTCTCAACTTTTAGTCAAAGACTCTCTAAAAGCGTTGATAAGAACTTTGAGAGTCACTCTTGAACTTTTTTTTATTGAAAAGTTATCTAAAACATTCCAAGCTATAATTTGGTAAATTATTCTACTAAATATATTTTTTGTAGGAAACACCAAGCTTGGAAACATTGATTTTAAGCTACAACGATATTGGGGTGTCTGGTGCCACCGTTATCGCTAAAGGAATTCAGGTAACTTCTCTCTGATTTAGAATACTTCGTTCCTCCTTGTATTAATCAGATACTTACTTACTTACTGCACGGTTTAACGTCCGTTGTTCCCAGCAGCTGGGGTTGGACGCTGATTTCTCTAACTACATCAGCAAATGAGTGATAGAGGCAGCAATGGATTGAATATTCTAAATTTGAATTTCTAAACAAATATCAAATATATTGTCTAATGAAGGCACCTAATCTTTTAGATTATCTTTTTTTCTTTCATGTCCATTAGGACGTCCATCATGACGCTAGCTAGTAAAGTTCAGTGACATTGACTTTCTTATATTTCTGCCGAACAGTCATATGCTTCCTACCACTTTCGCAAGTGATAAAATTATACAAGTTTTTGACTTCAAAAACCCCCTTAACTTGGGATCTACAAAAGTTGGGAAATTTAGACGAGGAAGATAAGGAGGTAGATAATGTTGATATCTAACTTATTTCTCAGACCTTTTGTGTAAAAGGTCTGAAAAATAATTTTTGCTCAAATTTGATAGGCTAAAGTAAGGGATTCAAGACTTTATTATAATTGCCTTCTCATCAAAACGCTCTTCTTTTTAGATGAATGAAACTCTAACCTGCTTGAAAATGGATGGCAACAAATTTGGCCGTGTTGGTGGATTAGCTATTGCTGGTGCTTTACAAGTCAACACAACGTTAGAAGAGCTGGACATTACCAATACTGAACAAGTAATTTTCATATTATTTTCGATTAATAACAATTCAACAGAATCATCGAGAAAGTTCATTTCATCATTCGGCATACAGGCTGTTTCTCAAACAGTAAAGTGAATTGATAGAAAATCTAAAAGCTCAATTTCAGTTTTTTGAACAATGAAAACTTTTTTTTATTTTGCTTTTTCTTCATTGTAAAACCAGGGAAATAGACCTTCAAATGCTTTTTTAGTGAAAAAAGTTGAGTTACTAGATACTCTGTCAATTTTACTTTGAAGTATAGAGTATACTTTTTTTAGTGAAACACCCTGTATTTCAAATGACTCAAAACGTTATCTTATAGTTTATTTAACGACCAAAGCAGCTTTAAACCTTATCGTTTAGAAAATTTGTCGCCAAAAACATTCGCCAAAATATTTCTTCACTTGTGTACTATTCCTTTTGTCAACGAATTTTGTACACTAATAAAGTCGGATAGATAAACGTCGAAATACAAACTGGATTTCAAGTACAGTCAATCAAGTCAAGACCTTGATCTAACTTATAATTGTAGATATTAATTTTGTTGCCCTAGTTTGCCTTAAATATTTTGCCCTCATATCTTCAAATTTAATATCTTCAAAGCTTTTAAGCTAATTCCGTAGCTTAGTATTTTTCAATTGGTGATCTACAACATTTTTATTATTATTTACCACAAACAACCATTTCATTTTCTGCAGGACACGCAATCTTTGATAGCATTGGCAACTGTTTTGAAATCAAATTGTCATCTGAAGAAATTGGTGATTGGCAGACCACTTCTTCATTCAAAGCAGGTTCAATTTGCTACATAAACAACAAGTTTTGATTGATCCTTTGCATAGAAAAAGATAACACAATATTCTTTACTTCACTGCATCACAACCAGCACAATTTATCCTTTTTTTTGTAGGAAGACACGACAATACATTTCGCAAGGCTGCTTGAGGTTGGTACATATATTTTTCATTTTAAAATGTATTATAAAGCTAATTCTGAAAAGAAGTTTCGCCGATCCCTGATTCGAAAACGTTGCAATTAGTTAAGAATTGAAATTATTTTTTCTCAAAACACATTTCCAGTAAGTTTTCCTCTCAAGATTAGCCGCTTTATCCCGCATCAGTAAAGATTCCAGCGATTTGATTGGCCAAGAGCCGTTAGGAGTCGGGATATAATTCCCTATCTGCCCTCTTCACATTCGATTGATAAAAAGCATATCAACGCATACTGCCAAATGTGCTTTGTAACGTTTTGTTTTGATCCATTATCATAATTTATCCCAGCTCGAGAAGATTATTTTACTAAATAATAGCATTAGACCACCTGCAGAATTAAAAATATGTGATTCTTGAATTGATTTTAAAGTACTTTTATACAAAATAAAGTATCTATCACCAAAGGATAAAAAAGATATACGATTTCTTTATAACACCCACTTTTTTGCTTTCTCTCCAGGTCAATAGAAGTATCAAAGAAATTCATCTTCGTAATCATGGAATGGTTAATTTTGGTGTTGAACAAATCGTTAATCACGTCATGGATAATATGACATTACTGCATCTCGATGTCAGCTGGTAAGTCAGAAAACATACCTGTATAGTCAATTCTCCCTCTCGAAATTACCATTCTTTTATTGGAGTTAGGCCCAAGTATTGGACCCCTCAACTGAAAAGTCTTACAATATACTGTCCGGAATTCGAATTTCTCAATAAAAGGGAGCTTGTCATCCCTCGATATATGAAAGACCATGTGAGTGTCCTTGCCAAAGACCCATTGTTCATTGAAAAGTCGATATGAGCACCATACCATACCAAACACTAAAATTCGGGCCAATTAAAAAATCTCTACTTGATCTTTTAAGACTTTCAACCATTAAAAGCGATAAAAATTATTTACATCGACATAAACCATTTTTTGATAATTACATAAATCGAAGTGAGACTGTGGTGATTGAAATTTTTGAGCCTTGAATTTTTAAGTGATTCTTAAAATTCTTTAAAAGAAGAGAAATGGATTTCTCTTCAAGTATTGTCAACAACAAAATTTCTTTCTTCATTTCATCCCCCTCCTCCAACTGGCTAGAACGTTCTCCACTGATCATTGGATGTTTAATCGTATTCTTTCCCATATTTACTGTCAGGAGAAAGTTTTGGTACATAAATTTGCTAATTCTCCCACTTTTCCCATCAAAAAGTCAAAGTTTTGATCTAAAAAAGTTGTAAAAACCACAAAAGTTGTAAAATATCTTACTATTCTTCCCACCTCAAAAGAGGTTCCTTGAAAGTTGTGAAGATGTGAATCATGCGTATCATCCTCTAATAGCAATTGAATAAAGAACTTTCACTTTCGATTTCATGAAAGAATAAATTATATAGCGGGCATAAATTACAATTTTCCAAGGTCACCTTTACTTGAAAAAAGTTATGGAAATATTTTCTATTTCGTGCTACCTTGTTGCAACCATGGAAAATCCCTCATTTTTATAAACATTTAGTTTTGGTTAGGAAAGATGTAAAAGTGCGAAAGATTGGAAAAGTGGTAAGTTTTTTTTTCCAAAAACTTTCTCTTGTGTTTGAATTAATTTTCAAAATTTTACGATCGGTTTATTCTAGCAATCAATTATCACGGGATGGCATGGAAAGTCTTGCGAAGTATTTGAAGAGCAATCCACCGTTGCGTATACTGAATGTTGGCTATAATCGAGCTGAAGATGATGGTGCAATCGTCCTTAGTAATGCCCTTTCTCGCGGCAATATCAACCTTGAAACGTATGAAACTTTGTTTTGACATTTTACACTTCATCTGTGTCTGTTTATGTCCAATAAAGTCGACCGATAAGTTTTATTATTAGTTTTCATCAGGCTGGATTTTTTTGAAAACTTTTTTTTTTGTCATCTATACATTTATGTTCAAATCGCCCGTAAAAGAGGACCCACCCGAACCCCCTTTCGATCTTATTATAGACTTTAGATAGAAGGAGCTAAAAAAGAAGTCTTTGTCGAAGTTACCTAGCTTAAATTTCGATCATAACATTGCATTATATCCGTTCTATCATAGATTGGTCATTCGAAACAATTCTTTGACAGGAAAAGGTTTATGTGCGCTTGCCAAATCCTTAACTCTTAACACGACACTAACACAACTTTATGTTTGGGGAAACGAACTTGATACACCAGCCTGTCAGGTAAGAATTCTTCATTCCCCTTACCCTCCTTGTCAAAGTTGACTTCAACAGGTTCAAAATTCACCTCCCCTAGCCTGTATAACATTGATAGTTATTTATCAAAAAGTAGTATCGATGTCTTTTAATGCTGGAACAGTCATAATTTATTTTCAATATCTTTCATTAGTTAACTTGCTGAAATTTTTATAAGACGTTGATTTGCTGACTTGGTTCTCAGTTGAAAAGGCATTCAAAAGAAGAAGATCAACAAATAGAAGAAAATTCGAAAAAGATTGGAAAATAAGAATCAAAAAATAAAACTTCTTGTAGAATAATACTATGATCAAGATTTAGAGTTTTTTTTCTGTTGATAATATTCCACTCATGATTATCTTATCAAGGAACAACGATCATTGTAACGCTATTTAATTCGAATTCTATCAAAAGTTGTAGTCTTTTTGGTCTCTGCTGCAGATTATTGAGACAGACTTTAGTAGTTAGGTAAGACGAGCCAAAAATAACCTTGTAAAATTTAAATATATTTTCGTTACCAGGCCTTTCGAGGGTTGCTGACAGGTGTCATTCCACGACTTGCGCCAAACGATACAGATATCAAATCATATGTAGTGGATGGTGTTCCTCGTCTAGCTCAAGTTGCTTGTCCTTATTGATGATTGATTGTGGGTGAGTAAATTCGTGGGTGATTTCACTTTTGGCGGTGTTTTCAAATGTTTGACGTGCTAGACGATCTTTATTTAGCTGTAAGGTACGCCTATGTTATTTCACAGCTTTGGGTATATGTTAGGGAATTTTGATGATAGTATGCTCATTTTATTGCTTACAATCAAATGAATGTTTGTAATCAAAGGAGCTGTCATTAAATGTTAAGAACTTATGAACCCATTAGAGCATTGAAAACTAGCCCTCACCTCAATTCTTCTTTAGCTCTAGTTTTGAGGACCAACTTTCTGCCTTGTCTATATTTTACTTGTTAAAGAAGTCAAAAATTTGGCAGAAAGCTATTCATTTTTTGCTTGAAAAAGAAGTAAGTCATTGCATTGACGTGAAAAGAGGGCAACATATTGACTCAAGATAGCCAACTTTCTGTCCACAAAAAGAATAGACAGGGCGAAAAGTGGGCCGTCTAAATTAGAGCTAGAGAAACATTGAGTCTAAGAATCACTACAAGGCAAAGTGGTAAAATAGGTAAGATCCTCCTTTCACAGCGTAAAAAATGAGGGGGCCTCCCTAAATCGCTTTAGATATTATCACCAAACTATTCATTCGCTGTCTATGAAACCATGAAACTTTTAGTCATTTTTATAATTTTACTATTAATTGATATAGTTTTCTTTCAATAAAAGTACACGACTTAAAGTTTCGTGCTTCTGCACTTGTTCAAATTTACAAGAGAAATGATTTTAAGTCATTTACTTTTAAGAAAGCTTTTAAATTTTACTTGGCTCTTGTATATCTTGTTTGTTTATCATTGAGCGTTATTCAGTCTGATTTAATGGCAATAATTTATGTTTTTAATTTTCCTAGATTGCTCTAAGCATATTCATGAATCAAAGAGAACAAATCAAAGATGGTGTGACTTGAAGGTTGATGAGTACATATTCTTCAAATATTTTTTTAGCTGGGAGAGGTGCGCTTTGATAGGTATGAATTCGGAACATTTTTCTTCATATATTTATTCCAACAAATGCTTATTGGGTTTAGATAAATAATGTACATAAATTTTTAAGTGTATCATAATTCATTATGTATGGTTTGTTATTATTTTGATTAAATTTAACGTTTATAGGAAAATATTTTTTTGTTAAAATGTACATAAGAGAAATTAACACTAATTTATACCGATTTTATTTTATCCTTAAAATTTCATACGTCTATAGCAAGACTGTCGAGCTATAAACGTTTGAATAAAGTAAAACACAAACAAGTAGTAGTACTGTTTCAATTTCTTTGTACTCTTATTCTGTATAATTTTTCTTGGAAATTTCCTTAAAGAAGAACATACGTGGGAGATGGATTTGGATTTTTTCTTCTTCGACTGCGATTGTTTTCACTCGCAAATCTTGTATCTTACTTCTAAAATTTACGAATCTTTTAAATAATTCAAACGTTCAAATCGCGTGTCTCTTTCTTTCCTTATTACAATTTAACGCGTTTAGTTAAAAAAAAATTTAACAAATTGTTTCGAGACCAAAAAATATTTACCCTGTATTCGAATATCAGGGCGGCTAATAAAATATAATTTTTTTGTTCCAAAATTGTGAAACAAATTAAAAGAATTTGTTAACTTAAGACAAACACTGTTCCTTTTGTTTATTGAGCATGGTACATAAGATTTTCTTATTCATTCAGTATAGTTTTTACAGTGGAATATTATGTGCAGGTGAATTGAGGAGCATATAGCATACATCAAAAGAGACGATTGATCTTTTCATCTCCACAGACGGTAGGCCGGTTCAACCAAAATTGTTACCAATAAACCTCTCAAAATTTTCATCTAGTTTGCTGCATTTCCTTATTTCTGTGGTTACGTTTTTTTTCGCGATTTCATAATTTGATACACTAAGTTTTAAATCAGGATTTTTTTTTGGTTTGTTTTTGTGATTTGGTATTATTTTGAAATGATGGAGTTATATTAGAGCAGAAGATCGTTAATCAACACCCTTCTGGTACGTATCGAAAGAATGTTCATTTTCATTGTCCATTGGCAATTTCTTGTTAGAGAGTCGCAGCTGATAATAGTGATTGTAGACTGCTTTTTGATTTCCAAATTTTTACACTGGTAATATAATAATTCTCATAATACGTTTCTACTAAAATATTCTTTCTGACTTTAGATAACTGAAGGGACAAAGCAACTAGCAAATCAAAACAGACATTAACGATGGATAAAAACACGTTGTTATCCATTATCATGGTCACATTCGCGTTTCTTCAAAGCTTCCGCAGTAAGTTCCCCTTCTAGATTATATTTTAGTCAAATATCCAACAGATTTTATTAAAAAGCCAAACGAAATTTGGATTTTCTTATATTAATTTAAATTAAGTTGGATCGAAGAAAGATATAATTTTTAGTCCCTAACTATAGAGATATTTACTTAAATCCATATGTTTGTAATAGACCAATTTATTAAGAATATTCCTCCTCATCTGTCCACTGAGCTTTCTATAGACCCTGGAGACAGTTTGCCAATCTCAACCAAGCAAAATCTCTATCTCACACTAATGGTCGCACTACTCCAGTGTAATGCATCGAGAGGGCTAGATTGACATTTTCTCGCACACCTGTGATGTAGCGTATGTTTACTGGTGCCACTTTCAAAAAACTCCCACCAATGATGGCAGTATAAAACTAAGTCTAGGGTTTATAAAAGTTCAGTAGCCTATGGCGTTCCAGTAATGGAAAACTATAAATTTAAGATGTTTTCTTTCCATAGTTTGTGAAAGTAAAGACAACCAAATCAATTTCCGAATCTACGAATCAAACGTCGGTACAGATGGACCAGCTATTGAAGGATATTCACAGGCTAATTTAATCGGTAGCAGTAGTAGTAACCAGGCAATCACTAATGAAGTCGATTGGAGTGACGTCGATATAACCGACCCACAAGATGCTTCATTGATTGGTACGACTGATCAGAAACAACAAATACCCTCTGACGACCCTCATCCTTGTAAGCGAAGTAGTTTCTTCCTCATCTATGAAGGGGATATTTAGGGCTATTCATGATATTCATGATATGCACCATTGCAATGTCTTCCACAGACCCAACAGCTGATTGGTTGCAAGATTCTAAAAACACTATGGAAGTTTTTCATGTTTTGTTTTAAGCTACTTAATTACTACCATTATTTAGAGGCAATTCCTTACGTAAATCGAACGTTTGAGTTTGTAAACTCTTGAAAGATGAAATACATTATCCTCCATCCCCATATCCAATATAGTGGTTTCTGGCATTTAGTCATCTTACAATGAGTCGGTTTGGTGCTATTACAGTAAAATTGTTCCTGTTACCATTACTTGTTATTACAATACGTATTTCGGAGAAATAAATGGTTAAGAAAGATTTTGGTTAAGAGATTTTTCAAGATTCATTTTTTGTTTTTTTCGCAGCTGGAGAACACAAACACTTGACAGACAACGCGATCATTTATCATAAAGATAATGAACCAAGTCATTATGGAGTCAGTCGTTATCCCCCTTATATTACGGAAAATGGGACCCACGTGTATGGCCCTCCTGACAAAGGTATTTTCCTTGTACACTCTTGATATAGTCTGAATATTTTTTAAACTTCACAATACACTAGAATTCCTCATAAGTGTTCTTCAGTCTGCTATAAACTTGGAATATTGTTGTAAATCTCATTCGTTTTATTTTATGTTTAACTGTGTTCCAAAAGCGTATAAAGAAACTCTAAAGACGCTCTGATTTAGTCAAAACGCGACTCAGATTGTTTTTATCAATTATTGAATTGTTTTACTTCTAGACCGATCACAAACTTCGCCCAACCCACAATATCCACCAAGAGCTCCAGTACCTCCTGAACCACTACTTCGAATTCCATCTGAACAACCAGATAGAAACCAACCACTTACTGTTGGTCAAGTCGGTGGAAACCAGGATACACCAACACTTCTAACAAGCAGCAACAACCAATCACCTGTCAGCAATACAAACAACAACCAATCGCCTGCCATTAACAGCAGTGGCCCAACTTTGGGTAATTTCACAATGGGTTTGTTGGCGCTTGGTAAAGCCTTGATGGGAGGGTTCAATGATATGTCACCTAATAACCAAACAAAAAATGCAACAACTCCTCAAAGAGGTAACATAATATAGAAGGATTTAAGTAGGCTATTGTCTTTTGAATTTTTACAGTTAACAAGTATTTAATTCGACCCTTTTGTTGTAATTGTCTTAAGTTTTACCGTTAAAGATGATATCCTAGCAAGGTATCACGCAAAACCAATATCACTTAGAATCATGCGATACCAATACCGCTTAGAAAGATGTTACAACAGTGACCGTAAGCATAGACCGATCTTGAGCTTTTTTTCATTCTTTCCCTTTGAGGGGTTTACTTGGTGGACGATGCTCGTTGCAAAAATTACACCACACAAATCTGTCACCAGAAATGGATGCAAAAACATTGCCCAGATATGTGTCGTGGTCACACGCAAACACCTTCACCAAAACCAGCAACAACGATGATTACACCAGCGACAACGACGATTACACCAGCGACCACCACACAGGTGCCTACTAACGCACCACAAGGTAATTTTATGTTTGTAAAAAACAGTGATCGACTTTTGTTTCATCCATAAATATTGTTAATTAGTTCAAACTTTGTTTTTATTATCCCTGGGTGAGATGTATCAGAATCTTAAAGGTTCTTGAATGTAGAAATCCAGGGAACAGAATGGCACACTCCCCTATCTTCGGGTAGACAGCTACATAGAGAAAAAGGAGCTTTCGGATTGCCCTCAACAACTGTGGTCGGAAACTTACTTGCTTTAAAGGTGCTTGGTTACCAACCAGGTAACCACTTTGATGTTAATAGATATCCTTAAAGGAACATCATACAATCAATAAGTTATCAAATTATCAAAAATACTTTCTATTGGGTTACTCGTTTAATGATTCATATAATTTCCTTCTCGTTATAGTATGTTGTCCATGTGCGATGCCAGCCACACAATGTCCTTGTGTTCCTCCACCATGTCCAACGCCCGTTGCGCCCACTGCTGCAACAATGTCACCAGCAACGCCCGTTGCTCCCACTGCTGCAACATTGTCACCGGCAACGCCCGTTGCACCCACTGCTGCAACAATGTCACCAGCAACGCCCGTTGCACCCAGCTCTGCAACATTTTCGCCGGCAAAAACTACCCTCTCCAATTCTGTGGATGATCAACAAAGTATGTCGATAGTTTCTAATCTCGTTTTCAAAATATTAGACATCACAACACGTAATACAGTGGCTTGACCATTAAAGGCAATGTCTTAGAATTAGAAAGCTTGATCTAAATAATAGAAGTCAAAGACAGCGCGTTTAAAAATTTAGTGGTATAATTCACCGCTAGCTAGGCTCATATGGTTGAAGCATGGATTTATTATAGAGACTCTGGATAAACATCGAAGTAAACGGTGGAGAGCGAATTATTGTCTTTCTATTGTTTCAGAAAACAATCAATGTACAGGCTTTGTCCGCAAAGGACAACTGTCATGGCGGCTCGGAGGACTCTGATTTTGAAAAATGATTAATACTCTTATTTCTAAAAAGTTCTTTAACTTTTTCTATTTGTACTTTTGCTGGCCAAAAGTTTGAAAATAAATGCTAGAATACCAATTGAATACATTTATGAAATCTGGTGTGAGAAAAAATCATCAGACGAGTAAAATCAAACAGAATGCTAATAATGACACGAAATTTTGAATTGGGAATATCTTTCCAATATTTCTCCGAGAAGAGCTGAGATTGACATATATTAGACGTGAGTCTCATAGCTCCGCTGTGGTATGAAAATCTTTTGGTGGCACGTGGTAGCACGGTGGATTTTTTGAGGTTGAAGTTTAGAATATTCTGGTGTCAATATTCAATTTCTTATACATAGCATTTCTTTGCATCTTTCTCGAAATTTAAAACGTCATAACGACGTATAATTAATTAACTAGATGAGTTTGAATCTCGGAGGAGAACTTAAAGTCTCATTTGGGAATTTGATAAGTGTATTTTGATGAGAAATGCAGTTAAAATGCTACGAAAAATCATTTAATGGTGGAAGGAGGGTTAACAATAATGTCATTACTGCGGACAAGGCTTGTACATGAGAAATTGGCAAAAATCAGCTAGTTGTTTTTCCAGTGTCTATAATAATTCCATGGATGAAGCTAATAAGAAATGTTTATTTCCTTTATTTTTTAGAAGTTGTTGAAGATCCTCAATGTAAATTGTATCCGAAAGAAACATGCAATACTCCTTTCATGCAATTGACTTGTCCTCAAACTTGCATGGAAGCTCTTCAACCACCTAAAGGAGCTGTTATCACCACACCTCCACCAGTGTCACTTACGTCTGCACTAACACCTACAATTGCGAAAGGTTTGAATTATTATCTATATCTGTCAACGAATATATTCGTTTAAACCTACTCTTTTTTGGTGAAAACATAATTTGGGGACAGATAAATCCTTTTTATATCTTTATTACCATCGTTTCTTTTAACAATGGCTGAAGGAAGCTCTATTATGCTTGATCGGGGATGATTTGGCTTTCGCCTTCCCTTATTGGGTAAAACGAAATCTTTTGATAGAAGAAATCTTTGAAGCCTGGTGAAGAGATTAATTTTGAATTCATTCTTGTCTTCAGAAAGCAGCAAATGTAAACAACCCACAACATCAGGAGGTTGTTGTAAATTCCCATTCAAGTATCAAAACACTCCTATCTACGATTGTTTACCAAGTTCAAATAACAAAACATGGTGTGCAACCACGGACGATTTCGACAAAGATGCACAATGGGGTGAATGTGGTACTCCTACTGAAACCATGGTCACACTTGCTCCCATAACGACTTCTGTACCAACTACTGTTACCATGCAAACACAAACTACACAAGCACCACAAACACAGACTACAACTCCTCAAGGTGTGTAAGAAAAGTATTTCCCTTCGAAGCATATTGATCTCAAGTGCTAAGTTAACCTGTATTCGACCTCTCGTAACGGGGATCAATAAATTTTTATAGTTTTCAACTTTCTGGAATCGGTTTGTATTTAGTCGTGACAGTTTATTTATGAATCAAATGGCATAATTGAAATTTCTAGCCTCTAATTGTTATTTTATCTCGATCACCCCTCCCCCCCCCCATTATTACCCTACTATTTTTCTGTATTTTCTCGAGAATCTTTTTAAAATAAAGTGCTTTTTGTTACATTAATTACAAAAAAATTTGGCGGATTTTGGCTGAATTTTCTTTCTCTTCTTTTTTAGTATGTTGCCCATGTGCTGGTGGATATTTCGAGTGTCAATGTCAACCTCCACCCTGTCCGCCCACTAATATGACAACACCCGCCCCAACGCCCGTTTTATGTTGTCCGTGTAGTGGGGGAGCAACTGATTGCCCCTGTGTTCAACCGCCATGTCCTTCTGTTGTTCCTACAACCACACCATCTGGAATGGGTATGCTCTTTAGTTTATTCTACACCGGAGTCTTCATTATTCAACCGCCATGTTCTGTCATTGTTTGTGTATGAAGTCGTGCATTAAAAAATACATCGATCAAATTAAGATATGGAAGCGTACCTTTGTATGAAATGATGGATTGTTTTGGAATCGTAGATGTGTAGTTTTAGATTTTACCGATTTAGATTTTAGATGGGTAGATCTAGAAATATAATTTTAGATATAGATTAGTGCTTTCTATTCACTTTTCTTCAGTTCTCAAAATCATATTTTAGTACAAAGTATTGGATTAACTCCATTCCCATCATCAACAACAACAGTCTCAAAGCTTCCCATTCCTGTTGTATGTTGTCCTTGTGTTGGCAACACTACTGAATGCCCATGCGTTGAACCACCGTGCCGTTCTGCAGTCTTGGATGCAAATAAAGGCTCGGACCTAAAAACTCTTTCTGAAATGGAGCCAAAACTAAATATCGTAAAAACAGTTTTAGTTGAATCAAACGTTCGAAAAACAAATCTCAAATTTCGTATGGTAAATGCGAATTCGGTGTCGGATGATCACAAAACCACATCTTCGTTGAACAAAATGAAAAACTCTGACGTTAATTCGCTTTCAATTCAACAATCCAACCTCACTATGGAGAATGCAGTCTTATTTGAAACATCTATCGAAGAAACCAACTCTAAAACTCTCCTCAAATTATCGAATTCGACATTTGATAAATACATTCCAACACTGAAAATCACTGACACGACACCTGTAACTCTGACAACCTCCACTACACCTGTTCTATGTTGTCCCTGCAGTGTAGGGGCGACTGGTTGCCCATGTGTTCAACCACCGTGTCCTTCTGTCGCAACAGCAACTGTCACTTCTCGTAAACCTTCAACATCTTCGTCGTTAGCCGAAACATCGGAATTTCCATTGAAATCAACTCCAGCTCTTCATTTTAACAATACTATATCAACAACGCCGTCGCCTGCAATCACTGGTATGAAGTAGTCTTAGATCTATTCGATGTAGACTTTAGAACGAGTTTAGAACTCAAAATGGTTTGTGAACCATGATCAGATTTCACGCCTTGTTCACATACATGCGGATTCGGGACTTAACAATGCTGTGTTTAAGATTTTCCAATAGGTAAAAGTGCGACACCTGAATGCATGCTTCGTGACTCGATGACGATTGTTTTAACATCGCGATTTCAGAAATGATCTCCCCTAATAAAATGGATGACCAGTTTGTAAAAGTATAATCTTTTAATGTCAAGCTCGAAAAATGCATGAACTGTAATTTATGGTATATGCATGATATGATATTGTCCCCTACAATAATATGGATTTAACCGGTAAAAGCATGAATTTGAAATGGATTACCGATAATCGCATGAATTGCTAAAGTATCCCTGTACACAATGTTGACTGTGCAAAAAGTCTATCTGTTAAAAGTCTATTGACAATTTAAGTAGATTTAAGTAAAGTTCAGTATAGGTAGACTAGGGAGAATGTTTTAAAGATTTAAAGAAATTTTGCATGAGGGAAAAGTTAATATAAAAGTAACCCATTAAAATATTTTGCATCTTGAAATATTTCTTCTTCTTTTCTAGTATGTGACCCTTGGCCGAAATTCGGACCATGCAGTAAAACGTGTGGAGGGGGTGAACAATTTCGGACACGTAATTGTACAATTTCGGACGGGTCAGTGATTCAAGAAAATGAGAAACATTTATGCGGAATGCAACCATGTCCAATCGGTGAGTGAAAGGATAATGAATTCTTCTACTGCTTAACATTTATCAAAAAACTATTCAATATGATTACTTTCATGTGTGATCCAATTTCACTCTAACCCTTTCAAACTAGGTTCGAGTAAACTTTAGCGAAGGCTTAGCTTTTGAGATGTAAAGGTTTGCAGTTGTGGTAACCAAATTGAGTATGTTGTGTTCTTGTGTTTGTCGTGCGTACAGTTAACTCTCGCTTGTTCGAACTCGAACGAGAAATCTAATTTGTTCGGAATTCAGAGAGATTCGAATTATAGAGAGTATATTAAGAGGGTCTCCCCTTGACGGGAACGGAGGATTAGTTCGAATTATAGAAAAATTCGAATAATAAAAGTTCGAATTAGCGAGCGTCTACTGTATCCTGGGTTTTTTAAAGAAAGTCTCGATTCCAAGGAATTTATGCATGGGATCGGAAATGAAGCGACTTATTTCTAATTTTCTAAAAGTTTCTGCTTTGTCAGCATTAGGGGCGTACCTGCTTTGTATATAATTAAAAGCAATATCTTCAAGAAAGTGTCTATTCCAACCTCTCTACAGATTACACCGAGTGGTCGCAATGGAGCGAATGTTTGAACGGTAAACAATGGAGAAATCGCACTGGAACATGGGAAGATCTCGGTTACAATATTACTATTCCATACATCGAATCCAGGCCTTGTCAAGGTATGTTTTTACATTCCCCTCCTGATATAATAAATACTTACAATTGACTGTGTCTTATTCATCGCTCGTCAGCGGCAATGAATTTCTGGATATTAAACTATTGTGAACATTGCTACGATCTTTGACAGCCCTTTATTTGAAGCCGTCTCTATTATAATCTCCAAGCAGACTCTGATTACTCTGCGCTGGCACCTATTCACTATAAAGGCCATGGCTCCGTAAAAAAAATCTACTCAGGTTGGCGAACCGCTGATCTTTTTCATCCAGTTTTGGGACGAATATCAAATGAGATTTTAAGCACGCATCTCTATTACGCAAACAACTTCTCGTTCTTGTCATGGGTAAAAAACTTTCGGAAAATCGTCCGTTAAGAAAGAGCTGAAGCACCCGGAGGCACCCAAAAAGTCTTATTTTAAGAGAAGAATATATTTTCTGGGAGATTTAAAATTTGACGAAGTTTGATATCTATTAATTTCTCTTCTATAGATGAATGTGAGCGTGCTTCAGAATGGACTGATTGGTCTGAATGTACAAAAACATGTGACGCTGGTATCCAATACCGAACGAGAGATTGCTTCAAAGGAGCACTCATGACCAAAGAACAAGAGAACAGAACTTGTAACACGCAACCTTGCACAGAAGGTATGATCAACTCTTCCGGATTAGAATTTCAACTTTATTACTCGGGTGTTTCTAAAGCCACTAAGTAGTAAGTCTGCGACCGCATTCGGAGGCAACCCGAAGGCTCCTTTTTCGATAGCTATCTACCCGGAGGTAGGGGAGGGCGCCACTCTTTCTCCCTGGATTGCTCCACTTACCCTTGACCCTTCTCTTAATTGCTGAGCATCAAGCGGAGAGGCATCAAGTACCATTTTGGTAATCTTTGATATGACCCGGCTGGGGGTTGAACCCACAACTTTGCGCACCGTAGCCGGATACTCTACCACTACCCTACGGTCGCATGAGCCACTACTCGAAAATCTTATAAAAGATTTTCTGCAATATGAATCTATTCGAAGAAAGTTTTGTCCTTTGAAAAATCGATTTAGAGGAAGTGAGCTGTATTTCATTTGAATTTCACAGTCATTTGTACCAGGCTAGAACCTTTTCATTCCCTCTCTTATTTTCATTCTCTAGAATGTGGTGATTGGTCAGCTTTTTCTGATTGTTCGAAGACGTGTGGAGGAGGGATGAAAACAAGATGGCGGACTTGTGGTGGAAGTATTGTAGAAGACAAACTCCCTTGCAATGAAACACCTTGTCCAAGCGCCAACGAAACCGGCTATGGTAGGAATAAAAACTTAAAAAAGGTTTCTTTTTGATAAAAGTACATTGAGCTTGAAGTATGTAAAATGTACAATTATGCCCGAATGAAACATTGTTGTACGTGCAATTTGAAAAGATGATGTTTTCAAATGATCGTCAAGCTAGATATCGTCTTGGTGTTTATTGTATAAGAGTTTTAAACACCGACCTCTTGTATTAGTAGTATTTCAACATGTTTGACTAAATCATCATTGTCTATTTCCAACCCTTTTTATCCGTCATAGAATGTGGTGATTGGGTGGACTGGGGACAATGCAGTGCCACGTGTAATGGAATGCAATCTCGTTACCGCCATTGCAAGAATCATACATTGGAGTTTGATGAAATGCAAACGCGACCATGTAATACTAACCCATGCCCTGGTAAGCTTTCTGTTCAAATTATGTTATATTAAGGCTACAAAAATATTACCTTAAGCTTTAGATTGCCAGTTTGTTTGGGAATAGCTACAAATTGTGAATTTATTTGATATGAGAGAAATCTGCCAGGTCGTATCAGCACCGAAACTAATGTATCATTTTCATGAACTATTTAGTGAATCCTTATCATTTTTTTCTCCCGTATTTTAGGAACACCAGGGCCACCAACTACAGCCACGATTCCCATCACCACAACTCCCATCACCACGACAACATCAGTACCGACCACTACTCCATCCGGTTCAGTTATTCCTTGTAAGTGTGCCCTCTTCTATTCACTCTTCTGTCTTTTTAGTATTACGTTTTAAAATTTGATCGATCAAGACGATATTTTCGACAAGGATGTTTCCAGTTATGCTGACTTCTTGGAAGAATAATCGCAAATGAACATCCAGAATTTTTGCCGCTATCTTGGAATGTTTTGAGGTCTTCGGTCCCCATAAACTGACCATCAATTGATTTATTTCTCTATCCTCTTTTTAGTCGAAGAATGTTTGGTAGCTTATCTCAGTTTCGATGTTGTTGACACAATCAAGAAACTGGTTTATGATGAAGGCCCTTACGGCAACGACTTCACGTATAACGGAAACGTCAAATTCTTACCTGCTAACTATTCTTGTAAAAACGCCGCTTCCATCCACTCAGATGGTGATTTATATTATGCTGGCCCTGGGTTTACCAACAGTCCCGATAAAGGTGCAACGATCGCAATGTGGGTACATCCAACAGATTTGATGCATAAACAATCGATTTTTACAAGTAAAGCCATCGGTAGCAAAGGAGGTAATTTTATGAAACTTTCTTTATTCCATGTGAATTGTCCCAGATTTACAGCGATCTTGGATAATTTTTAAACGTTTTAGTATACCTTACCGGCCCTGTTTACACCGGCCGTCATTAGCCTTATTTATTCGTCGCTGGCGTAATAAGAGCCGATGTGAGGGATCGCAATTAAGGTAAGAAGGTAATCAAAATCATACAGTTATACCCGGTATTGATCATTTTAATGTCTTTTTTCACTTTCACTGCAAAATTGTCTTTGAAACTTTTAATGCTCACTGATCTCTCATTCTATTCTTATAGCAAACCTGCAACTCGATCTCGAAGCTGGTAAAGTGCGATGGTTATATAACGATTTATCAGGTCAAAACAATTTCACTGTGGTCACTGACGCAGTCATAGCGGCCGATGAGTGGGTCCACATTGCAGCCACTTACAATTCGACCACCCAGGAAGCGAAAGTTTTCATTAATGCTAAAGAAATGGGAGTGGCTTCTAATATCCAAAGTGAGCATTCTTTTAATTTGTTTATGTTTTCATTCCAGACTTCTTTCTTTATTTTTAAATACTGACTTCTACACGTTTGATGAGAACGTCAAGAGCACTTTCCGAGAGGCGGGGGATTCCCAATTGTTAAATACAAGTCAATTTTTCGAGTATTCTGATCGATTCACAACATGTACTACAAAAAAAACAAAAAATAAAACAATAAAATTTACAATGTCTTACACAATTATCATTATTATAATATATCAAAAATAAGGAAATTTTTTTGGCCAAACCTCCGACTTTGGAATTTTCCACAGGCTCTCCTCAGGGGAGCGGCTAGTATCTTCTACTGAACAAACTCTTTCTTTCTTTCAGATGCGTCTGAGTTGTTACCGTGGAACATGTTTGCTGCATTGTTCCCTCCAGTGTACGAAAACAAATTCAAAGGATTGATCGATGAATTTTATGTCTACAACTGCTCATTGACCATCGAACAAATTCTCGTGATTGCTGACAATTGTAAAGACGAGGGAGGTACGTACTATTTACCACGCCCTTATCAAAATGTCATTCCCTTTTCAAGTTTTTGTATGAATATACCAAAATTTTAAAACTTTTTTCTATAAAAAATTCGAAACCTGGTGACAAAACCCTATGCTCGTAAGACTATCATTTAAATTTTTAGAACAGTCTTTCCTCTCTCTAAAAATACACATTTTTTATAAGAACAAACTATAGAGGAACATAAGGCTTCGGTAGCCAAAATATTAAGAACAAGTTAAGAACATTTTATGGCTTATTGCAGACCCTAAACCACCTGTTTTCTTAGGAAAATGGACAAAAATACTTAACAAAATGGTGAAAATAAGAACATTTTAAGGCTTAAACCAGAAAAGTTGAGAACGTCTGAAGGTTTCAAAAATTTCGGATGTTTTTAATTTTATAAAAAACGTGCGTTTAGCCGTTATGTTTATCACTAGTGTCGAACCATGCGTCTGGAAATACTTAGAAATTCGTCCAAATTGTAGAAGATATTTCTACTGGTATCATTTCCTCTCGTGTTATTGAGACTACAGAGATATAACTTTTATTTATTTTCTTCACTTTGTAGGCAAAGTTTGTCCATCACCATTACTGGGCGTGTGTCCTCCATGCGAGGGATGCGAACGAAACATCACAACCACACCCTTACCACCAAGTAATATTCTTCAAGAATATTCAATCAACAGTAATTCAACCCAATTACCAGGGAAAGAAACAGACCCAGGGCCTTTTGAGGAGTACAAGGGGCCTGAAAATAAAAACCCAGCTTCGTCGCCTAAGATTAAAGAAGATAAACCTGTTTCAGGGCTCAATTCAAATTTACCGAAATACTGGCAACCAAAACACTTGAAAGCCAAACAAATCAAGTGATTTTGAAAAGGGCTTTTCATATTTTTGACATTTTAGTGTATATTCATTCATCACTTTATTTTTTGAGAGAGATTTTATTTTAAAAGTTATATTTTTATTGCTTTGAACTTGAAATGTCCTGCACCAGTCATGCATCCAATTAGAATTAGATTTTCTTGTTTTAAAACCGAAATATTTAAAGAAAAACAATTAAAAAACGCCTTATTACTTGAAACTATAAGGGCATTTCAAGTTTTTAGCAATAACATTTCTACAAGTCACCTACCTAAAATTTAGTGATATTCGCACAACAAAACTTTCAAAGTGAAATTTTAAATGTCAAAACTTGAAAAGCCCTTAAAATCACTCCCCTTTTTTGATAAAGAACATCATCTGTCTTAGTTCTATAGTTTTCAACCGGGCTTCATTCACATATTTTTAGAACAAATTCTCGATACAATTAAACTTTTTGAATAGCTTTGCCTTTATAAAGAAAGCCAAGCTCTTATATTTTTAGCCA
Source organism: Clytia hemisphaerica (assembly GCF_902728285.1). Lineage (NCBI taxonomy): Eukaryota > Metazoa > Cnidaria > Hydrozoa > Leptothecata > Clytiidae > Clytia > Clytia hemisphaerica. Next base: position 330,852 of record NW_027103358.1, read on the forward strand.
GTATAAATTGCTTTTGATACGCCTTTTTTAGAACTCAAAAAAGTCGACCTTTTGGAATTTTCTTGGAAGTTTGACTTTCAGAGGCTCCTGTTGCCTTAATTTTGTTTCAAATACCTTCGGATTGTATACCAATCGATGCAAACGCAATTATAGTCCTTTGAAGAACTTCCTGATTTTGACCACTCTTCTAGCTAGCAGTGAACGTGTCAAAGCTGTTACCAAAACAACAGTTAAAAGACCTTCCTTTGTGGGGAACACCCCTAGATGAGTATTTACTACCAGCTAACCTCGGTCAATCTACTGTTTAGAAAAATCTTTAAACTTTTTTCCATTAGTCAACGGTGGCTACAGTGAGTGGAGCAACTGGACCTCTTGTTCAGTGACGTGTGGAACGGGCCTTAAATATCGCGGACGTGTTTGTGACAACCCTGAGCCACAGAATGGTGGTCTCGATTGTTCAGAACAACCACAACTTGGAAATGACACTGAGGCGGAACAATGTGTAATGCAAAACTGTCCAGGTAAACGAGCCTCGTTTAGATTTGAAATCGAGATTTTATACACCTGTTTTTAGCCTCAATTATGTTAATTTTCAAGGTCAAGAATGAAATACTATGGACGCTAGTGTTCTTCAAAAGTTAATATAAGACTCGCTGAAAGTAATGTTCCAATCAAGTGTTACTAATTATAATCGGTTTGTTATTCGAAGTGATCTCATCAACTGAAGAGTCGTATAAAATCTGAATCGTCCAAAGAATGTTCTTGGTCCTATAAAGGTCAAATTAGGGGGAGTCAACTCAAGAATGAGGATAATAATAGCCCCATCCTTGAAGCGTGTATTAGGTTTTCTCTTGAATTAAGATGACGTAGTCTTTTAGACCAGTAGAATAGTTTGTCCAAAAACGGTGTACAGAGGATGTGATCATCTTTGGATTTCACCGTTAGTTGACGAAGTTGTGATTTGTGTACTTAAATTGGATAAGCTTAGTACACTGACCTTTATATACCCTGGACAAAGCTTCCCAGTCCCAATCCCAGCCAAGCAAAATCTTTGATCGGAGTTTTTTGAAAGTTGGTACCCTAATGTCGGCACTACTCGATAGCGGTGTAAATGCATCGAGAGCGCTAGGTCTACTTTTCCTCAAATTCTTTTGATGATGTAGCGGCGTTAGACGTTAATTTTTAACATTGCAATGGCTTCTCCTTGGGTACCAATTCTAAAAAAACTCTAATCAAAGATGGCAGATATTGCTTGGTCCAGGGTTATATAAAGGTCAGTGGCTTAGTACCTCCTTTTCTACTCAGACTCAATATATATTTCTAGTGAGAGGAAAGGTGTTGATTTTACCAAAGGAAATTCAAACTTAAAAGGTTATGTGTATTTATAAAATAACTGAAATAAATTAAAATACATTTAGTTGACGGGGGATATTGCCAGTGGACAGGATGGATTGGCTGTAATGCCACTTGTGGTCACGGAACTGACACTCGTTATCGCGACTGCGCATGCCCCAAACCTGCATTCGGTGGAAAAGATTGTTCAGGACCAAATATTGCTCAACAACCATGCATCATCAAACCATGTCCAAGTATGAAATTTACTTTTACCTTTTGTCGTCTCTGTCGGAGTTATGACATTTTAAACGCTAAAGTCCATATGTTCTATTTTGTAAAGCCTGTTTCGTGATCTTTGCGAGGTTTTATTGATCTTTTTCCAGGTTTTTACGTCTTTTTAGGCGTATGCTCAAAATTTAGACAGTGGTTGATTAAGGGCCGGCATTAGCTTAGGGCTGACGTAAGGAGGTTCAAAAAATCTACTATGTAAAAAAAGCGATGCTGTCTTGTATTACTTATTGAAAAAATAATTCTATGTGAATCTCCAATTGATAAAGTATTAACAGAGTTTTTGTAAAAATATCAAAATATATAGTATAATATGATGATAGGGAGCGCTTATTAAGGCTTTCTGAAAACATTTTTGACTTTTCATTTTTCTCAAATTTCAGTTGATGGTAATTACACGGAATGGTCATCATGGGGTGTTTGTTCGACCACGTGTGGCAATGGAACACGTGTTCGTTCGCGCATGTGCAGTAACCCTAAGCCAATGTACGGTGGCAAAGATTGCCAACACTATGGAGAACCTGAAGAAATTGGTGCATGTCCTGATCAAAAACCATGCCCTAGTAAATTGAATTTCTGATTGATTCATATAATTTACAAACTTAATTTTTCTTGCAGTCTTACATTAAACTTTTTTCCTAACTTTCACGGCCTTTGTTATACTTGTGGTATTAAGAAAGAGCCTGACTAAATTCTTATTTAAAACTCAGATTGTCATGGTGCTTCCACGCCATACCTCAGTGGAATGAGATATACCTTAGAAAATATTAATAAGTCTTCAAAAATATTTCAACAGTTTTGTCATTTTTCTAGTTTTTCTAAAGCGTGAAAATAGTATTATTTTAACCAGACATAGTCAAAGTATTTGGAATGACGGAATAAAAACATACTTCTTTTTGCAGTCAATGGAACCTGGACCCCATGGTCACCTTGGTCGAATTGTTCACGCCCGTGCGGTGAAGGTGTTCGCACGCGCGTTCGCCAATGTATTGAACCTCAGTATGGTGGATATCCTTGTGAAGGTGTTGCTGTTGAAAATATCTTCTGTAAAATGAGAGATTGTTGTAAGTTACCGTTTGTTTTAGACGGTCGACTTTCTGTACTCCCTACTCTGTAGTCATTACATTGATGTCAAAAGAGGGCAATGCATTGACTTTAGACAGCCAACTTCATACCCACTTTAATTCACAAATAGAATAGACAGGGCGAAAAGAGGGGCGTCTAAACTAGAGCTTAGTGTTTATTTGGATTTTCCTTTAAGATACTTCTTTAGAACTTTTTTTTCAAAGTTCCAACTTTTCAACGTTTGTATAAAGATGTCAGACATTTAAGAAGTTTAAACGAGGCTCCAACCCAAGGTTAAAAAAGTCGCAAGTTAAGATTTGCATCTTCAAGCTACATCCTTCACAAGAACTAGTTCACAAAATTCATAATGAAAACACTAGTTTTAATCTATCTGAAGGTGATGTTCCATACAAAAGGATCGGTTGTTTCAGAAACCATCCAGCAAACGGAGATATAGGCGAAGGAATCCCTCCAGCTTTCCAAGAACAGCTATTCCAAGAAGATAAAACGATATATTTGAGAGAACATGATCTGACTGATGTTATGGATGACATCATTTGCAGGTAAGGCAGATATTTAACTTTTATCTTTCAGGGCATCAGTGAAAAAAAGTTTTTCGATTCATAATACAGCGGCTGTTTTTATTAAGATATTCTATAAAATGTTAGCCGAAATGAATACTTCATAACGGTTTTTCTTTATCCTCCAACCATATCAAGAAATTTCAATACAACAGTGGCGCTTGTGCTTATCGTGGTTTCAGTTCTGATCTCAATTTTATTTAGAGGATGAAATACAAAGAAATAGCTCCGAATAGCTCCTATTCGTTAGAATGAGGAGAGTCTAGAAACCCGTAAAGGCTAGGCTGATAGCATCCAATAACGGATTCGTGCTCCTTATTGAAACTTTATTACCTGTGGTTTTATTGAGGTCTGCGATTCTGAGTATGTAAAGTTAGAATGTACTATCCATATAGCTTCGTTTTATGTTCTTCTTTGTCTTTTTCATCCCCACAGGTGTGCCAAAGCAAGTTTAGCTAAGAAGTATACTCACTTTGCGATGCAAGATTTCTCTTCCTGTTGGTCTGGTCAGAACGTTGCTCAAACCTACAACAGATACGGCGCCGAGATTAATTTTACACCAAAACCAAACCCCTTTCTACCTCCACCACCAAGTTCGGAACCAGTTGCGCCATCCAAGGGATGTATGAATGGTCATTCAGAAAAATGTGGAGAAAAAACATTGAATTGTCTTGGAATGCATGATACAAACTTTGTTTATGGCTTGGAAGATGGTATGACGTCATTTTTAGTGAAACCTCTGTCGTTTGATGGCACTAGTTTTGACAGCGTAGAGAGTAGTTCATTTTTCCCTTTATTTGGTCATATAAGGCTACTTTTGAGTGAACTCTGTGTTCTTTTAATGATCCTAATTTTCACAGCGTAGTGCACCCCAATGTGAGTAAGGGCTTTTTAACTCAAAACGTATAAAAAGTGTGGACTGTCATTTCTTTTGGATCAGACAACACTTAGTGTCTAAGACAGTTTAGCAGAACTCTTTTCATACCAACCCAGTTGATTGTTTTCCAATCGGTATGATTGCTCTTCGTTGTATTTGTTTGTTATATAATAATCAATTTCTTTACTTTCTTCTACAGTTACACCAGTCCATTGTAACTATAGTGAATGGAGTCAATGGGCACCGTGTACAATTACTTGTGGTACAAATGGTCTAACTTCACGCATGCGTGAACCAAATAATCCATCGGCATCATTCGGAGGAGAAGATTGTTCACGTCTTGGACCAGCTACCGAACAGAAAAATTGTCCAAATATTCCTTGCCCAAGTATGATTTCCAACGTATTTTTTTGTTAAAATGATTTTTTGTCGTGTCTCTAAAATCAATTCTTAGATTACTTGTAATCTTTGATATTATTATAATGAGGCTTTTGGGGCCAAGAGGCTCTTTCATGGGATTCTTTTCCCCTTGCTATCGAATGTTCCCAGCCATTGAATTTCTAATGTTGTCAATAGCTAATATGTTATTGTAAAGCCCCAGACTGTATTCTAAGAACTTCTCATAATTCCTCTCGCTTTTCGATCTTAACATTCTCTAGGCTCAGAAGGTTCACTATCTTTGACTTTGCCTAAGAAAATCGACCATCTTAAAATCAGGTTGTTTTGATGCCATTTTACCAGAAATCAAATATTAAACATTGTGTCCTCTTACTCATAGTTGATGGCATCTGGAGTCCATGGACATCTTTCAGTAATTGCTCAGTCACTGTGGGTGAGGGTGTACGTGTGAGGGAACGCTTCTGCACTCCACCGCAGTACGGAGGTCGACCATGCCCAGGAGAAGCCAAACAAACGGAGAGTTGCACTATTGCCCCTCCACCAGGTAATTTGTTGTTCTGAAAGTGTTCTTATCAAGTTTTTGACCACAAATTTGAGTCATCAGGTTGGTTTTTCTAAAAACTATTTTAGATCATATTAGATTAAAAAAAGATGTTGGGAAAAAATAAATGATAATAGTCGCATTCTTTTTAACTGTAATTCAGAATATATAATAACGAGTCAAATCTTTAATTTCTTTCAACTTTTCTGTCCTTCTACAGTCGATTGCGGCTTCACTGAATGGTCTGAGTGGGGTGCTTGCGATAAAACATGCGGTGAAGGGAAACAAGAACGCCATCGAGAAGGTGGCCACCCTCTAGCTCAATATGGCGGAAAAGAATGTGAAGGACCTGTATCAGAAGTTCAAGAATGCTCAACTAATGTTCCGTGCCGTAAGTTGATTTCTTTAAAGCGATCTCGCTCACTGTAGCAAAATTATTTGTAACTTGGTATATGTGTAAGTAAGTCTAATCTTTGTACCATCCGGTGATGTCGTCTTTTTATCATATCTGAAAGTCATTGCTACCTTTGAGGTGAAAAAATTATACCAAGGGGAATCAGAAGTTTAAAGCCTTTATCATCGATTGCGTTTAAAGATCGTTTTTAAGATTGCAGATGGCATGTATTGGCGCAAGAGTTATGGATAAAGCGATCGACCCGAAAAGGCTTTTTTGATAAATTATTTTGATAAATGTTACTTCCCATCCAGTGGTTGTACAAAAAACAAGCTGGCCACAATTATCTAGAAAATATGTTGCAAATCTTACCAAAGGAGATTCGATTCGACATTATAGCCTTTGGTACGTGAAAAATCATTCAATGGAACCTTTTTCATAATTTTTCCCTTTCTTTTATCAGCAATGGACGGTGGTTATACGCAATGGTCATTATGGAGTGATTGCTCAAAAACATGTGGAGGTGGATCGAAAGCCAGAAAACGAACTTGTACCAACCCTGAACCGATGAATGGTGGTCTGGATTGTTTAGATCAACATTTGGGGCCTGAGACCGACCAAATGGAATGTAACCCAACTTGTTGTCCAGGTATAATTTTTTCTTTTTTATAAAGCACGTGATGAGGAACCGAATAGAATTCTTTTTTGGCTTTTCGAAGATAAACGGAAAGGGTTTACATGGAGTTATCAATAGCCGTTTTATCGTTAATTTTAAGTGCAAGCAGCAATGGTACTGATACCTTCTTTGAATTATTTGATTCAGTTTGACTCGCTTGTGTGTTTACTATGAACTCTAAGAAAGCTTATAATTTGCTTTCATCAAAATATTGCAATCTGTTCTTATTTAGTCGACGGCGGTTTATCCGAATGGACATCTTGGTCAACCTGTGACGTCACTTGTGGTTCGGGTGAACGCCAACGCTACCGCCAATGTAACGCCCCAACGCCCACACACAACGGAAAGAATTGTTCAGAGCTTGGTGCGACTTTTGAAACGCAACCGTGCCAGGGACCTGTCCAGTGCCCAAGTAAGTCACTTTCTACAAGAACACTTTTGTTTTATGTCCATTAAAGAGAGCTATGATGATAGCTCAAGATTTTAAAATCTTGAATTTTGATTTAGTGAAACTGGAAACCTTGCATATCCTATCTGTAAGAAAACTGATGATGTCTAAATATCAGTGTTTTAATAGTTTCTTACATTCAGTATTCACTTAGGTAACGGTCTATTATTCGTTGCCAGGGAATTCGTGTGAATCACTTTTCAACTAACAAGATTTGATCATTTCGAGGGATAACCTCGCTAAAAAGGAGATTGATTACTGAAAACATACAATCAATATTTTTCTAACTATTCTATTCCCTAATTTCTGATGCTGAAACCACTGACAGTCTTGAATCGATCAGTTAAGTTTTGTTTTTCGGCATTTTTCAGTCGACGGTCATTGGAGTGATTTTGGTCCGTGGAGCGCATGCTCACTATCGTGTGGTTTTGGTGGCACTCAAACACGTCAACGCACGTGCTCGAACCCAGCCCCTCAAAATGATGGTTTGATTTGTCCCAGTGAAGATATGGAAACTCGAAATTGTGATACAGAAACTTCCTGTTGTAAGTGACCTAGTTGCCATTGACGTTTTTTCGACGTTCAATTAACGTTAAAAGGCCGGCTTGTTAAGCTGAGCTGAGGATGCTTTCCAGTTAAAAGTTCGTTCGTTTCCCTAAAAATTTGACGAGTTTCACATGTTGTCCCCAAAAAAGAATTTCATCACTTCTTATGAAGTCATTACTGCTATTATGTTTCGCAGCAAAGATTGGTTGCCGATGCCTCTTTTAGGCAGTTTTTTACTAAATTCCTTAGTCGGATACAAATTTGTAGTACCCTTTTTTCAGCCAAATATATTTTACATGTACCCGAACCATGTTATATAATGTCTCTAACAGGTACAAGACCGTATACAGCAGTTGGTTGTTTCAACGACAGCGCTACCGATCACGCCCTTCCGGAACTCCTCTTTGATGATACCGAAAATATCGATTTGGTGGATTGGAATGATTATCTTGATACGCTCGTCTGTAGATGTGCTGAGGAAGCCAACAATGCAAAATACACACATTTCTCAATCCAATCCCTCGGAAAGTGTTATGCCGGACCTAACGTACAGACCACATATAACAAGTATGGTGTATCTAATAATTGTGTGACCGTTGGAGGGGTTCCAAAGGAAGATAAATTTGTGGCATGCGATGGTAATAATTCAGGAAAACCTTGCTCCGGTGGAAATAACACAAATTTTGTCTATGTTTTGGAAGGTAAGAAAGGTTCTTCAGAATGGCAGTTAACAAAAAGATTGTAAATATTGAAAGGTGAATATGTTGAAAATTGAGATGAAATAAAAAAGCCCTGAAAGGCTAAACATCTTATCTACTTCTGTCATAAAATTATAAACTCTCCTCGCCTTTAACAGAAATAGCACTTGATAAAAACAAGTCCAAAAAAGGAAATTATAAAATCTATAACTGTGAAATCAAAACAAATCAATGGTAAAATGTAATTAATTAATTTTCACCCCACCTTTTTTACAGAGAGACCGCGTGACGGTAATTTTAGCCAATGGTCATCGTGGAGTAATTGTTCAGTGACGTGCGGTACTGGATCCCGTACCAGGTACCGAACATGTACGAACCCGTCACCCGCGTTCGGTGGGAAGACATGTGAAGAATTGAACCTTGGAAATAAAGAAGAAGTCACCAGTTGCACATTGCAAAGTTGTCCTGGTAGGTTTGAATTAATATGCAGCTATATCCAAAAATATTAGAACGATTCTAATTAGATCTACTTGTTTTCTGGTAAAGAGCGCTTTGCACTACAGAGATTACATTTATCCGTCCATCCGAAACTATTGCTTGGATTACTGTTATCAAAAAGGTAACTTATATTAATCAAAAAAATAGTCCGAGTCACTTTTTGAGCCGCGTTTCGTCTTGCCAGAGACTTCCTAACATTTAAAGCTTTTAAAAATTCTAATATCTTTATTTATTTTTCATCTTCAGTGGATTGTGCTTTCACGGACTGGTCTGATTGGTCAGTTTGCAGTGTCACGTGTGGTTCAGGAACAAAAGACCGCCAACGAACGCCCACAAATCCACCCGCATCGAATGGCGGGAAAAATTGTTCCCGTGATGCATTGCAAACGGTTCCATGTGAACTACCTTTATGTCCAGGTATGAACGTCTTGATCTTTCGAAAATAATAAACGTAATCGCTAAGATTTAAAACGACATCAATGTAACAAGGATTTCTTTACCTTTGGCCCTGCACAACGACTTTTTTGAAAATAACAATTCATTGCCGTTAGATCCGGCAGTTTTCCCCCAGAATGAAAATAAAAAAATAAAATGAAGGTGACTTTGGGCGATCCGATATAACTTCTTCCTTTTCCCCCAGTATTCCAATCGGTGTCGACTTAACGTATCTTTCAAAATTTTCAAACGTTCAATTAATTCTGATCGGTCAAATCTTGAAATCAAATCAAATAGAAATTTGTAGAAAGTTATGCGGAATTCTTAAAAGGTACGAACATTTAGAAGTCTTATATCAAATAATAATTGTAATCTTGTACCTATTTTTTCAGTTGACGGTGGTTACAGTGAGTGGAGTGAATGGGCGTGGTGGAGCGCCACCTGTGGATCTGCCTCACGCACTCGGTTACGCTATTGTAATAACCCTTCACCAAGCTCTGGTGGCGCGCCTTGTTCCGGAAGTGCACACGATGTCGATTCGCAAAACCTGGGAGAATGTAAAGGTATGTTTACATTGACTTCTAAATTGGAAACTTGAAGAAGCATACTTTTAATAAATTGAACCACTTTCCATCTTATTCATTTACTTCTAAGAGTTTTATCTGATTCAGATTGAGGACTTTTTTCGTGATTAATAAAATCCTTGCGAGCCTCGTTTTCCAGATATTATTGCCAAGATATTCAAAGTCAGCACATGACGATTAATCATAATTGTAAATGGTCTTGAAACGTTTTAAGACTGCATTTCAGTTATTCTATGTATATCGTAAAGAGTTTATAGTAATTAAAAACTATCTCGTTTTCATTTTCACAGAAGATGGGAACTGGGGCGAATGGTCACCATGGAGCTTATGTTCGAAAACCTGTGGACGCGGAAACGCCAATCGAACGCGCGAATGTAATAATCCTTCGCCTAAGAGTGGTGGACAAGTGTGTATAGGGGCTAATGAAGAGTGTAAAATATGTAACATTGTCGATTGCCCAGGTAAGATTATGAAAATGTAAGATTTACAAAATGTGTTGAATTTTATCCGCTACCAAATTAATTTTATTTTGTTTTGAGGTTCCTTAAGCTTGATAAAACGATTCAAGCCGAAGTGTTCCCACTGGTCTTACAATTTTTAGGGGACATTGTTATCGGGTACTTTATTCATAATCGTTGTTATTTTTAATATCTCTGATGAGAGCAAATCTAATGTGATTAATATAGCCTAGTTTCCATCTCCCGCTGGTCATTTTAAATGATTTTTCTATTAGTGCAAGATGTTAAAAATTAAAATCGTTCTTCTTTATTTGTTACACTATTATATAATTAATTTCATCTTTTTTTGATTTTTACATCCGTCCCTCTCAACAGTCAACGGTAACTACACAGAATGGACCTCATGGACACAATGCGACCACACTTGTGGCAACGGAACTAAGACGCGATCCCGATCGTGCAGTAGTCCACCACCCATCGGTGACGGTAAAACATGTCTGCAACAAAATCTTGGACCTGCTGATGAAATGCAACCATGTAACCTGGGACCATGCCCAGGTAGGATTTTACCAAAATTTCGAATGGTCTTTAGTATCTTAAGCTGTAGATATTAGTCGTCCAAAAGCAATGTAATCTAAACTCATTTAAACTCGTGGTTTATTGCGAACCTTGTGACTACTGAGTTTTCTTTACATGTTTTTAAACCTGTATATTTTATTATTTTCTCTTAGAAAACGTCACTTCCACACAGACAGAAGGTATAACCATTTGTTAAAACAGCAAATTTATTTATTCTTCGATAGTTTTATTTTGCTTACCGTGAATGAGGAAGATTTTCTTGCTGTGATTCTTACCTTTCAAAATGATGGCAGTTAGAACGTCCTAGAAAATGGAACTCAAATATTGGTGAAAATCATTTCATATTAGGTATCAAATTTTTGAGCCTTCCCATATTTCCTGGATGGGACAGGTTACGTCATGCTTTATCGATGAATATAATTGAAACTGTTTACTTATTTTTTCACAGGTTGGGCATCATGGAATGAGTGGTCGCAATGTTCAGTTACTTGTGGTGACGGGATAACGACGCGTGAACGAAATTGTTCATCCTCAGCCGGTTGTCCTTTAAACGAAAACCCAGGGACGTTCGCAACTACTGAAAAGTCGGCAGAAGTCTGCAGAATGCCGCCTTGTTCAGGTAAGCTTGATCATCCACTGAGATTATAAATCTCTTAATCGGAGTGAGAAGGATTTGAATGGTTACTTCAGCCTAACAGGCTGAATTAAAAATTGCCAAAAAGCAAAGTTTAACCAGACATAGATTCTAGTTTAGTAATATAATATCTGATCCTTTTGTAAAATAATTTCGTCACTTTCTCTTTTGTTTAATTAATACAACTATCTCTTGACCTGTTGTATTTTTCCTTCAGTTCTCGAACCTGATATGGAGCCACTTTTCCCATGGGGTTCATGGAGCGCTTGTTCTTCTACGTGTGGCGTAGGAGAGAAACATCGCTCAAGAAACTGTACACAAGCAAACAGCCAAAATCTCGTCTGTCCATGCCCGAAAATGGAATCCATCAAATGTGACCAAGGTCCCTGTCCAAGTAAGTTTGCGCGATATCATCTTCCAGATTATGTTCAGCTTTGCAAACGGTGTGTAAGACCTTTGAAGCAAGCTATTGCTATGTTTGCAGTATGATTCCCCCTCACTTCGAACAGGCTTTGACTTTGAAATACCAAAATTTAACCTGTGATGGTTGTATGTAAATACTTGAAGCTTTTAATTTTTTGTGAAAAGAAAAGATCATATTTTAAGAATTGCGATTCTAAGAATCTATTAGAATAGAATTTATTAGAATAGTGAATCTCCCTCTTCTCTTCACTTTCCAGTCGACGGTTCATGGGGCCAATGGACGGCATTTACTGACTGTTCAACGACGTGCGGGTCAGGCACCATTTCCAGACAACGCCAATGTGATTCACCCTCACCTAAGAATGGAGGGAAAAATTGTGCTGGTAAATCAACTGAGAATCGAAATTGTAATTGCTTCAGAGAATGCCCAGGTTAGTTTTTTAACATATGAAAACAGTTTGACACCCGTCATGACGTGTATTTCTTCTTGTGACTCGTAGTTGTTACAGTCGTATATCGTATCGCCTCTTTTTTCGCAATATACTGGATTCAAATCATACCATATATGATCATACACTACACTGTCAACTCTCTCTAATTCAAACCTTTATAATTCGATTATGTCTGTAATTTGAACTAAAATATTGGTCTTCCTAGTGCGAGAGTAATGTTAAATGCTCTTTATAACTCGAGTTTTTTCCTTATTCGAAGAGAAGTCTTCGTCCTTGAAAATCGAATTAGACAGGGAGGTAACTTTATACCTGTTAAAATTGGAAAAAAAAATAGTTGCAATGAATTTTTTTTTTCAGTGAATGGTAATTTTACTGACTGGTCACCATGGAGCTTGTGCGATAAAACGTGTGGACCAGGGAATCGTGCACGAAGTCGCTCCTGTACCAATCCATCACCAAAGTTCGGTGGAGCTCCTTGTCAAGGCAATACTACAGATCTGCAAGAATGTAAAGTCGTGGATTGCCCTGGTAAGCAAAATAGTGCTATTAAGTCTTTTCCCTTTTATCCACATGGCCGTATAGGCCATTTCACGGTCGAAATGGATCATGGGTAATCAGGACTGATTGCGCCTCCATTACGGCTTCCCGTTGGCTAGACGCAAAAATCTTCGATTTTTTTCAAAACTTTGGACCAATAGTAAGTCGTTATTAGCGCGCAGTGGTCCTGATTACCCATTACGCTTTGCGACTGTGAAATGGCCTATTCTAATCCATGAACCAAATTGTGCAAAGAATCTCGTTAGAGCTCTCCCTAATATATTAATTTTTGATGTTTAAGATAATAGGCAAGGATAGTCTATTAATACTACCGAGATACCAAGATACTATTATAATTAAAAAATTAAAACCCATTTAAGTTTAAACGTGCAATGGTTACTCGAGTCGCTTTTTAAAATATGTTTTCTTAATCATTCTTTAGTGGACTGTCTACTGGACGAATGGAGCGCCTGGTCACAGTGTAGTGTGGATTGTTATTACGGCAAACAGATCAGAGAGAGGAAGATCATTCAAGAAGCTGCTTTTAATGGAACACAGTGTGCTGGTGATCGAAACCAAACAAGAAATTGTTATATAGAATGCTGTAAGTTTCATTCCAGTGATTGATTTCCAGCGTTAAAAGTTCTTTTGAAAATCTAAAACGTTTAAAATGGCATAAAAGCTTGTATTGTACCTTCTCTATATTGTAACTGTAAGTTTTCCCTATTCATCCAAGTGGTTTCATTTGACTTTTTCAAAGCACCTCATTTCTTTTGAAAATCAAAAACGTGAAAGTAGCATGAAAGCTTGTATCTTGGAGAAAATGATTAAAACTTGTTCGGAAAAACTTTGATCAACCTTTTAAGTAGTAATTACCACTAATTTTTACACCCGAATCGTGCTGGCTGGTTGACTCCCCGGCCAGGGTCTGTTCATTTTAACTGATCATTCACCGGAATTTTTCTACAGCAACCGTTTTCTAATCTAATAGTTTATGGGTTCTAAAATATGACTGGTATTTTGTACGGGGCCATGTTTTAGATAAATGATTTATTTGATATTTCAGGTAAGACGGACTATCAACGCAAAGGATGTTTCCAAGAACGTCCGGAATCCACATCCAATTTCAAATTCGATGCACCACGCGTTCTTTTCAACCAATCAGCAGAAGCCAGAACCCGATATTCCGATTGGAATACTTATATGCCCGAATTGGTTTGCAAATGTGCAGAAGAAGCGAAGAAAGAGAAATTCTCACATTTTGCCATTAGAGATCTTGGCGTTTGTGTTTCCAGCTCCACCGTTTCTGATTACTATAATGAGGTAGGATGGCTGCAATCCATTGAGTTTAAAGCCGAATTGTAGAGGCAAATCATCAAAAAGTGAAGCCTTAAAATTTTGCACTGCATTTCGGATGACGATTGAGTCTAGCACTTTCTTTGCTTTCGTGTTTTAAAATTCGTGGCAGTAAATGATACCTTCAATCTGGAATTTGTATCAAACCATATGGGTCGCGCGCGCAACTTACGTAGGAAATGAGTGATTTCAAGCTTTACATAAGAGATTCAACTCTAGATATCGACTACAACTTACGCCTGTAACCTGTCCAACTCCTAGAAGCATGTTTAGAATCAGTTACATGTTAAGGTTCAGTAGTACTTTATATGCTTTTAGATTCTATACTTTATTGAAAACTCAATATCGATCTCCGCTCATTTAAATATGTACTGCTTCTTTCGAAGTATAGTGAATGAACCTTTACTGTTATTTAATCTTGTGTTTTTTCTGGGAGATTATATTGAATGCTTACAATGCTATCATATTCTTATTCTTTTAGAATGGAGGCTCAACAAATTGTATTTCAAAACTTCCAGAACCACCCACCAACAATGGAACATTCCAGAAATGTAAAAATCTGGATATCCATTGTACTGGATTGGATGTCAAAACTGGCTTCCTCTATGGTTTGAACGATGGTAAGCGAACTTACCTTTTCTGTTCATCAAATTTTCTATCAGCCTAGTATGTAGGTCTCTTGCCTCTGCTGTACTTCTTAGTGTGCTTGACTCAAAATCAATCAGTTCTTTTTTAGTCGGAATGGAAGATTTCAAAAGTCCTGGACATATAAAACAATTGTAAACTATAAATAATAGCTCATGCACATTTCTACTTTTAACTTGAGTTTTTCTGATCTAGCCTGCCCGTGTTGAATCCCCAATATTCCTTTTGACCGAAGAATTTAAAGACTTTTAAATTATGCTCTTTCTTTCAGTGCAACCTGTTCCATGCGGGTACACTGATTGGTCAGGTTGGACCACGTGCTCCAAATCATGCGGTGCTGGATCACAAGAACGTTCCCGAGAGGACAACAACCCACCGGCAGCTTTCGGTGGCGCTGTTTGTAATGAAACGTTATTTGAGAATCGGACCTGCTTTTTACAGCCTTGCCCAAGTAAGATATTCTTCTTTCAAATTTCTCGAAGTTTAACGCGACCTGAGCCCTTTCGTCTACCTCCAAGAAGCGATATGAGTTACTTCTCCTTTTACAACTCAATATTTTCAGTGTTTTTACGTTGCTTAACCGTTGAATTGAGCCATAACGTGCTTTTAAACAGTACACAATATCTATTTCAAGGGATTTTTATTTACCTTTCCATTTTGATTTACTCAACCTAAGAAATATCTCTTACTCCCTTTCACAAATGTTCTTTATCTTACAGTTCCAGGGAACTGGGGCCCATGGACAGCTTATACCACGTGTTCAGTGTCGTGTGGAGAGGGTGTTATGAATAGAACAAGAGAGTGCAATAACCCGTCGCCAGCGTATGGAGGTGCACCTTGTCCTGGAAACGATACCGAAATGCAGAAATGTCAAGAAGGACCTTGCCCAAGTATGTACTTTCATTTTCTAAACATGCTGTGAAGTTATTCTAACGGAGTAATGATCGAATTGTCGAGGTTTCAGCGCCTCAAATCAGAGATCGTGGTACGAATTCTCGCTTCTTTCGATGTCCCGTTTAGTTCTTAGATATTCGAACGGACTGTAGACCATGTGAAAAAAAAACAATCGAAAACCACCACTTTAGATATCCTTATTTCTTTAAGACACATGTCCTTAAGAATATCTGAAAAATTTCATTTTTATTTTTCCCAGTTGACGGTAACTGGAGTGAATGGACGGCGTGGACGGGTTGTTCCGTATCTTGCGGTTACGGATCACGTGACCGGGAACGTCAATGCAATAATCCGGAACCACAAAATGGCGGGAAGAGCTGTGAAGGGGAAAGCAAACAAAACATCGATTGTATACTACAGAACTGCACTTGTAAGTTTTATTCTGTCTTGATTATTTTGTTCTTTGTCCGTAAAAGAAAGCAAAACATTCGGAAATAGGAATTTATGTGGGATATTAACACGACATTTGATATGCGAATGTTTTTTTTTCATAATAGCTCAACCAAAATAAACTATTTACATTGATTTCTTTTCGGTTCGCAGAATATTATACTGAAAATTAACTCAGCGCTTATTTTTCTCGTTTCTAGACCCACCAAGTGAATGGGGACCTTGGGGACCCTGTCTACCGGCATGCGGCCCTGGAGTGCGTCAGCGATCACGCGATTGCCCGAAATCGCCATGTCACGGTGATCTGGTTGAAACAGAAGAATGTGAAAATCGACCATGTCCTATACGTAAGTATTGTTCATTGTAGACTTAAAATAATTTATCTAAATCAAAGCTACTTGATCTGTTTCGACCCTAAACCCACAAGAAGTTTGGGTTCTAGTTAACTGGTCGAATGATATCAAATGTTGGTGTCTGCTTGAACTTTTTTGATTTCTTATTCTCTAGCTTTCCACGTTCATATATCTTTTAATACAAGGATTGATGCGTACAACGAGAATACCCTAAGATTTCCACCTTCACAGTAGCTTCGCAGTGAAAAAAGATAGAAATTTGAAGTTTCTTCTACTTTTATACGAAATGTCACTTTGTTTTCAAAAATTGAACAAATTTTTTGCGTCCTTCAATTCTAGTACGAAAAATCAAATATTAATTCGAATTAGTAAAAGAGCCATCAATTTATTTACAATTTTTGACTACACTTACAAGATATGTGTAAACGTCTCCTAGTTTTGTTGTAAAATATGATTTTGGCAAATCTCGAGCCATAAGATGGATTCTGTATCTTTTTTTACAGCTTGTAGCTTGGTGATGGACGTTCTCTTCATTGCGGACCTGTCAGGAAGCAACAATCAACATTACGATACAATGAAAGATTTTATAATCGAAATTGGAGAGAATCTAAACATCGGTTGGAACAGAAGTCATTTCTCTTATCTACCATACGCCGAATATCCAGTCCCTCGAACCGACAAATTGGATTTCTTCGATAACGTTCAAATACGAAGTTTGACGAATCCAACTAAAGAACAAGTGACGAGTTATTTGACCAATGTTGTTCATCCTACAAGCCAAGGAATGGGTAAGAAAGAACGCTACAAATTCAGAATCCTCAAATTTCAATTGCACTCAATATGTTATTCTTGATATGCGAAAGTTATTTTTCTAACGGGTTTTAATTACAAAATGATAACGAGTTTAAGATTTACGTTAAGAGTATCAAGCTTTCTTATTTCATGTATTCACTACAAGTTTCTCTTTTGACCTGTCCCAATTTATGAAACAGAATCCAAAAATTGATTGATAGGGGCCTTTCTAGCCTGGAAGAGTATATATGTACCAGAGTGTCTCACGTTTATAACAGCGTAGTACGAGTTTTGAAATTTCCCTAGCTCTTTATTAAATCAGGTTAGGATAAGACAAGAACGTTACAAAAATCGCTTCCAAATTCCATTGTTTCAGGTAAAACATATCTTGCAAAAGCTTTCCATTACGCAAACTTGACCATTTTCAACGAGACGAACGGGATGCGCGCGGACGTCAAGAAACTGGTCATCGCTCTGACTGATGGGAAAGAGAGTGATCACGGAATGCTATTCTTAGATGATCCGACGCCTTCACTTAACGATTCTGCTAGTGCTTTGAAGTTGAGAGGTAGGTCTATACAAGGCTTAAATCTGAAAGATACCTTTTCTTCTTTCACCAATCTCTCACAATCTTTATTTGGGTTTTGACGACATTTTCCTTATCCTGAAAACTCGCCTAGTGCGTTAAGCGAATTATTCTCATGACCTAAAGTCTAATTTTTAATGAATCCAATATTTTTTTTATTTTGACCCGCCTAATTCATACATTGACACACAATTCTAATTTATTCATTCTTTATTCTTTCAGGAATTCAGATTCTACCAGTAGCGACAGGGAGTGACATAGACATGGGCAATTTGGAGAGCATTGCGACAGATTCAAGTTACATCTTCGTTGTGGATGACATCAAGAATATCAGCAACCATATCCATACCATCGTTAACAAGAGTTGTGTTTGTAAGTATCCCAACGTTCTTCTAACGTACATCTAACGTTATATGAATGCTATGGACATTTGATAGACGTTGATTTGACGACAAAAGGTCCAATCTGAAAAAAAAATTGTGTGAGAAAATGAGAACTGTTTTATTTGTTGTCTTGACTTGAGATGAGTCCTTTTGTCATAAAAAAGCGGTCCAAGAAAGCCAATCTCAAAATTCAAAAGGTAGAATAGATTCCAAAAAATAGATTTCTAAGCTGGATATTTTCCTAAATAGATACTAATACTAATGGAAAGACTTAAGCAAATTATTAACATTTTCATATTTTTTCTCGAAATCTCGTACTGGAGAGAGAATCTCAGATTGCTTTTCGTTAAAAAGTTGATACTGTTTTATTTGACAGACCAACCACAATGGGCACCATGGGGCACGTGGTCATCTTGCTCCGTAACTTGTGGGACTGGAACTAGATCACGTGATCGGGCGTGTGATGGCGGGAAAATTGGTGACGGTGAATGTAAACCTATTGATGCAGCAAAACAAACAGAGAATTGTCAAGCTGGAACTTGCCCAGCAGGTACTGTAACTATTTATTTTTCCTGTGGTTTACTTTGTCTGAGGTTTTCGCCATATTATGTTCAATGTACCTGTGTTATTAAAGCAACCAATCACATCCATCCTAAGGGCTAGTCTTTCACGTGACCCCAACTGTCACCTGGGGATCTCGACCCCGCTACATGGTATAAAATTTGATTTATTATATTTTATCAGACGAAAATTTTGATAATGGAGAAATCTAGTTACTAGCTCAAGAAGATAGAGGTACTTACCATTTGACTGTTGATAAGATGTAAAATGACTTTGCTCTTCAAATTGTAGCCATATCATGCAACCGAACGATGGACCTTGGATTTCTGGTTAATTATTATGACACTGTCACCAACGAAACCAAAGAAGGAATGCTACGTCAATTCGTCATCGACCTCGCTTCATCATTTGATATCTCCAAGACAACCACTCACTTCTCTTTCATCCCTTTCTCTTCATTCCCTGGAGACTTTGATGTCAACCAATGGTTTAATTCTCCAGTTGTTGCTGGTTTGTCGTCTGGTGATAAGAAAGCACAGAAAGCTTACTTGGAGAATCTGATCATGCCTGATCGTGACGGAACAAGAGGTATACAAATGAAGCCATTCTATTGGTTAGAAGTGACGTAAAACTTTAATGTCGTTTTGGAGCAAAATGGAACCATAGCGTTTAAACGTGGTCTTAATAATACTATATTAATTTTCTAATAAACGATTACCAGTATACCTAGAGATTTGTGAGTTGACTGGTATTGCCTAGCAATATCCGAAATTCGATGGTCAGAGCAAGGTTTTTTCAAAAAAAGATTTTGGGACCCTTTGAGAAGTTTTTCTCCAAATTTTGTTACTCACGGCACTGGAGAAGAGTTATCTACGATTTTCTGATTTTGGGACTCTTACTGTTCGTGAATTTTGTCACTCCTGTTATTTAGTTGTGATTAAACTTCCACGATTGTAGTATATGCAACAATTATTGCAACAGTGTGTCACTTATTGTTTATCGCACACACGATTCCAAATTTAACAGAGTAAAACTCCGACCTTCCCCCCTTTTATACCATATCAAAAAGGTATTTCTAATTTTTGAACAGTGTAGGAATTCAGTTGTTAAATTTCCTTATTTTCACATCTATTAAACAGGTCAATCTCAGGTTGGGCGTGCGTTGCAAAAAGCCCGCGATAAGATGTTCGTCGCATCAAGCGGGATGAGAAATACTACTGTAAACGTTCTTCTCATGATCACGGATGGGAAAGAAAATCCTGGAAGCTTTATCGATGAACCTCCATCAACACACATCAAAGCTCTCCAAGATCAAGGTATGTTTTATACTAGCCAGTGCTAAATTTCCCGTTTGCTGACACAACGAAAAATTGGTGGTCGCCTGCGTCGTTTGGTGCAGGCTTGGTTTTCATTCGGAACTGTTTTTACTTTTTATCTCATCTATCTCCTCGTTCATTTACTCGTGAACTATTTTTCTTGTTTACAAGTCATCCTGACAATACTGCAGATTTCCCACGCATATACAATAGCCCGTAAGTTCTTTGAAAATCATAAAATCTTATTAAAATTTAGTTTCACCATTTAATGACATTTTTCGAATTCACCTTTTACAGGAATTCAGATCTACGTAGCTGCAGTCGGCTCCAATTTAGTGGAAAGCAATTTACAAAGTTATACATCAACTGATCGTATTTTCAAATCTCAAACATACACTGAAGCCCTTCAAAAACAAATCATCGAAGCTATTTGTAAAGGTAAGTTTGTCGCTTCCGAGATTTTATGATATTATGATATTTTATTAAACCCATAAACAATAAATCAAGAAAATCGTCAGCAGTTCATCGATTTTGTTTTTTTCATCAAATTAACCAATAGTAATTTTTCCTTTAGTTCCCGCTGAATGGGCACCATGGGGCCAATGGTCCAGTTGTTCAGCCACTTGTGGTAACGGAACACGCACGCGCACTCGTGATTGTATGAGCGGTAACCCTGGTGATGGCAACTGTATTCCTGCATCAGCCAATCAGGAGCAAGATGCTTGTTATCTTGCGCCATGTTTAACACGTGAGTAATCTTAAATTTTGTGGACTTTCTCATCTTTTAAAATGTCTCGAAATCAGGAATTTTTCGTGTATCTGAATATGAAGTTTATTTCACTTTGTAAGAATCTGAATTCTACGGTGGTAAGGGCTGTATCATTACGTTGTTATAGGGTCACTTATCTAGCGTAATAGCGAAATAATGACTCTTTATTTCTCTTTCATTCCATACAGCATGTCCAGTAAAAGTCGATTTAGCTTTCATCGTTGATTTTTCACTATCTGTCAACGATGGACGAACAGAACATGAACATTTCCTTGATATGCAAGACTTCATCGCTCGTACGGCTACCATCTTTGACGTCGCCCCTGGCAACACCCAATTCTCATACATCCCTTTCAGCACTGTAGCAAATGACCTCCCTCATCAATGGTTCAATAATCCAGACTTCCAGAAAGTCAAATCTGGCGATAAAGCCGAACAAGAGAAATATGTGATGAATGTCGTCAAACCGCTTGAAAACGATGCCAATATGGTCGGAGGTACGTCATTAAAAATTTCGAAAGAATATCGAAGCCATTTTGACACAAGAGTTTTTACAAAACATCTTGTTTAGCTTTTAACTTTAAAATCCAACCTGCTTTCCAAAAGTCGCTCCGGGTTAACTCGCTCAATCGACACAGCGTGTGCTAGATAGTGTAGAGTTCGGGAGCGTTTTGGTTAACAGAGGTGAGATTTAAGAAGAGTGTACGGTAATTACGTTAACATGAGCAATATTTATATTCGCAATGAATTGATTCTAGGTTACACTTTCATGAACCGAGCTCTCAAGCTGGCTGACGAAAAGATGTTCAACACAGCGTACGGTATGCGAGAGAGTGTCAAGAAAATACTCATCCTTTTGACGGATGGAAGAGAACAAGAACCCCAAGAATCCAATACATATCTTAAGAACATCAAAGACCGTGGTGTTGAGATCATTTCAGTTGCAGTTGGTACAGAGGCTACAATCAATCGCACTAGACTTGAAGAACTCGCCACAAATGCTGGAGATGTTTACGTTGTTTCGACTTATGGAAACTTTAAAGATCGAATGGAAGTGATTGCTACTGCTATGTGCACTTCTGCTGGTAAGTATGTGTTGTCTTTTAAGGAGTTATCGAAGTGCCATTTATCCAGCAAATTGGTTTTAGGTTTTCTAAATTTATTATGTTACAACATGCATTGATTTATCGAGTTAAAAAACACGAACTTGCTTATAAATCAAAGTCTATTGTTCTTGCTATAAAAAAACGTTCAGAAATGTCGCGTATACCAAATATTCATATTGAGTATATCTTCTTTTTTCAGAAGCGCCAGCTGCCACTCTTGCACCAACTACCACTCTTGCACCCACAACTACCACTCTTGCCCCAACTACCACTCTTGCCCCAACTACCACTCTAGCCCCTACAACTACCTCGACCACGCCCTACACGCCTTACCATTGCGGGCGTGAAATTGACGTCATTCTTCTTATTGATGGTTCAACATCGGTCAAACCACATTGGGATACCATCAAAACGTTCATTACTAACCTGCTGGAACGCTTCGATATTGGCGATGACGCAGCACATTTTGCAATCGCTCTATATTCATCAGACAATCACCAGAGCCTTGTACATCCATTGAGTGGTTTCAAAGATTCCCTTGCTTTCTCTATTTGTAAGTTCTATAATAGGTCATTCCGTTAATTCCTCCGCCCATTTTTTTATTCACACTCACACAATCATTCTTAAAATATGGTTCTTTATACGTTCATCTATTTATCCATTCTATCCTTTTCTCTCGACATATTCATATTGTCTTTTTTCCCTCTACACAGTTGAAATGGAACCACTGGAAGGGAGCACCAGGATAGATTCAGCTTTGAACTACGCCAATGATCACATCGTCAAAACACAACCTGATTCACGAAAGAATATTCTTGATGTTGTCGTCCTGGTAACGGATGGTGAAAGTGACCCCGGTAAGTAACATTGAGTGTTTTTGTTCCGTGCAACAAGTCTTTTATCCAGTTAAATCAAGTGTTTGTTTGTCCCTTGAAATGATAAATTCTTGTTGGTTGAAAAGGTAAAAACACTTTCTTTTAGCAAAGAGATCGGCGTCGTTGCCCCCCCCCCTCATTTTTTTTTTTGCAGACTTCTCATATTGAAACTTATGTACATTATTAGAACAATTTAATACAGACCAAATTAAACCATAAAAACTATTTTTCTCCCATAACATTTTTAGGGTGTTTTGAAAATTTTTCTTCGTCGCCTAACCATGGGTGGGCGACATTTTTTTTCTCCAAAATATTGGTCTCCCCACTCCAAATCGCTCAACCGGGCCTATGAAGGAAGTATTACAAGATAAATTATTTGAAGATTCTGTCCTCTGTTAACATAGGTTTGTTGATAAACTTTTATACTTTAGATATAACTAAGTACAAGTGTTAACGAACTAGATTTTATCGTCTTTTCAGCTTCCAAAGACAAATTAGAACCAGCAGCGACAGCTTTGAAAGACAGTGGAACACATATTATATCTGTTGGCTTGGGAAAAGAAACTTCATTCGATGAATTACGAAAAATCGCCAACTCGCGTGAAGCTGTCTTTGTGCTGGAAGATTATGATCAGATATCATCTTACGTGGACACACTTGCTAAAGGAATCTGTGAAGGTATGGCTTACATTACAAATTCTGTGAAGGTATGGCTTACATTACAAATTCTGTTTAATTTTCCTCAACACAGTTGTTTAAAGTCATTACATCTTCAATTTAACAAAGTAGCAAATCGTGAAATTCTACATTTCTTTTTCATTTTAGGCTCGATTTCAAGCTCTGGTGGAACAGTTCGTAAGTAGTTAATTCCCATCGACAATATCCAGAAGACCTTTTTACCGACTTTTCTTCTTTGGTTATCCGGCTACTTTTTCATCATAAAGTGAATCAGTTGTCCAAATATGAATAACGCAATCTTACAGCCAATATTTTGGCTTTTGCAACCTTCTTCTGAGTTTGATTAGCAAATTTTTCTTTAAAAAGCGCTTTTATGTGTTTAATAATTTAGGAAACCTCGAGTCTTTGGAATGCTTTCAACGAACTTGCACGTTTTTTATGAAAACATCGAAAAACTTTGAATCCTTCAGACGTTCTTAACTTTTTCAGTTTTAAACCTCAAAATGTTCTTTAACTGTTTTTAGACCATTTTTTCACCATTTCGAGTATTTTCGTGCGATGTCCTAAGAAATTGGGTGCCTGAGAGTGCTTGCATCCTTAAAATGTTCTTAACTTGTTCTTAACATTTTGGCCATCAAGGCCTTATGTTCTTATAAAATACGTGTATCTGTCCTTATCTCAGAACACAACGGTTACATGTGTGAACCAACCATGTCCATCAAATTTGATTTGGTTTGCGACAAAACACTTTTCGACGAATCAAGAAGTGGAAACAATGGCAAGATGATTGGTCAAACAACGCTCTCAAGTTTGTTCATTTTCGACATATATTATCGCAGGGAAAATTTTTAGTTTACCTGCCTGCATCTCTCCTCATATTCTTAATGATGAAAAATGACGTAACCTTGAAACCACTCTTCGTAACCTTGCCATCTAGAGTCTATACCAACTAACCTTAATTGCTCGCTCTAAATTACCATAAACATTTTCATTTTATTCTATACCCAATGCCAGCTAGCTGTTGTAAAAATTGACGTAATTTCAGCAGATATTACAGTGGCGGACATCCTAAACTTAAGCAGTAGATGAGTTACTGTATGGAATTTGACGTATACATTAATTCTAAAGAAATTGCCAACATTTTTATCAGCGTGTCAAAGGAAGACAACTTTTAGAAACTCTATTGAATTATGTTTTGTATATTTTCCCTCCTAGGTAACAATGCTGTCTGCAAGAACAAGATAGTGTTAGCAACCGGAGGTGCCATCCAATTAGATGGTTCAAACTTTAAAAATAAACCCTTGGACGGACTTACTATATCATCATGGATTAACTTACATAGAGCTAACCATGCACAATCAATTTTCTCCGTTCTCAGTGTAAAGAAAGAAGGTAGGCTTTAAAGACTCAAGTTTATATTAAGCAGTTATCGGACAAAGTCGAATCCAATACTTTTTATATTGGATGAGACTGCGTCCAAATAAATGGTTTATTATCCGTTCATCGCTAAAATATTTCTCGTTTTCAAACATAATTCCAATTTATAAGCTCGTAAATCTGGTTTCTTGGTAGTTTTTTATTCAAAAGTCTTATTTCTATTTTGTGACGTAACGTCAAAAAGAAGATGCTCAATTGTCATTGAACTCGTTGTGTGACGTCAATTTTTTAAATATGTAGCCTCCATTGAAGCTATATATTCGAAAATATTGGACAGCAAAGAAGCCAATCAAATGTCGCTATTTACGCGCGTCGGATAATAATACCATATATGTAGACAGTAATATTCTTAACGTATATTTCTTTGTGTCTGTTCTATTTGTAGATTTTACTGTACTTTTAACAAAAACTTCTTTTTCTCACCATTAATAGAACAATATGCGTTGGAGATCACATCTAATGGGGCTGTCCATTTCGCTATCAACTATGGAGCGAAACCTGTCTTTGTAATGAACTCGATCAACAACATGTTCAATTTTGAAGAATGGGTTCATGTAGCTGTCACATATAACCTCAAGCATAACAAGGTGAGTATATTGCTAAGGTTACCACGACCTTAATCCCTTAACTTAAAAAAGCATTCAAAACTCCTAGAGAGTAGAAAAATTATTTAGTTTTCTTATTTTTATCGTTAACTGTTAACACGTTCGTTACGTAGTCTTTTTCAGAAATTGAAATTTTAACTTTCTTGGAATTTTATGGAAAGTTCGACTTTTTTTAAATTGTATACAAATCGACGCACAATTTTACGTAGCTTCCAGAAATGCAATAAAAAAGTAAGCAAAAAAGTTTCTGTAAAAGTTATGGCTCTTTGAATTACTACTGGTATTTAGACTATCTTTTTAAAAAAAGTTACCATTTTGTTTCTTTACCAGGGTAACATCTACATCAACGCAAAAGCATTAGCAGATAACCAATATACAAATGACCACGTGACAGCTGACCTGCCTCTCCTGCCCTCCGATTGGTCTGGACACTCAGCATTCGGTCACGTGGGTGATGAAGCAAGCAAACAAGTGGTTGGAGGATCACTGGATGAGATTTATATCTTCCCATGTGCGGTGGATGCTATGGATATCAACAGCATCAAATCACATTGTGATCGATACGGTATGTTAGTTCATTTGCATTTCACATTTGCTACTTTAATCGTAGAAGTTTTAGCGAAACTAATTTTAGCGTTTTAGCGAATCTACCCTATTTTCGCTCGCTAAAACACGCCAAACCGATAGATCGCTAAAATTTATCCGCGCGAAATTTCTGGTTATATTGCCTCGATACATTTTCATTAATAGGAAGGGTTTCAATGCAAAGAAATGCTAGAAAACGAATTCAATCAATAATGTAATACGAGTATTCGCTTAAATTTATCCACGCGAAATTGTTTGATATCGTGATTCGCTAAAATAAATCCAGAAAAAATCAAGATTTTCCTGACTTAAATTAGTCTCGCTAAAATTTCTACGATTAAAGTATTCAAGAAGAAAATATCTCCCGATAAAAAGATTTTACAAAGTCAACCCCTTGTATTTGTAGGTAATTTTAAGGTATCTTTAGGTTTTTGTAAGATTCCAGATAACTCGCCCATCCATTTCCTCTCTTTTTAAAGACCTCCTAAAACTTTTCACTGAATTTCATTGACTACACTGGATTTTTCAGGATTTTCGGGGAAATTTAATGACAAAAGAGATTTGATAATGTAGGAACTCTTCTTTAGTCTAATTATGTTTTCGCCTTTCAGAACCAAGAGTGCGAGCGCATGGTGGTATCAAATACGAATTATTCGAAGACACGACATACAGTACACCAGATGAAATCGTGAAATCACTAGAAGGGAAAACGCCCTTAACCACCCTCTACCAAGCCACTTTTAAAGCGCCGCCCTCTAACCTCCTTGGTGCCGCTTTAGATAAGATTGGAACTCGCAAGTTCCAAGCAAGGCTTTCTGGGTATTTTTATCCACCTATCACAGGTTCGTTGAAGCAATTACTTTTTTAAAATGTGAAAAATTTAGAAATTTTGCGCATAATTCAACAGCTCAAAGACTAACAAAAACAAAAAAATCGTTATTTTTCATCACCTAATGTCGATAGTTTCGAAATCATGGCGATGTTAGAAATCTGTTATTACTGCATTACCCATCGCAAATTATCCCCGTTATCGTGAAAAAAAGTTGTTTCCAATGATTCTTTAAATCTTTAGCGTTAAACATGATGGATTTATTGAGAATTTTTTTTCATTCAATTTCAGCGGAATATGTGTTGAAATTTTCATCGGACAACAAAGGGATGTTGTTCATGAATACAGACACACCTTCTCTACCTTCCACAATACAACTGAAGCAATCCACCACGTCAGGGTAATTATGGAGTTTTATTTTATATCCAGTTCATTATAATTTAAATAACTTAACTTTATGAGATTTACCTTCCTGAAACTGACATGGTTGGTCGGTCGGTCGGTCGGTCGGTCGGTCGGTAGGGACGACACACCCCTTTCTTTTTCTTACAGAACTTCAACACAAGTACACGCCATCAACATGACAGCCGGTGTACCCTTCTTCATCGCACTGTATCAAGATTCTTCTGATCAAAAATTCAACGCACAAGTCGGGGTAGAAGCTCGTTGCTCTAACGGTGTCGGTATCTTGGACGATGACGTCATTCTGAAGAAAGACTTGGTTTATGAAATGCCACGTAAGTAGATGGGGTTTTCTTATATTTTCCATCAAATAACTCGCTAACATTTTTGTCTTGAATACCTAAGAACACTATTGGTTACTGAATGGCGCTACCGTTAATATTATGGTCTGTTTATGGTGTTTTAGATTTAGAATACCATGTAATTACTGTATCTTCAAATCAATTCTGAAACTTCTGACTTGAAATTAGTCCAATAATGGACTTTCCAAGCAGTGAAAAATCCCTAAGAAAATATAAAAGTAATTCTATTCTCTCTTTCTTAGGAAATTGCTCACACATTGCTCAACACGTGCGAGACGCACCGGACGATAACTACAACATTCTCTTACAACCAAACTGTCAACCGACCACCGTCTACTGTTTTAACATGAAAGGATCCACCGATCCGAACACAGGCTATACTGAATATCTTCCACTCGATTTTGCCGGTCCAGATAATAATTATGCTTACTACCACCGCCCACGATTGGTCAATTTTAACACGTGTTCAGGACAAGAAACGGCCGAACCGAGTGAAACCGAAAACTTCTACGGACAAACTTGGTAAGTGAAGTTGTGTGCCAAACGAGTTAGAAAGTTTGATATTCACTAACACATTACAGCTTAAAAATTTGTAGTTAGAGAAGCAAACCTTTCCACTTATTTCTCCTAATCAATAAACATAAATATTCGGTATCTTATCTATCCAGATTTAACCCAACAATGACTTTGTTTAGAAAATTTCGCAGTGATTTCTAGTTGTAAGGTGTAATAGAACATTAAGGGACTAAGTGATTCCTTATGGTTTGAAATCAAGAAAATTATTTTAATTTTTCATTCTCTCAGGTTCCGACGTGTTCGGCTTACGTTGTCCAACATGTTACTCGTCCGTGATGACTATGCTCACGCTTATACGTCCGGTAATCACGTAAAGTACGGAACCGCTGGTGATTGTTATTCCAAATCTACGGAAGATTGCCGTAAAGGTCGTTTCAAAATAAACTTTAAAGGAACGGGTGTTCATATGACACAACGCCAATGGGTGGCAACTGGTACGCCCAAAGATATGGCGGAACGAATCACACAATTCCAAAACTCACCTGATTGGACAGAAGTTTCGGCTCATTGTGGCGGATCTTGTGCTGAATGTGAGCCTAGTGAAGGACACATCCGTATTGAGCCTGATATCTGTTTAGCGCCAAGCATAAAACGCACCGCCCTTGAGAAAGGCAAAAGTCGGAGACGTTGGTTCAGCCGAATTTACGGATATTGAAAAAGGTGAAAAAGGGTAAGACCCTGTCATATGTTTAGTTTGAATTGTTTACAATGAAATTAACTGAAGCAGCAAAGTAGATTATTTTTATATTCCTTAACACAAAGAACGATTAGCCTTCCAGTAAGGGGCACTATGTAAAATTAAGAATCTAATTAAATTAAATCCAATTTAAAAAAAAATTAAATCCAAATCGAATTTTAAGCATTATGTAAAATTTCATAATTTTTATTTTTAAAAATATTTTTTTTTAATCATATTTTAAAATTTGAATCGTAAAATTTGATAAAATTAATGGTTTTTACCACAAAATTGATGACCATTTCCTTTTTTGTAAAATAATTTAAAACTTAGAATATAACATAAACGTTGAATAACTTAATTCAGATTTCATCATCCAATGTATTAAATTTTTGAAAATTGGGGCATAAAACATCTTAGCATAATTAGAGGTTTGTTGGCTCGAGGCAAAATTAAATTGTGTTTGAAATTATCTGAAAAATTAAATTGTGTTTGAAATTATCTGTTTTATAGCTTTAAAAACTTTCTTCTTCGTTAACGATTCATAATATTCCCAAAAGTTCACAATTTTTCATCTATTTACAAATCTATAATAATATATATAATTAACATTAAAATCAACTAAATTATTAAAAGGAGACGCAAGTTGCTAAGAGAATGAGACTGATTCATAATGGTTGAATCGCTCCATAAATTTTTGTTCATTTGAGGTCTTGTGTTCTATTCCTGTTGGTAAAATCTCGCAACGGATTGCAAATTCGTAGTATTTATACTTTATTACTATAGTTTCCATGTACTTTCAACAGCCAAATGAAAGAGGGGTTATTTCTCATTACGGTTGGAAATTGTACTCCTGACACTTGATCAGAATAGAGTAAATGAAAGCAGGTTGTTTTGACAACAAAGCTTTTATTCTTATAGCTGAAATTTTTTCAAACATTAATTCAGGGGAGGGGTACATTTAAGGTCTGGATGGTCAAAAAGTGAAGAATTATATTACAAATCGGCAGGTAACTAAAGTCACCTGAGAGTATTAACATAAATTCTCAAAGTGTATTGAATAGGTAGAAATTCATGAACCTTGTTGGTCTTGGCCCATCATGAAAATATTTTGTTCACATATTCTTTCATAGAAATTATTCGTGATGTTCTCTCCGCTGCGTCTGTATATTCCTGAATTTCTCCCAACGTTCTTTTGTTCCTATTGTCCTGAACTTGCCTTCTGATTGGCTGGCTTGTTTCGGTTCCAGTACTTCAGCACAATCAGGGCTTGCTTTTGTATCGATCTTACATTTCTGATACTCTTTCATGTAACTTCGTAAGTAATCAATCGGTGATGAGCCCTGAGGTAACAAAGTAAACAAAATTTATGTCATAAGTTTTTATAGTGCCTTTGCCAGAAAATGCTTCCAAGAAAAGGGAGAAATCGAAAATAAACATTGAAATGGGAATGCAAAGGATCAATGTGAATGATAACAAACAAACAAAACGCAACCAAAACATGGCATCATAAACTAAAGTTAACATTAGAACGTCATAATCCACTACTAAAGATGAGTAATGAAGTCTTCAAACTAAATCGAATTATTTAAGTCGAAAGTCTCCTTTTTTTCGGACAAGAATTATGTATTTCTGTGATTCTCCCTTCAATGCACAAACCCTTAATCATCCATAACTGGTACTGCACAATAATACTATCAAACTTACACAATTTCAACTGATCTCCCGTACCCAGCCCTCTTGAAAAAACTAGTGCCAGATTATGCAAATGTAAAATTTGAAGATCGACACCTTAGCCGTTCTCCGGGTTATCTTATTCACACCGGTATAAAGTTTGAAGTAAGATACAGTTGACGCTCTCTAATTCGAATTTCAAGGGAAATTGGATTTTCTTCGAATGAGGCAGTGTCTCGAATAGTAGATTGCGTTTATGACAGTTATTTGTTTAAGGTGACTTTCAGTACTATCGAATTATGGAGCGTATCGAATAATAAAACATCGAATTAGAGAACGTCAACTGGAGCAAATCACACAGAAAGAATAAGTAAAATGTTAATTCCAACCTGTGATAAGATTTGGTAATGGAATTCTTTTTCATCAAATATGATGCCATTTTCTCTCAAAACATTTTCTGTTTCATTTCGGATGGTCCAAATGGCTAGTTGACCAATCATGTATGCGGTAGCTTGTCCCGGATCACTCATATACCGGATAGTGTCTTTGTAGGACTTATCTGTAGTGTCCCATGCAAACATCTCGAATAATTCCAATGCACGATGCATATCCATCCCTAAGTGTTGTAAAAACACAAACCAATACAATGAGCTAAAATGCACAGACCAGAGTGGTGTGTAGGATCTCGATACTTTCCTTTACTTAATTTACTTTCGTTGAAAAATTCCCATAGTCTCCACTTTTCAGATATACTTGTTTGGAGGTTCATCTATATCTACCTTGCAAGATAAAGGTTGCCGGTGAATTTTGATGAATAAAGCCCGTCACAAACATTTTGCCTGATGAAGCAAAAATGCTTTGTTCCAAAGGTGCCTTGAGTTGCCCAAAAGTTGCTTATGGATTTTGAGCCAAAAATGCCTAGCAACTTCAAACTTTGACTTTTTTTGTCCAAGATAGATTTGGTATTCAAATACCATTGGTGCTCCCTAAATAATGCCGAAAATGCCTCTTTTCTAGGTATTTTTAATTGCTTTCCCAGTTGCTGCTCAGTTTCAGGGCTGAGTTGCTAAGGCCAAGTTGCTTAATTTTTTGGCCATCCTCAGAGTGCCCCACCCTAACCAAACTCGACAAATTTCATTAATTTACCTCTAGAATGTAGTCCCGTGTCAATCACCAATCTCAAGGCGCGCCATATTTGCCATTTTAGCATACCATATTCTTGTAATGGCTCGTCTTTATACAAAGTTGTCTCGGTAGCTAGCAAAGGATTTTCAGCGTACAAAGCCCAACCTTCGGTGAATGCTGTGTAGTAGGTGATTGTGTTCAACCAATCGATGACGTCATTATTTCCACTGGATGAGAAATGTTCGTTAAAACCTTGCACCTAAAATGCGAATGTCAAAATTTTACACGGTGAAAGAAGTAATTCATATCAGTTCTAGATTTGGAGACACTCGTCGAATTTTCTGAAAGAAGATACAGCCCCACCAAAGTCAAGGTTCGTGAATCAGCCAGAGAACTTATTTGTCTATGTTATCTGTCTCCAACACTGATCTTTAAATAATTGACTGGATCAGACCTCCCATTAAATTTGAAGTTTCTCAAGTTCAATTGGAAGTTCAGTTTTCAGTATCCGCTTATCACATTCTTTAGCTACAATTATGGAACGACTACTTTGAGGGAGCTAATTTAGGCGAACTCGGCGAATTTAGACAAAATTCGCCAAAATTAGTTCCCGCCAAAATTAAACATTTTGTTCACTCACCAAAATAAGTTTTTGCCAAAATTAAATTTTTTGGTATTTTGCCGAAATAACATCTTGAGTTCACAGAAAAAAGCTTCAAATAAGCCAAAATAGAACAGATTTATGCTGTCATTCGCCAAAATTAGTTCCCGCAAATATAAAAAAAAATCATCAATCGCCAAAATTAAAAATTTTCAGGATTTTTGCCGCTCGTCAAAATTAGTTCTCGCCAAAATTAGTTCCCTTAAGGTGCTCAATGTTAAAAAAAGGTTTGATCTCACCTGTGTATGGTGCCCAGGTCGTGTCTCATGTCCTGCCACCGAAAACGCATTATATTTCGGTCCCGGTAATTTCAGAAAGAATGGTAGTTTGTAATGTGAAGCTCGTTTGCAATTCATACCACCCCCACTGTAAGACTGAGATCCCGATGACGGATTGAATTTAGCAATCATCTTCACAGGACAAATGGGCGTGGTCAGGCGGGGTCCGCCCATATAGAACATATCAACAGTTAGGGGATCTAACTTCGCCATAAGTTGTTGTGCGTATGCGAACCATAGTTGCATAGCTTCATAACGTACAGGACAATTTTTACGAGCCATTTCCATATTTTTGCACCTGGACCCCCCGATTGCTCCATTTTCATTGTCTGGTATGGTTGTTGTGTTGAAAAAATGACGGGGGTGATTTAAATCCTCTTTAAACTCGTCTACAGCTTCCATTGTGTGGTTGATATCTTTATTCATTAATTTGCGAGCAATTTGTTGAGCACGTCTGTATAATTTCTCCCTCTGTTTCTCACCTAACTCGTAAATACTACGAGCATTATACTGTCTAGTTGTCGTAAAATACGGTAATATCATCTCGTAAGATTTTGGACCGCTCAATGTCTCACCGGTCGGAAGTTTCTGTGTTGTCTCGATGTCAGTTTCTTTTTGGTCAAGCCACACACGTTTCAAAGGAAGGTTAGCGAGACCACTTGAGACACTCGATGGGACGCAATGTCGGCTGTGATTGGTTTTCAAAAACTCGATGAACTCGTGTAAAGGTTTTCCCAAATAATCGAGCAAAACATCCGACATTTTTTCGGTGATGTTTTTACCATTGTTTTTCTGTTTGAATTGATCTTTGTCTGTTTGGTTGAGCATGGTGTAATAAGCAGGGTGTAATAGGTATGTAGAAAATGATTCCTTCAACACTCCTACAATTAAGACAAAAGAGAACGGTTATTATTTCAAAATCGACCAGCATATTTTTCTAACTACAAGAAGTTAATTCTGGTTTTGTAGGTCGTATCATATCACATTATATTCGTAGGTATTTGGCCGTTAGCGAAAACCGAAAGTAAAAAATTTGGAGGTCTTCGACCGCTGGCGTAGCTCTTCGTTATTTTATGAGAATAAACTACCTTATTGGCCAAAACTTAGTCGGCCCTAATTTTAGACGGCCTTAATTTTAGACGGCCTTAATTTTAGTCGGCCTTAATTTTAGTCGGCCTTAATTTTAGACGGCCTTAATTTTAGTCGACCTTAATTATTAGTCGGCCTTAATTATTAGTCGGCCTTAATTATTAGTCGGCCTTAATTATTAGTCGGCCTTAATTATTAGTCGCCCTTAATTTTAATCGGCCTTAATTATTAGTCGGCCTTAATTTTAGACGGCCCTAATTTTAGTCACTAAGGGCCAACTAATAATTAAGTTTTGGCCATTTCTAAATTTTTAGTCGGCCCAAATTTTTAGTCGGTCCTAATTTTAGTCCCCAAGCCAAAATTTACGAAATTATTGGTTCCTAGGATTGATAGGTTTGTTTTCAAAAAGTTATAATATGAACTATGATTGACGTGAGTCCTATTATTTCAGTGTTTACTTATTGTGTTTATCAACAAAGCCGTGCTTCTAGCCCTTATCAATCTAAATGCTGGCACCTTTATGATTGGATAACTGAAGTCACGTGTTTTCTTGGAGATCCTAGTGGTTGTTCATTGATGTCTCACTTGAAACATGAATTTTAAGAATATGTCGTTATGTTAAGGATCATTAACCCCAGTCTTCCTGGTGTAGGAGAATATGGTTGTCGGCTGCTCATATTGGACTAGCCCTTTACTTGAAAGTCGATTAATTTTTTTACATACATGCTATAAATCAATACGAAGAGATTCATTGAAAAGTCTCCTGCTGTTACTGAAACCTGATCAGCAAATGATTATTCAAGAGGATGACAGCTCTGTGTTTATTTACTGCACTACATCAAAATGTTGAGAAAAAAAAAACTAGAAAGCGAATGATTAAAAACATTACGCAATATGGCTTTCCTCTATGACAACCTAATTTTTCATTCTGACTCGCTTAAATGGAGGAAAGCATTGGTATCTCTTATGGTTAATACTCTCAGCTGCCAAAAAAATGAGAAGGGTTCGAAAAATTCATTTAAAATTTAACGGCGAACCTAATTGCCGGGGTTGAAAACTAATTTTGAATATCTAGAAAATATGCTGAAAAGCTAGAAACAAAAATATTTTCTAACATATCTAAATATTTTTCTAATAAAGTCCTGGCTTTGAGTTCAAAACCATTTTTCAGGCAAAAAATCACCCTAAAGGAAACCGATCACAAATCAGAACCTTAGTTTCGTTTCGGCAAGCCAGAAATAGATTTATTAAAAACGAAAATCTTCGCTCTTATGACCTACCCCAGACATGTATCTCGAAAATGGGTACTTTTAGACCTTGAAATACGAGAAATTTTGTTTACATTACGGATCAGCCAATAATCTGCCACTCAAACCAACCGCAGGAAATTCCTTAAAGCTTTTCGCTGCTGATATTTTTTATAGTTTCTGAAAATTCTAGAAAGATTGACAACTACAATCTAACATACCTCAGTTGTTTTAAGCTCCAAGCGTTCCTCTAAGTTGTTTTGTTATAAGGAATGCTTGAAAAAAATTAATGTTCTCATAAGAAAACTTGAAAGCTTCCTAATTCGAAACAAGCTTTTACATTTAATCACATATCGTACCATTACCCTCAGTTAGAAGAACTGAACTTATCTTTGAAAGTGAGGCTGAAAGTGCTAGTAACCTCTCTTTGAAAACATGACTTTAATTAAAGAATTAAAAGGATTTAAACTTTCGAAAAACCTTTTCTTGGAAAAAAAAGTAGAGGGTCATTACCCTTTAACAGTGATGTGTTACTCGAGGGTAACTTGCAAGGAACTTGCACGGATGTTTTTTTTCCTGTTGATTTTGATGAATGTATCGGCCATCCAGAACAAAAAAGTTTTTCCCATAAAACTATTGATTCACTTGGAACTCAACCTGAAAATATTTTTTAATATATTATATTACCTTTAGCTCCTTGGTCAACGATGTTCGGATATTTATTAGTGAAAGAATCCAAACCAGCCTGGCAATCCTCCACCGATCTCACCATTCCAGCCTGTACACCACGAACGATATTTTCACGGTAAACTCCGTAAGAATCTTTCATCTTTTTTATCGTTTCTATGATTTTCTCGACATCTGCGATTTTAGTTGGTATGAAGCCATCTTCAGGGTTAAAATGATATCTCAGGCTTTGTGCCACATAACACATGCTTTGCCAACAAAAATAATCTGGGCCCATCATCCAATCTCCTGCGTAGTAATTCTCATTGTAAGGGTTCCCAAAAATGGAATCTAAATAATGCTCAAGTTGTGCGTACGCTTTCTTTTCGCGCGGTCGTAAATTGGAAGTTTTGATATCGTAATCGCGCAAGTCTTTCCGTAACTTCAAAGCATGATCAGTCCGCAACTTTATTGTCTTCCAACTTGGATCATACGGCACAAAATTATTAACATATTTTTGCTCCTCTAAATCGGGATTCTCGTAAACTTCGTGCGGATATAACCGATAATAATCGTCTTTAGTTTGGTGTAAAATCTTCCCCAAATTAATACGATCGTAGTTCGTGGGGCAATCGGGGGTACTAGCTGTATACTTGTATACCCCAACAGCTAAGATAATGACGCCGATTAATGTAAGAACGGCGACGCTGGCGACGACAAATAAATACTGACGACGAGATTTTAAAAGCATGATTATTTTTACTTCATGACCAGAATTGTCTGTTTTTGTTTTTTGCACCAAATGATTGGTGTCCTTCTCTATCGTAGAGTCTTGTTTTAATAATGGAACATTTGAGTGTTGCTGCATTTTTTGTGTGTTTTGTTAAAGTCATAATAATTCGGGGTCGGATTAAATTTCAATTCTTTTACTTTGTCCTATTTGTTTTCACACCAAACTTTGCGTGTTTTTTTTGTCCTTTTTTTACAAAAATTGACCTAAAATATAAAAAGATGATTTGATTTCGCACCTTGTATATAATGCAAAAAAAGGATTTCATTTTGTTAAAAATTATAAGTTATGAAAAACCATAATTACTAAAGGTAAGGTCTGGTTAGTCAACTGAATCAATTTCAAGGGCTAAAGTTTTGAGTAATCACAGGCCGACTCGCTGTCCAGTCTCCAGGTTTCAAAACTGCCTTAAATTTCAGGTACTCAGGCCCAGCGGAACAACCGTAAAAGTGGGGAGGCTGAAGACCTTTAATAATGAGATAAAATTCGCCAGGAATTTGAGAAAAAAATCTCATTTGCTCAAAAGTGTAGAGGCTGAAGTCTCCCCAGTCTCCCCGCTTCCGCTGGGCCTGTTACTGGATCAAATTCAAGATCTAATTATAACTAACTTATCCCACTAACTTACTCTCCTAAATGCTAAACGCTAAGCAGTAGAGGCATCAAGACTTATAAAACCCGACGAGGATTCAACCCACACCCTATACACCGTAAACAGATGCTCTAAAACAGAGGACCATAAAGACTGTATTAATCAGAACAGTTCGTTAATATTTGAATTTAGAATTTTTGAGAGTTTAAAGTTTATAACGCATCTTTTCCCCCTCAAGGACATTACATTTTACCGTTTAGACATTTTTCACAAAAACATTTTAGCCCTCACGTGGATGTGAACCATCCTGTTTGGGGAAATGAACCGAACCACAAAAATGTCACCATGGTTCCATGCCATACGCCTGTCATACGTCAATAAGACGTCCTTCTAACATCCGTAATGTCTAATATAGATGTTGAAATAATATTATATGGATGTTGAGTCAAGTGAAATTTTACTAAATAAGAGGTCAACTATCCGCCAATCCAATCACATTGATTCTACTTATTTCAACAATTCATGATGTTAATCCCAAATCCACTCAAAAACCAGTTGTAAAGAAACGCATTGCTGCATTTTTTTCCACGGCAAAGAAGCCCTGTTCATAGATGTCTCAATAACTACATCTAACCCCCTGTTTATTGGTAATTTAAGAGAGTTTTGTCCCTTGTACCGGGGGTTATGTCGATTTAAAAATCATCCTAAAATATTCCCTTTAATAACAAGAATACCGAGTTCCACAACGACACACTCCAATATATATTGAGATATTTCAAAAATTCTTTTTGATCTTATCTTTTTCTCATAATAAAAAGATAATCAAAAAATAATTTTGATGGGTAAATATATTTAACAGATTAACCGAGCTCTCCAAACATTATCCAAAACATATTTGGGAAATGGATTAGGGGTTTGATTTCATCTTATAGTTGATAGTTGATTTCAGAATGCTCTCGGAGGTCATGTTTAATTTTACCGATTTTATTAGCTGAATTTCTTCGCTGAAAATTTTCTCCTGTCAAGGGGGTTGTACAAGGGGATGTAAGGGTCCTTTAAAATGCACCATAAAAGGCAAGGCCAAATCAAATCCTGGTTGTAAGACCTGCAATGGATGGTTGGTGGGAGGGAATGGGAAAGTGAAAATTCTGGAGAAATGAAGGCCATCCACGACAGTTTACGCTCCCTAATCTGGTGTTCGAAAATTCTATATACTCCCGTTTTTTTAATCAAAGTGACGAAGTTTTTCTATTGCTCATTTTACAATTCAGGAAGCTTTTTTTCCCCGAAGAACATTATTTTTCAGAAAGACCTTCAATATTTGTCCAAATTCGCTTTGACACGAATGGACTCTTGCTTTTTTCCCTCCCCTGCCCCCCCCCCTGCTCTATAAATCAATATACACGCTTTTTTATAAGAATACTGTACTTTGGATGAGGGTTACGTATTCTTAAGAAATTTCCAAAATTGAGATGGAAATATTCTTAACGTATTCTTACTTTTTTAGACTTCACTTCTAATTAATAGAGAAATGATCAATTTGAGAGTTGAGTGCACATTGGGAGCTAAAATCATACTTCTGCCTCAAAATTTCAAATTAAGTCAAACAAAAAACCCCGGGGGGGGGGGGGTACTTGGGTTGGTGAATGAGGGGTATGTGCGGACGGGACCTCCTAAAACCGACCCTTAGAGAGACCAAATTTTAGTGAAAAAGTGACCCTTAGAGAGACTTTTTCGAAAAATTTTCCCTGATTTTCAAAAATTTCCTACCCTTAGTGAGACTTTTTTGTAATTTTTTCTCTCAAAATCAAAATTTTTTTCTAAAAATCGTGATTTTTCCCACCCTTAGAGAGACTACTTTGAAATTTCCTGATTTTTGTAACCCTTAGAGAGACTTTGAAAGGTGAAAAACCCGACCCTTACCGTCCGCACATACCCAGCACCTATTTTTGCCTAAGTACCCCCCCCCCCCCCCCCCCGGGCAAAAAACCCAGTAATTTCTGTTAAAATACAAAATGACTGTATTCTTATCAAAATCTGTGAAAATCACCTTAGAGGGTATTCTTAGGGTATTCTTATGATTTGGCCAATTTTCACCCTGGTATTCTTATCCCGGGGTACTAGGGTTGCGAGCTAACGGGGGGGGCGACTTTAGACCCTCGGACCCTTACCGGGACTAAAAAGGAGAAAGCAAAGGAATATTTTGGGAATTTTACGACCCTTACCGGGACAAATTTGACCAATTTTTGACCAAATTTCGATCTTTCTGGGGGTAAAAAGTGTTTTAAATTTTCCTATTTCTCCTTAGTGGGACTGAAATTTGATTCTCTGATTTTCCAACCCTTAGCGGGACTTTGGAAATACAAAAAAATACCGTACCCTCCATTTGCCTAAGTCCCCCCCCCCCGGATTCTTCTAGAAGATATTCTTATAAAAAACCGTGTATAGACTTCTTGCACATCGAATAAAGATGACATCCCAGTTTTCTTAGCCCTTGCGTTTCCATTTCCTTTGAAAATCGAACTAGGAGAGACTATATGGTCATTCAATACTCAATACCGAACCCTTTGTTCTTTCCAGCATATTTTTATCGACATGTTACATTGAATCATTTGCATCCCATAATAAGTCGCTCAGAACCCAAACTCGAGATGAAAGATTTTTCTTCATCAACAAATCTATCTTTTTTTGACGTTGAACAAACTATTATGCGATTAAATGTTGTCTCTTAACCTTTTCATGACTTGTAATTTTTTTGTGTTATTTTCTCACTGTTTCTTTGATCAAAAAGAATTAAATTTTGTCTCTAAAACGTCTGTGACGTGATTATATTGATAAAGTTTCCTTTTTTTATCAAAATTGGTCAAAATTGAGGTCAGATTCAACAAAATTCGAATTGATTTAATTTTGACAGGCTTCTTCGAATTTCCCTTTTAAGGAATAAATACTCTATCTCTTAATCTATTAGGTCTTTGTCGTTGCTTCAAATAAAAATATCGAATTTTCCATTTCTCCAGGTAAAGCTCGGAAAAACACTCAACTACATTAAACACAAGCAAATTAGGATTCGATGCGAAAAAAAATTGAGAACATTCTAGGAACAATTTAAGGCTATGAGGATTCTAAGGAAATAGGAACGCTATTTTAAAAAACCCTGTCTCAGTGCGCCGTTGAAACTTTCTTCTTACAGTGGGAATTCTCAATAGGTAAAGAAAACCTTTTTTCCAGCGTAAAAACGCAAATGGGTATGGAAGTTCCTCATTGGGAATGAAATTTTAGGGCTTTAGATCCACCGGGACGATTTTCTGTCCAGTTTTTTAAGTGGGGACGGGGCTCAACCTATGACACGACCTTGACGTTCACGTGAAAAAAAAACGTTTAACAACTCGATAATAGTACATATCGCTCTCTAGTATCTATAAGAAGGATGAAACAGTATTTGACGAGCACAATCTAGGTTTTGGATATGATAGATTTGGGCTGCTCCAAATTATGAAAATTAGAGTGGAGAAGATTGAGTAGAATGCGAAATTTGATATTTTTAAACCCAGAAGAAAATACTATAATCTTCAAACCATTAAGGAAGTATTTTTCTATAACTATATTTCGCATTGTAGAAACACTGGAATTTTAATCATCCTTATTTTATTCTTCTAGCTTTAAGAAAAACCCAACCTGAGAATTACCGAGAAGTCCCCATTGGCATTTAACTCCTTTATCCCCAATGGGTAAAGATTTCTTTGACTTGTTCACTGGGACAGGGTATAAAAGGGAATAGTAACTATACCAGCACATACCAGCAGATACTTACACATTTTACATGGAACAATATTCTTGTAACTGCAAACATTGATGTCAACATACAACATTTCTGATGTTTTTACTTGCTCTACTGTGACTGTTAACTTATCATTTTATAAAGATATTTCTTATTTTTTAAAAAAGCGAGATATTATCTTCCATCCGTGATGCTTATCAAACAAGCAATATTCGTGCAGACATATTTCTCGTTTTTAAAACAGTTTGTTTTCAATCATATATGTGAGTCGGTTAGTTTAGCTATGTAAGGAGTTTGGAGATAACTATTTCAGAATTTTTATTCTCATACTCTTACCATAAGGGTCCAGTTGATAGGTCCTCTATCCCCATCCAGCCTGTACAGGGGTCTTTTGGCTATAGATAGTACTTGAGAATCCGTGAAACAGCCTACAGGGGTCTTTTGGCTATAGATAGTACTTGAGAATCCGTGAAACAGCCTACAGGGGTCTTTTGGCTATAGATATGTACTTGAGAATCCGTGAAACTGGTGAAACAGCCTGCAGGGTTTTATGGCTATAGATATGTACTTGAGAATCCGTGAAACTCGTGAAACAGCCTGCAGGGGTCTTTTGGCTATAGATAGTACTTGAGAATCCGTGAAACAGCATACAGGGGTCTTTTGGCTATAGATAGTACTTGAGAATCCGTGAAACAGCCTACAGGGGTCTTTTGGCTATAGATAGTACTTGAGAATCCGTGAAACAGCATACAGGGGTCTTTTGACTATAGATAGTACTTGAGAATCCGTGAAACAGCATACAGGGGTCTTTTGACTATAGATAGTACTTGAGAATCCGTGAAACAGCCTACAGGGGTCTTTTGGCTATAGATAGTACTTGAGAATCCGTGAAACTGGTGAAACAGCCTGCAGGGGTCTTTTGGCTATAGATAGTACTTGAGAATCCGTGAAACAGCATACAGGGGTCTTTTGACTATAGATAGTACTTGAGAATCCGTGAAACAGCCTACAGGGGTCTTTTGGCTATAGATAGTACTTGAGAATCCGTGAAACAGCCTACAGGGGTCTTTTGGCTATAGATAGTACTTGAGAATCCGTGAAACAGCATACAGGGGTCTTTTGACTATAGATAGTACTTGAGAATCCGTGAAACAGCATACAGGGGTCTTTTGACTATAGATAGTACTTGAGAATCCGTGAAACAGCCTACAGGGGTCTTTTGGCTATAGATAGTACTTGAGAATCCGTGAAACTGGTGAAACAGCCTGCAGGGGTCTTTTGGCTATAGATAGTACTTGAGAATCCGTGAAACAGCATACAGGGGTCTTTTGACTATAGATAGTACTTGAGAATCCGTGAAACAGCCTACAGGGGTCTTTTGGCTATAGATAGTACTTGAGAATCCGTGAAACTGGTGAAACAGCCTGCAGGGGTCTTTTGGCTATAGATAGTACTTGAGAATCCGTGAAACAGCATACAGGGGTCTTTTGACTATAGATAGTACTTGAGAATCCGTGAAACAGCCTACAGGGGTCTTTTGGCTATAGATAGTACTTGAGAATCCGTGAAACTGGTGAAACAGCCTGCAGGGGTCTTTTGGCTATAGATAGTACTTGAGAATCCGTGAAACAGCATACAGGGGTCTTTTGGCTATAGATAGTACTTGAGAATCCGTGAAACAGCATACAGGGGTCTTTTGGCTATAGATAGTACTTGAGAATCCGTGAAACTGGTGAAACAGCCTGCAGGGGTCTTTTGGCTATAGATAGTACTTGAGAATCCGTGAAACAGCATACAGGGGTCTTTTGACTATAGATAGTACTTGAGAATCCGTGAAACAGCATACAGGGGTCTTTTGGCTATAGATAGTACTTGAGAATCCGTGAAACTGGTGAAACAGCCTGCAGGGGTCTTTTGGCTATAGATAGTACTTGAGAATCCGTGAAACAGCATACAGGGGTCTTTTGACTATAGATAGTACTTGAGAATCCGTGAAACAGCCTACAGGGGTCTTTTGGCTATAGATAGTACTTGAGAATCCGTGAAACTGGTGAAACAGCCTGCAGGGGTCTTTTGGCTATAGATAGTACTTGAGAATCCGTGAAACAGCCTGCAGGGGTCTTTTGGCTATAGATAGTACTTGAGAATCCGTGAAACAGCCTACAGGGGTCTTTTGGCTATAGATAGTACTTGAGAATCCGTGAAACTGGTGAAACAGCCTGCAGGGGTCTTTTGGCTATAGATAGTACTTGAGAATCCGTGAAACAGCATACAGGGGTCTTTTGACTATAGATAGTACTTGAGAATCCGTGAAACAGCCTACAGGGGTCTTTTGGCTATAGATAGTACTTGAGAATCCGTGAAACAGCCTACAGGTGTCTTTTGGCTATAGATAGTACTTGAGAATCCGTGAAACTGGTGAAACAGCCTGCAGGGGTCTTTTGGCTATAGATAGTACTTGAGAATCCGTGAAACAGCCTGCAGGGGTCTTTTGGCTATAGATAGTACTTGAGAATCCGTGAAACAGCCTGCAGGGGTCTTTTGGCTATAGATAGTACTTGAGAATCCGTGAAACAGCATACAGGGGTCTTTTGACTATAGATAGTACTTGAGAATCCGTGAAGCAGCCTACAGGGGTCTTTTGGCTATAGATAGTACTTGAGAATCCGTGAAACAGCCTACAGGGGTCTTTTGGCTATAGATAGTACTTGAGAATCCGTGAAACAGCCTACAGGGGTCTTTTGGCTATAGATAGTACTTGAGAATCCGTGAAACTCGTGAAACAGCCTGCAGGGGTCTTTTGGCTATAGATAGTACTTGAGAATCCGTGAAACAGCCTACAGGGGTCTTTTGGCTATAGATATGTACTTGAGAATCCGTGAAACAGCCTACAGGGGTCTTTTGGCTATAGATATGTACTTGAGAATCCGTGAAACAGCCTACAGGGGTCTTTTGGCTATAGATATGTACTTGAGATTCCGTGAAACTGGTGAAACAGCCTGCAGGGTTTTATGGCTATATATAGTACTTGAG
Source organism: Clytia hemisphaerica (assembly GCF_902728285.1). Lineage (NCBI taxonomy): Eukaryota > Metazoa > Cnidaria > Hydrozoa > Leptothecata > Clytiidae > Clytia > Clytia hemisphaerica. The sequence goes on from NW_027103358.1 coordinate 374,466, forward strand.
AATCCGTGAAACAGCCTACAGGGGTCTTTTGGCTATAGATATGTACTTGAGAATCCGTGAAACAGCCTACAGGGGTCTTTTGGCTATAGATATGTACTTGAGAATCCGTGAAACTGGTGAAGCAGCCTACAGGGGTCTTTTGGCTATAGATAGTACTTGAGAATCCGTGAAACAGCCTACAGGGGTCTTTTGGCTATAGATATGTACTTGAGAATCCGTGAAACTGGTGAAGCAGCCTACAAGGGTCTTTAGGCTATAGATATGTACTTGAGAATCCGTGAAACAGCCTACAAGGGTCTTTTGGCTATAGATATGTACTTGAGAATCCGTGAAACTGGTGAAGCAGCCTACAGGGGTCTTTTGGCTGTAGATATGTACTTGAGAATCCGTGAAGCAGCCTACAGGGGTATTTTGGCTGTAGATATGTACTTGAGAATCCGTGAAACTGGTGAAACAGCCGGCAGGGTTTTATGGCTATAGATATGTACTTGAGAATCCGTGAAACAGCCTACAGGGGTCTTTTGGCTATAGATATGTACTTGAGAATCCGTGAAACAGCCTACAGGGGTCTTTTGGCTGTAGATATGTACTTGAGAATCCGTGAAACTGGTGAAACAGCCGGCAGGGTTTTATGGCTATAGATATGTACTAGAGAATCCGTGAAACTGGTGAAACAGCCTGCAGTGTTTTATGGCTATAGATATGTACTTGAGAATCCGTGAAACTGGTGAAACAGCCTACAGGGGTCTTTTGGCTATAGATAGTACTTGAGAATCCGTGAAACTGGTGAAACAGCCTACAGGGGTTTTTTGGCTATAGATAGTACTTGAGAATCCGTGAAACTGGTGAAACAGCCTGCAGGGTTTTATGGCTATAGATATGTACTTGAAAATCCGTGAAACTGGTGAAACCGCAGCTCACAGGGGTCTCCTAGCCTATGGGTATGTATGGTTTAGCCGGTGAAACTGGTGAAATAGCTTAAAGAAGGGTATCAGGCTAACAACTAAGTTCTTTGAAAAATTTCCGTCATCTGGATATTTGCCAAATACTCAGAAAAGTCCGTCATTTTCAGTTCATGATAAATTGCAAACTTGCCTACTAGTATCCTTAAATGTTAAACAATATTTTTCCGTGAAAACTTGCATATCATCAGATTAACTTTTATTTTCCAAAATGAAAAAGGATGAAAATTATCTTTCGTCTAAACCGTAGAAAAAACTTCAACGATAACTGACCACCTTTTCAATTTTAATTGACCTTACAGTTTAGCAGTCAGTCACAGGCTAAAATCTTAAAAGATAACGAAAAACCGCAACTTTCGGTTTAAGTTTAAAAACAAACAGAACACTGACAAGATTCTTCTTTTTCTTCGAAGTTTTGAAGTTGTCGATCAAAAGGATTTTATTGCTCTGAATATACGTTTGTTTTGAAATAGTTTGGCAATTGGTATATTCATACTATTGGTGTATCCAACGCTTTAACCCTTTCAAAACCGATTACGGATATATCTGACAATGAAACCATCATGTAACGCCTAATCTGAATTTGAGACTTCCTTTTTTGGTCGAATTCGAAGAATTTTATTCCTTATTTTGGTTCGACAGTTATAATTTTTTTTTGTCAGCGAAGAATGATGAAAATTCTGACCGTTTTGACTACATTTTTAACGAGTGATTCAAATGCCGCAAAATTTTGGTTTGTTTCCAAGCCCTTTTGTTTCCAAGCTCGTTTGTTTCCGGAGATATAAAGGTTTAAAGTCGAGCCTTCCCAATTTTTGAGGAAATGCGACCCGGTTAGTAGGGGGCCAACCCTTGAGATATGTAGCTAAACTAGCAAACTAGTCTGTTAATTAATCATGTCATAAAGGCGGCGGGCGTTTGCTAGAATAGGGGCTGCGTAGGAGAAGAAGCAAAAATTTGTGAGAGGCTGCTGATTAACAACTTTCAGCCCTTGCCGCCGACAAAATTTCTTCCTTCGCTTACCTAACTCCTACGCTCACTTTTCGTGATACCGTTCCAGCCCGACTGGCGTGCCAGTCTAATATGTAGCATACTTTAGCTATTTTTATGGCAAAACACAAAATGAGTTAAAAATTCAACGTTGTTCAAAACTCGAATTCAGCAAAAATTATTTTTACCATTAGAGCATGGGATTGTAGATTGAGATAGGCATGTTCAACAGTGAAAGCCGTGAAAGTGAATGAAAAAGGTTTCTACTTGTGTACTGTGGTCTAATTTTGTCTTTTGTGGTCCACTTTTACAAAGGATGTTTGCTTATGTATTTTGGTTCACCTGCCGTGACTTGTGAAAGATAGAGTATAGCTCTATCTAGTGTTTTACATAAGATATTTGTGATTTTTACACATTTTTTATAGATGTGGTCACATTACAGGAGGAGCTATACCAGTCGGGTTACTCTTCGAGTTAATTGATAGATTAAAAAGCGCAGTACACGCGAAACAATCCAAAGCTTTTAAACAGATCAATAAAATTGTGTCTAATTTGAACATAATTTGATCGTGTCGTCGTTTTTACACTTTCTATCATTTTCCTCTCTCACTCACTCACTCGCTCACTCACAGACGTGAGTTGATGGGACAGACAGCTTATTGTGGATTATCCTCATTAATTATGACGAGAGTTGACACTAAGCAAGGCACCACAAACATTATGAAAAGTCGAAACTTCGTTTTAATCCATATGGCGTAGGCTCCATAACTGGAACCCGGATGGAGGGTTGAAAAGTATTTGTTCGAGTTATTGACACTCTAGATTTATAATAAAGACTGATTTACAGGAGCCATCCGAGTTATACAGTAGTGGTTCGAGCTATGGAAGCTTCGCTAGAAGTAGTAGTAATTACAGTAACATACATAACTTTTGAGGTCATTTGTTTTTTATATCTTTTTCTAAATTCCTATGTCTTCTCCTAATTTTAAAAGCTAATTTGATTGGAAAATTACCCCTCCCAAAAAATTTCTTTTTATGAAAAATTTCTAAACTTATTTAGTTCTGAATGCCAGAAGGCACACGACCAGATGGCATATAAAAAAACATAAATCTATTCCGGTCTGTGTATTTTTACAAAATATCTGAATTTCCGGATGGAGGAGCTAGTTAATGACTTTTAGTCAAGGATTAAAGATGGTCTTTCTCCCTTTATCAGAATGGTTTTGATTAAATTAAAGAATTTGACATAAAAAATGACGAATAAATTTTTCGATTTAATGATTTATTAGCCTTCTCAAAGCTTGTTAGTTTTTCAAAGAAGAGCAGTGCAACGTTTCTGAAACTCTTGGTTTTGCTATGTTTGGATATAATGATATTTGAGATATTTCTCATTTCATTTACGAGAGGTTTTGAAAGAGTTTTTGCCTAGTAATTCCTCGGAAATAGAGGAAAAGTTTCCCAATATTTGGGTGTTCCTGATAGTGAAAAAAAGTACTTTTAATTTAATTTTCTATTTAGAGGCGTTCATGATTTAGAGTACAGGTCAACTTTTTGTCATTGCATTCAATATAGTGTATTGCAGTTTTGAAACAAGAATGACCCCTGGTTTAGTAAACACTTCAGGGTTAAATATGACAGACGTTTTCTTAACAAATATTTTGACAGATGAACACTACCTGCAACGTCTTATGTCATGCTAGGTTTTTCATTTTTCTGGATCAGTTTAAATTAACATTGGATTTGGAAAAGATATGAAGGGGGCATTTCCAGACAAAATCGGGTGTGAATTCATTTTCTACACACCAAAAGTGGTTATTTTTTCTTCCTCCAGTTGAGCTGGAACAACTTGACGTCCATATTTATAACTCTAACTATGTTTTAAGGCGCATTTCAAATCGACAGCTTTATGAGAATGAGGTTGCTGGTTGGTCGATTGCTGGTCTATGATGTCAAAAGATTGCTGACATTAAGTAATCTAAAGCTGTTTACTTAGAGAGTGTCCTTTGTTAATTGATTGATTGATTAATTGAAGTGTTTATCTTCTAGACTGCGTATAAGGCTAGATAAGGATCGTTTATAATTTCATCCGAGGATTTGCAAAAAATTGAATCAAATTGAATTGGTAGTGACTGATATTTTAAGGTCTGATTTTTTTTTGTGTGAAATACTCAATGGAAACGTGAGTACTACTAAAATAGATTATTTGATTAACTGAGTTGTTGACTGTTGGGTCGGAAATAACTGTTCCTTTTAATACTCATGTAACTATTTATACGAAGGATTTCAATTCCAAGATCTGATTCTTGACTGTTAGTTAAATAATCTATTTTGGGGTTAGTATTTTAAAGGAATCTTTAGTTTTGTAAAATTTGTTAAAGTTAGGCTGCTGGAATCCACTAACGGATTTGTGTTCCTTGATAGTACCTGTATTTTTGTCTGCCATTTTGGATTCAAATATTTACATTTGCTTTTTCCTTAAAATACTACCCAGTTAACTTTTTCTGAATACGATAGCAGCACGAGATTGTAATACGGTCATCAGTGATATCAAAAAAGTAGTACCCTCCTGGGTACGATATGCTTACAATTGGTATTTTCTGAAAAATTCATAAGATATGTCTTTAGATTAATTTTGAGTCGGGCATGGGTCCGTTTTCTATTTTGTTTGAGGCTTCTAAGTTTGATATCGTTCATAAACATTGAGAAAATACAAGAATTGTCCGGGGAGGTACTTGGGCAGAAAAAAGGGTACGGGGATGTGCCTGTGGTCAGGGTACCTTTTTTCGCCTCCATGAGTCCCAGGTAGGGCCCACAGATCTGTAAAGCCCGAAGGGCTAGATTTGCGGCTTTTATCGAAAAGTGAAGCCTAGGTTTGGAAGGATTTCCTACCAAAGTCACGTGACTAAAATATGCAATTTCACCGGTTTGAGAGATGTGAAATAGCGTTTGCCGCCTACTTTTTTTTATCTCGCGCTCCGAAAACAATTAAAATGCTAGATCCTATCCATCGGCACGAAATTTAAAAAGTCAAATTTTTGCTTCACTTTTCTTTGCTGGAGAAAGCTTAAAGTTGCCTATCTAGCCCTTCGGGCTTTACAGATATCTGTGGTAGGGCCGGCAAAAACACCAAAATAGAAAAATCAGTCCCCCGTAGGGTGCCTTTTCGGGGGAATTTGGAAAAAATATGGAAAATCTTGAGGAAATTTTGGAATTTCAGTTCCATTCAGAGTCCCACGTAGGGTCGATTTTTCGACCTTCAGCGGCACACCCACGTCGATCGGCAAGGTTAGTATCCCCCCGGAAGAATTGTTTGTATAAAATGCAGAAATGCTACCAATGGTTAAGCATCATCCTATCGATGGGAACCATGTTAGAGCAGTTAATCATTTCACAGCGATGAAAATATTTTCTTTATTGTGCGTTCAACCAAGCTATACTTTGGTAGCTCTATGTTTTTTCTTCCCAAAAGACTAGCAGGTTGGAAAACTGAGAAGAATATTCCGCCTCTTTCATTGATAAAACCTAATTCTGATATATTTCTTTTTGAATTCTGATTTAATTTTGACTTTGAAAACTGCTGGAGCTCTCACTATTATTGATTATTGATATTGATATTTTGATTTTATTCCATTAATAATATCCATTTTTTCAAACAACAAAAAGGGCAAAATATTGGCTTTGGATGCTTTACCATCTCTCAACAATAGTGGGAAAATTGTGAAAATGAATCTCAAATTCAAACGTTTTTATCAAGAATCCTGGCGAAGGTTCCCGGGGGGGGCACTGGGTTTGTGGACTGACGGTATGTGCGGGCCAAAAATTGGCTTTTAAAATTGCACCCTTACAGTGCAGCAAAAATCAGTGAAAATCATACCCTTAGAGTGCATTTTCCCCCAAATTTTCGATCCCTTTCGTGCAAAAAATAGTCAAAATTCTAGCATTTTTGGTCAAAATATCTAGATTTTTCAAGAATTTTCTGAAATTTCTACCCTTACAGTGCATCTCTAGTTTTTCCGACCCTTACAGTGCATTTGAGGTGCCTTGAAAAAGACACCCTTAGTGCCCGCACATACCCGTCGGTCCTTTTGCCCAGCTGCCCCCCCCCGGGCGAAGGTTCCATTACTGTAGTATGACTTTTGGAGAAGAAGAAATTTTCGGAAATTTTTTTTCCCACAACAGCTTGTTTTTATTAGTTTGTTTTGGCTAAAAAATTAAGGTTTTGGTCTTTGAGCGTAGTTCATTTATTTTTTGATGTTGCTCTTCAGAGCTTCATTAACATATTATTGCAAGTTAGGTGTAGTTGTTATTAACACTCAAATGCATTCGATTGTGCAAATTTTGTCTTTGCAGCTCTTGTTTTTCCCAAAGCTATTTCGGTTTCAGTTTTAAATCTAAAGTTTACATTCTTTTTTGAAGTTCATATTGTCCTGATAATGTTATATGAACGGTGAAACAACATTGCATGCCATCTGGTTTTTTGTATCGGGATCGTGACAGGTTATAGCAGAGTCCTCTCAGTACTGGAAAACGAGAATCTAATCCTATACTGTTATCGGTCTCTATTCTAAGAACATCTTTTCCAACCCATAACTGTGAATCTATTTTCGTGTTTCAAACAAACAGCTATCACGCAGAATGGTGAAACGTTTCTAGCAATAGTTCTTTGATGAATCTTAATCTGTCATTTTCTCCCCGTGACTGCTACTTACGTATTAGTTTTAACTTGTCGTCGGCAATAAGATAAATACAAAAATGGAAATAGCAAGATCGAATTAATTTGTTATGGTGTATAATAGTAAAAGAAACCAATATGAAGTCGGAATTTTGTGTGAGGTTTACTCTAATTAAATCGATCCGCTTATATGGACTTAATTTTTATATAAGTTCTAATATTCGAACATTTTAACATGGTATTATAGTCTTATGAGGTCTCAAAAATCTCTTCTTTTCTAGATTAATTCACACTATATAATATCTGTCATAAAAAATCATCTTGTCTGTCGGAATTGTCTTATTGTTGTTCCTGATTTGATGTCGAAAATGATGAGGAGATTTTGTAAAGATATCAACGTCTGATTAACTGTTACATACAAAATGTCTTCCGAACATGAAACGGAACTTATACCAGGCCAATCAAAAACAAAACAAGACGGAGAGTCCAACGAAGTACGGACGTTGATCAAGAACCCAATACCAGCGATCAAACATCAGAAGATTTTTCACATCGTTTTGGGTGTTGCATTGTTTTTCTTCATTTTGGGACTTGTGTTTTTAATATTTGGTGTGTATTCGTATAAAAAATCGCTGTGTCAAGAAGATGGTAGATCGATCTCGTTGAATAAAGACCAAAAGAAATTTCGATCTTTCCTCAAAGACACTTTTAATCTTTATCATGAGAATTATCCAAATGAAGCATACACCGACCCGTCATTGCAGCCCCGCCAATATTTCGAAAAATTTGTCCCGTATGATCCGTCCTGGAAGTCATTAAAGTCACGAACAGACCACGCAATTAGATTACAAAAAGAACTTAAAGACCTAGATATCAATTTATCCAACTTGCGGCCGCGCGAAAAGAAAGCGTACGCGCAGCTGGAGCATTTCTTGGAATCCATATTTGGGAACCCTTACGATGAGAACTATTACACAGGGGACTGGATGCTAGGCACCAATTATGGATGTTGGCAGCGTTTCTGTGAACTTTTTCAACCACTGGATAAAATATTTCAACATAAGAAATTTGTTCCGGAAACATATAATGATTTAAACAAAATTGTTTCCAAATTGAAACTGTTTAAAAACTCTATTGAAAATTACAAACATAATATTGTGTTGGGTGTTCGTACTGGGATGGTACGACCGTCTGAAGTCTGCCAAAATGGTTACGATATTTTTGTTAGCCTTTCCCCAAAAGTGAAGCATCTTGGAGCTAAAGGTAGGTTTCTATTTGCACTGGATGTTGCGAATTCCATTTGAGATGAGATGCTTCAGTCATTTTCTATCTTCCTGTATCATATTGACATACCTTAGCTACGAATTATTATTTTCTGAGCAGAAATGTTTCGAGTAATGCACTAGGTTGCTAACCCTTTAACTGCCGATGTCGGCATATGCCGACATGAGCATTTTCGATTTCTTTGCCGATGTCGGGATTTGCCGACATGGGCACTTTCCATTTCTTTGCCGATGTCGGGACTTGTATTAGATTTTGTATTAGATGGTTTGAAATGAAAAAAGATAATAGTTAAAAGCTTTTCTATGTTGAAAAATAACTATTCAAGAATGTTCAACTCAAAATTATAGTCCTTGGCTGATACTTCATATATTATTCAGAAAATTAAGTCAAAATCGCTACCTTTTGCCCATGTCGGCATATGCCGACATCTGGCAAATAGGTCGAACCTTCTTTTTTTCCCGTGGCAAATAGGTCAAACCTTAAATACGAACGGCAGTTTAAAGGGCTAAAAAGCTAGTCCATGGTAGAGAATTTTGCTGTTATAAGTAATATCATTGGTTCGTTATATCCTTATCAGGACATGAAAAATCAACAATAATGTATTTAACTCGAATCTTTACTCGAGGATAAAGAATTTAAGAGAATGATTTTAAGATTTCGGATGTAAGGTTTCTGGAAGGAAATTCTTTGAAAATTGGTTTAATCTTCAACTTTACCTAATTAGTTTTTACACTGTTTCATTCTCAGGTGTATTGAAGGAGCGTTATACAAAGACTCTCTTGGATTCCAAATACTACGACAAGATCAGCGTGAAGGATGTGGAGGCTTTCAAAACACAACATAAAGTCAAAAACATCACCGAAAAAATGTCGGATGTTTTGCTCGATTATTTAGGAAAACCTTTACATGAGTTCATCGAGTTTTTGAAAACTAATCACAGCCGACATTGTGTCCCATCGAGTGTCTCAAGTGGTCTCGCTAACCTTCCTTTGAAACGTGTGTGGCTTGACCAAAAAGAAACTGACATCGAGACAACACAGAAACTACCGACCGGCGAGATATTGAAGGGCGCTAAATCATATGAAATGATATTACCGTATTTTACGACAACGTCAAAATATGACGTCAGTTCGATCAATTCCCTTGGTGAAACAGAAAAACAAAAGCTTTACAAAAGAATCAAAGATATTGCTGTCCAAATCATTAAAAAGCCTGAAGCTGAATCAATCCGAGAATTAAAAATCGATTTAGAGCACCCCCGTCATTTTTTCAATACCACACCTATTCCTGAGGAAGAAAACGGACAAACCGGGGGTTCACGTTGTCATGATATGAAAACAGCGAGAAAATATTGTCCAGTTCGTTACGAAGCAATGCAAGCTTGGTTTGAGTACGTTCAAATGACGATGGCTCGTTTACACCCGATGCTGGTCAATATGTTTTACCAAGCCGGTGATAAAGTGACCACTCCAAACTGTGCTATTGGTTTGCGAGCTAACTTCAACCCAGGGTTGACCTCGCATTTTTACACGCAGAGTGACTCGAAATGCAGCACGCAAGCGTATTATAATATTCCGTTTTTCACAAAAAAACCGGGACCGAAATACGGAATTTATTCGGTGGTTGGACATGAGACAAGGCCTGGACACCATACTCAGGTAAAACATAATTATCTGATAAACTTCATCAAATTGGTTTTTACAAAGTGTGTTCCAAAGAGGAATCAAAATAAAAGTTGGTTCGTGAATACAATGGCTGTCAAGAAAAAGAAAAAGAATATTAAATGAATTTTCAAAACTAATTGAAGGCATTCTGTACAACCCTTGCCACTAACAATTTGCGTACAAGCGAGGGTTGGGTTAACGTGTCCAGTCACTTTAAATGTGCACTCTTTTATGCTACCATGTGGGAACTGTATCGCTTTACCTAGACAAAGTCCTTAAGGTTGGTTTCCATGCGGTAGCTTACAAAAAGTGCACACTTAGAGAGATAATAGACTTTAGGTCCGATCGCGTAAAAATGTCTAGATTCATTTTGATACTGCGGACTCTCTTTAACTCGAATGTCTCCTTAACTCGAACAAGTTTTCTGGTCCTTTCAGTTAAAAATGCTTTATAAACCTCATTTTCATTTTTCGAATTATCCTTATCAAATTTGTGCTCTTTTGCGTGTTCGAGTTGTAAAGGCTCCACTGTAGCACCAAACCAAAAAAATTGTTTTCATCGAGTCAAAATGATCCTTATAAGTCTTAATACAACCTCATCGATAAGCTTGCCCTTTCTTTTAAAACTTCATTCAAATTTTTTGTAGAGTCAAGGCTTCAACGAACATTTCTCATCCAGTGGAAATAATGACGTCATCGATTGGTTGAACACGATCACTTATTATTCAGCGTTCACCGAGGGTTGGGCTTTGTACGCTGAGAATCCTTTGTTAGCGGTCGAAACAGATCTTTATAAAAATGAGCCGTTGCAAGAATATGGTATGATAAAATGGCAGATATGGCGCGCCTTAAGATTGGTCGTTGACACTGGATTGCATTTTAGAGGTATTAATTCTATTCTTTTCTATCAACTAAAACTAGCGGTTCCAGATGTCGTCACAGGCGACTTTTCTCACAATCCAAAATATTTGTAATAGGCTAAAGGAAGGGGGATTTGAATTCCTATTCAATTTCTAAATGAAATATTTAGTACTTGAACCGTGGATAATTTAAATGATGAAATTTCAATAGAATCTAAATGATAGTAAAATTTTATTCGAGCAGAAGATTAACCACAGCAAATTATTTTCCTCTAATTTTCTATCCGATCAAAAATTGAACTAGCACTCTGGTACGCTATGATCGATTAGGAGTCATTGAGCCAATGCTGGTGGAATGAGTGAGCTTAATTCTGTGAAGAGTTTTTTTAACCAAGCAATAGTTGAATGATTTATATTTGTGAAATAAAATTAAAATTAAATAAAGTAAATTCATAAATTATAATAAATAAATTACAATATAGTTAAAATCGCTCGCGAAATCAAAACGCTACAGAGAAAGGCTTCAAACACGTACGGTTATTATCATATAGATGGGGAAAACTACGGCTTTTAGAGGATTCTGCAATTTATCAAATTGACCCCTAATTAGAGATTCTTTTTTATCATCCTCTAGATTTAATTTAACTGATAAAAACACTTACCGGTAACAAGATAAAGTATCTATCTCACGAACAAGAACAACTTAAAGAACTTTTTGATTTTGAATTGTGAATGGAAACTAACGAGTTACATGTTTTTTCTATAAGCATAACGTTTATAAGCATATGTGGGCTCAGTTTTTGTTACCTAAACAATGGCTCTATTGTTTAAGAACAATAGAATGCTAAGCAGACACTTGCTTATCAAAAAACTTGTTTTTATAAAATGAGTGAAGGGATTGGGTACAAGAAATCGTATTTATGGATGAATTTTTTTTCAACAGGAATGAAATTAAACGAAGCACTGAAACTGTTTGCAGAATTTGCATGGGACGAAACGGACCAATCATACACCGATGTTGTCCGGTACATGGGGTTACCGGGCCAAGCTACTTCTTATACCATCGGACAACTAGCAATCATTCAAATGAGAAAAGAGGTGGAAGACGCCCTTGGAGATGAATTCAATGAAAAGGAATTTCATTACATCATACTTTCGCAGGTAGATTTTTGTAGTTTTTTTTTAGATTGAAATCCGATGTTACGTGGGCAAAATGGGTTTGCTGCTTGCTACTGAATTGTGGCGCTCAAAAAGTGTTTAAAGAGAGTTTTTTTGCGTTCAGAACCTTTTAATTATCAGTCCTATATAGGTCCAAGAGGAACTGTAGTTAATTTCAAGTTAAAGTAAAAATCTTTGAACTCTTGAGCTGCTCTTAGATATGTACAGGTTCGATATATAAATTTCAGGCCTTAAGAATATTTCATCAATTCAGCTTGCATTCTGTATCTTAGGGTTCGGCTCCATTGCAATATCTACAAGACTACACCAAAGATTTCATACGGTGCAAACTTAAACCCGATTCGTCACCCGATTGCCCAAGTATACTAGATCCGAAGAGAGCAAATCATCCGAAAATGAAATCCGAAAAAATCGGGACAGATGAACGTTGGGAGCAAGTGCGAAGCGTTCTTCATGGACGACACAACAAACATTATCATTGACAGAACTTTCCTTGATATTTCTGCTTTAGACAACTTACATGTTATTACAACGTTTATCTGTCGTTAGATGAATGTTATGGACATTTCATTAACTTTTGCCTTTTTTTGGTTTGAGTTATAAAGTCATATACACCAAGTCCTTTTCCTCAGATGGTCTTCTAGTTAACCTCGCCTTAATGGTACTTGCTTGAATTGAACTTGTTGATAAACTGAAAACAGAAAGTATCGAGTATGATCAGTCCTCATCAGTGTCTTCATAGATTGTCACAGTGATGGAGGGTGTTACCATATTCCACTTTCCTTTTGTGGAAGTATTTCACGCTCTCTCCTTGGTGGTTGAGACAATTTGATTACTTTGATTAATAAAAGGGCATTCCGCTGATTCCATTGACGCTGGTTCGTAGATCCATATCAATCTAAGCGTTCCTACTACTGAAAATCGAATTGAATAGAATTACATTTGGTTGTACGAAACTACGGACATAGGTTGCATGGGTAGATGCACTAATGTTAAACTGTGAATCATTCTATTCCAGCTTGATATTATAAGCACTAATTGCCCTTATTGGCCCTTACTTCGTTACTTTTTTGTCGCTGGCTCAAGGGCCGGCGTAAGGGATCGGGATTAAATACACGGGCTGCAAAATTGTATCAATGCAGTCAAAACATGTGATTAGTATATGTAATCACTGTAATCACATGATAACGAGTGCAATTCGAATATAATTGCATGAGTGATTTTTTTGTTATTAATTTTAATTAATTCGAAACAAAAAAATCACGAGTGCAATTTTCGAATTGTACGAGTTATTATGTGATTACGAGCTAATCGCACAATGGCTTTCACTACTTTTTCCCAGTTAGGAAAGTAAATTACAGAAATTACACTGAGAGTTTTATATTTTTCTCTTCTCTTTATGTCTTTCTTTTATTGTTGTTTATTGATTTTCTTTCTCACAAAATAAATTTCGAATGCAATTAAAACGTTCGATGCAAAAAAAATGTAAGAAAAAACATTAAAATCTATTTTGTAAACACGCCGCATTGGAGAGTGTGATTAACGATTAATTGCTCTCTACAGGATGCAATTAACGATTAATTGCCCTCTTTAAGGGCGTGCCAAATAAGAAAAAATAACCCATCGTGCGATTACTCGAAAAAGTTCATGTGATTTTATTCCCATGTTACTGCATGCTTAACAACTTACAGCTGATAACTTTTATTAGTGTCAATAAATTCGAACCAATCAGAAAAAAATGTCATGTAATAAGCACATAAAAATTTCGAGTAAAAGCGTGATTTGTCCTGTGTATTGGGCCGGGCTAAAAATGGAAAAATTTTGCGTAATAAGGACTGGCATAAAAAGGGTCGATAAGATAGCTCTTTATTTTATTCCCGCAAGCTCTATAGATGTTCTCCCCTTCTCACCTAGATAGGGTTTGTTGTAGAAGGAATCAACATTCTAAACAACAAGAACTCAAAGATAAACACTGCGTTTCCAGCTTATGGAAAATTTCAGAAGTGAACTTCTTAGCGAATTAAGGCTTGGGGACACGAGAAGTTTTTTTCGCGTTGGTGCAATTCAACATATTCCATCCCACCAACACAAGAAAAAAAATGCGTGTCTCATGGTGTTTTTTTTTTGTTTCATGGGACAAAAAGTGAGGGAAATACCCAAAAGACACGTTGATTTTGTCCCTGGGACAAAAGTGAGAGAACCACAAATGTTATTAAAAGAAAAATGGGGTGGAGACACGAAAAAGCCTTTCAGGTTGAGCATGTTGCATTGCACCAACGCGAAAAAAACTTCTCGTGTCCCCAAGCCTTTGGTAAACTGAGTATTTTATTGTAAAGATTAATATTTGTGATTGATTATGTTCTAGGGGATTATTTAATTGTCACCATTATTTTTTCATTGTCTTCGATATAATAATGTAAAATTCTGTATTATATTGCGTATGTACATAGTTAGAAAGAAGAACCATGGCTAAAAATAACATTTTCTTCTATATCTACCGTACAGTTGACCTCAAAACAGATTGTCATTGTTTTCTGTCCAATCACGCTGAAGCTCTAAAGGGATGTGTGATAACAAACGATCTGACGAATAAGCTATATCGGTTTTGTATGAACTGTGTATTTCTAATGGATTGAGAACGAGAAAAAAGTTGCGAAATTTTTTAATTGCTGTATTATGAAAAAAATTCAATTTTTGACTTCCTGGCACAAACCAAGATTCTTGCTATAGAATTGACTATTTCTCTCAGATAGTTAGTTTTCAAGCGTCCTCAGAGGCTAACGCGAAAGAAAATTATGACCATCTTTTATGAGGTTACCGTTATGCTAAGATTCTATAAGATTAATCTGCGCCGAAATTAGACTAAAGGCTGCACTAATAATTTTGCTGGTGGACGCTGAAAAACACGAAAATTCCAAACAACAACAAAAGAAACTACTGAGAGTTGATTTGCAATCCCTTATTTTCAAAACATTGCTTCATCCTATTTTTACCTTTCCAAAACAACTAGAATCTCTGGCAGACTGCTTTACAATCCGACTAAGCAAATCTGAAAATCATATACATAATACCAGGCCACATAATCGCGCCATGCAAACAATCAAAAAAAGCTCAAATTGACCCCGTAGGCTACGCTAAAGTCAAAATGCTTTGTCCAATCATTTTGAATGGGGAAGAATTATTAACTTTCCGTCCGCTCGGGCCAATTTTGGCAGACTTACAAAGTGGTACGGGGGCCGAAAGGATCATTGAACATTCAATTAATTCATTATCGTTCGTGTGTGAAAACAAAAACAAAGGAAAGAGAGAGTCCTTAGGGAGCTAATGTCGAGTCAATTCGAAAACACAATGATCGTGTTCAGGTTAAGCAATTAAAAAAATTAGCATTCAACGTCCGTCGGGGCACAACCTTACATGCCTTTTGAGAATCATGTTATCAAATAAAAGATAATATAATAATCTAAATAGTCACATACAAAACAATCCCTTGGGACATCAAATTCTCAACTCATCGATTGAATTGCAGTTATACTATAAATTTGAAATACTGTCTGTACATACAAATACATCAGTGGAGAAATAGTGACTTGTGTCAAGGGTTCCAGCGAGAAGAAATATCAAAAAGACGATAAATTCTACAATGAACACAATGTAAGACTTGCTATTTTCCAGATCAGATAAACTCTACAAACAAAATAATTCGAAATAGTTCATGGAATGGATTCTCTATATTTATTGTTCCTTCTTCTTGCTGCAAGTTTTATTTTTGAGCCACATTTGATTTTAAATTTTAAACAATTACCTGAGGTAGAAAAATATAATTACAAAAAAAACTGATAAGGACAAACTGATAAAAATTCGAATTGAAGAATAGAAATTATGATAATGTTTTAAGACTCCTTATCCTTAAAACATCATTAGTTTTGCAAATTTAAGCCTTGTGATTCTTCTAATAAAACTGTCTTCTACATTATCTTACAGAAATATGGCGGTTTTATGGTTATCGATCATTTGTATCTCGTTTCTGTCGAATCGTGTCCAAGCGACTAATACAACGTCCAACGCAACGTCATCTGGAACAGGCCCAGGTATAAATCCAATAAATCATCAATTTTCGATTGTTTACCATAGTTAAAAATTTAACGAACTGAAAATGACGCGGGAAATAACGAGAGCTCAAGGTAGAAGAGTTTAGGCCTTTCCGGACGATAGAAATGTAAAAAAAAATCAAATGTTTTGAGTCTTGCGTAAGCGTCTTAGTGCGCACGGTGCCTTAAATAGACCTACCTTACTCGAAATTTCCTGATGTTTCCAACGACACCATACTTATAATAATCCAAAAGTTCCCTTAACAGTCGAAAAACGCTTCAATTGCAGAGATCCACTTTTTTTGGTGATTTTGGTTGGTGCTTTTGATGTTTAGGGAACTTCAGGATTGTTATGGGAAAGTGCAGTAGCTGAAAAAGCTCTTGAGAAGACTTTCGAGATATTCTTGTTTGAAGTATGGTCACTAGTATGTCCCACTTCTTGGCACGTGCGCTCGGAAAGAATCAAGTCAAAAACACATTAGTTTATTGGCAAAAATTTCATTAATTAAGTCAATGAATTTTGAGAACTTGATGAAATTATTTAATCATAATTGTGTTTTAACATTTTCCCAACAATCGGTAATTTTGTGATTTTAATCCATTCTTTAACTTCAGACTTCATTAGCGATTGCGACACCGAAAAGATGACTATCTATATTCGTAAAGATAAAATTTCAATCCCTGAAAGTGATCTTTCTCAATACAACATTTCTTGGAATGATCCTAATTGCGGACCAAGTGAAAGTACCAATGATACACATTTGGTTTTGGTGGCCGGTTATTCGTCTTGTGGTACCCAAGCTGTTACCGAGGGTGATCACGTGATATTCAAGAATAAGGTAGGGCTGATTTTACAAATAAAGGATAGCAACCATTATGTTTTTTGAATGATTGACAGCCGTGAAATCTTTCGATAAGCTTCAAAAAATGTGTTGTTTCTTTTCTCATATTCGAATCTAATTCAGTCTTTCTGGTATTTTGACCAGGGGAAGATTCTAAATATTTCCTAAAGATTACTTTCTAAGTGTTTTTTTGTCGATTTGTCACAGCTTGTCTGTTACCAAATGAATGCCAAATGAACGTCAAGTGAATCTCAACTTCAAAATGTTTTTATATTCCCCAGGTATCCATTAATTTGAACAAAACAAACTCGTACAAAAACGATCTATTGGAGAGGATCGACACGTTCGCCACATATTCCGTTGAATGCAATGTTCCGCAAGGAGTGAATGTGACACAAGAAAATGGAGTCAATATCACCAAAGCTGATTTGATTGAAGGAGTATCAAGTATGTATAGCGTCAATATCGCAGCTCTGGAAACTTTCCTCGCAGGCAGCGGGGATGAAAATTCTTAATGAAATCCCAATGGGGATAAAAATTCTATTTCCAAGCTTGAAATATGCAATGAGGATGGTTTTGGAATAAAATTTTTAAACATTTAATTTCGAATGGGGACGAAATCAAAGCCAATTTCTGAGTGGGGTTGAACTTTGTATGGTATTCTCCCACCGAAGACGAAATTTTGGCCTAATTTTCCAGTGGGGCTAAGGTCCCAACGTGTCTGTGACAAAGTAGAGTGTTTATGTATAGGAAACCAGCCGATCAATGGAATACTTGGATTAACATAGTATTGGATTGACAGAGACGCGCAGCGTTGACCCTTTTTTAACAGCCCTTTTGTAGCCTGGGAGCACGTTCTAGCAAGAATGTCTCGTTGTAAAATCTAACGTTTTCGATATTTAGCTTTTATGAGGTCCGTAATGAAAATTTAAATTAAAGCAAGATTTTTTATTAGCCTCATATTTGAACCCTTATAGGTTCAACCGATCAATTCACTGTCTCGATGAATCTCCATAGCGACTCAGAATTCGCCGGAAGTCTCGGTTATCCTGCAGTTATTGATACATTAGGACGTTTCAATTTGGAACTTGAGATCGACACTGTTGCAAATTTATACATCATTCCACGAAATTGCTATGGTACTTCAACTTCGAATCGAGATGATGCCATTCGAGAAGCCTTGGTCACTGACGGGTAATGCAACGGCTTTGTTCTTTTCTAGAATTGGTGATTGTTATGACTTTGTATTCCTAGATGGTCGTATATTCACTGTACTGTATTTTCGTTTATTTTCGTTACCCTGTCCACGATAGATATCCTGGGAAATTAACTTCAAAGTTTGTTTTATTGAATTTAGCGTATTTTAAATTTGTCACTACTGTTACAAAACCGGGGTGTTTCCGTACAAAAACATTTCATGTATGTTATGAACCATTGAGCTGATGAAGTGATTGGGTTGCTTCGGGGTTGCTTTTAATTCCCGAATGAAAATTCATTTATGTCTGATAATACCCCTTGACTGAACAGTTGGATATCGCCGTTGCTAAAGGTGCTAGGGTCTTCATTCGCTTTATTTAATTTTTCCTTACTATTTAAATTGCTTTTCAGATGTCCCAATCAAGACCACGTTTTCAAAGTAGAAACCAAAGCTGACGATGGCAAGAAATTCCAATTTTCACTCAATGTTTTCCGATTCAAAAACTCAAATGGTATGGTGTACATTCATTGTTCTGCCCACGTATGTTTGACAGGTAGCAACGACACCAACTGTCAATTTGGTTGTCAGGGAAACACCAGACGACGAAGACGTTCAGTGGAGGATAATGCCTTGACACAACTTGATTTAACCAAAGATTATGACATTCGAACTGGGTTGATTATTGTCACCGAAAGTTCCAGAAGTAAGTTGGAATATTGAAAGTGCTGGATACTGTAAAACCAAATTAACCAAATGATATAAGTGCAATTAACACCTCGCTAAGAAACCTTTGAATTCTCCTTAAATCAATTAAATTCAATCAAAGTTTGGGTTCAAGTCACCTGCTTAATAGTAGGGGGCCAAGCCTTGGGTCCCGTGACATCTTTTCTAAGACCGAACCATTTTTAGTCTATTCCAAAGAACAGTATATTACAAGATATTTTTGAGAGGGAGGACGTGGATTAGGCCCGGGAAAACTTTTTATGACCAAAATAGTGACGCCATAGGCAAAACTGCAAGGGAAAATCGGGGTAGAGAAATAGCTGATTTTCAAAAGTCAAAATAAACGAAAATGATTTGTACCATCTGATAAAGCATGAACTCTCTGACTAAAACACACAAAGGAATACAGCCGCTATAAGACCAACTAACTGTCAGCTCTACTGTGATTTGACGTCAAATCTCGTCTTGATCGTATACTGACGAAAGTATGTTTTTTAACTTTAAATGGCTGTATTTCTTTGTGTGTTTTAGTCAGAGTCTTCTGGTCTTATTTCTGGGCAAAAAGTGAAGTATTGTTCTTGTAAAGAATATTTCATGAATGGTGGGTTGCTAACTTGCTAAAAGGAGATATTCGTATCTTATAGT
Source organism: Clytia hemisphaerica (assembly GCF_902728285.1). NCBI lineage: Eukaryota > Metazoa > Cnidaria > Hydrozoa > Leptothecata > Clytiidae > Clytia > Clytia hemisphaerica. The sequence continues at coordinate 393,569 of NW_027103358.1, forward strand.
AAGCCTTGGATCCCGTGACATCTTTTCTGGGGAAAAAGCCAAGCCTCGTAAAAAATTATTCTGTTTCTTGTAAACAAAGTCTTATAAGTAAAACTCTGAATTTTCATTCTTTTGGTAAGTGAATCATTAATCATGAAAGTGTTCCAAATTTTTTGAAATCTGATTTTCATCTTCTAGATAACGATTCATCTCAACAAGACACCAAAGAATCGCAATCCAGCGACAATGATCAATTCTTTCAAACCACGACCAATATCATTCTCATTGCACTCATCTCGGTGATGTTTATTTTCGTTTGTTCTGTCATGGTGATTTTTTGTGTTCGTCGCCATCGAAGTGATTCAAGAAAGGATGTAACAATGGAAATGCGATGAACCAAAGCGGAAAGAGATACACAAGGTCACTGCTCCATCTAGTTACAAATTTCGATTAGTTTTCTTTCAAATTTGTTTGTATTTTATAAATTTCAAAATATCACGAAATGTTTTAAAAATTGTAAAAAATTCATAATATAAATATAGAAAAAGATTTTACCAGTAAGATTAAAGTCCCTTCGTTGAACTATTTTTTGACACCTGTTAGTGCAGTGACTTATCGCAATAATCACTTATCAGTTTGAGAAAAAAAGCATTGACAGAGCCACCACGTCGAAAGTGTCCAAACCATCAAGCATAATATACCGTTGGAAATTTCATCCTGAACAACTTTTTTGCTTACAGTTTTTCATGAAAATGATATAAATAAAAGTTACGAGCCGTCAAAGAAGTCATGAAAAATTTTATAGTTACAAACAAATCCCTCATGTCTTAGTATATAACGTTGGAAAGGAAAATTCATGCTATACAATTCAGATGAACATAATTTCAAGCTAGTCAACAAAATGGTTAACGTTAAATTCTTTTAATGTGCCCTGAACAAATCAGCTCCTCTAAAATCCTAAATAGTTGTCTAGCGGGAGTGTTGGAATAATGTTTTCCTTATTCTGATATAATATAATATAATTTCTTGATTTTTTTCTTTACCTAGCAGCGCAATGAATATCCTAAATTTGTTAGTTTTTTTTTCCTAACAATTTTTAGGCCAATTCCCCTTAGGGGATGGTACAATTTATTATTATTATTTATTTATTATTCTGATAAATCAGAAAATACTGCCACCGACGTTGAATTTGAGCATATCCGGGATGTTGTTAGCTGGAATCAACGGATTAGAATAGGTGGATTAACTTCTCTCGTTGCTCCCAAGAGAGATCCATTGTCTTCTCATTGTTACAAGAAAAATCTGTAAATGACTCTGCGCACTCCTCGTTTAGTTTTTTCATTGTTTTTATAAGAACAATTTTCCAATTTATACAGTTTCGAAAACGAATTTGTCCTATGATTCGATCAATTTTGATGATTTTGCAAATATTTTAAATCCTGCACTTAAGTTTTAGCATCAACAAACGCTAGACCAGTTTTAATGTAAATTTTTAATCTTTTGTCAATGGCAATCTTCAGATAAGTGAAAATTAACGTATGGTCTATAACTAAGAAACTATCGATGGGTCACGAATGGGTTGCATACTGGTGAAAGAAGACTGTATTTAGAATTAGGAAAATAAATTTCAAATTATTTGGCTAATTTCTGCATTGGATAGAAAGGGCTAAAAAAGTGCATTTTCTTATTTAAAATGTACCACGTGATACGTAATGACCAATGAAAATGTTGAAAGTAATGATTTTTTACAACTTTTTTACAACTTATCAAGTTTTAATTGCTAGCAAACTCGTAAAAAAGTTTGATAACCTAACGAGGAGTGTTTTCTATGAGTTCTTAATCCACCTATTCTAATCCGTTGCTGGAATGATTATACAACTTTTAGAACAGATAATGAATATGGAAAGAATATGGTAAGAATATCACCATCATGGAATTTAGCAACTGAAACTAAGATGTGATGTGCGAAAAAGCTAAGAAATGGAACTCCAAATGCGATGGTGATTTCATTTGACGTGTGAGAGGAAGTCCCAGAACAGATAACCTTCGCTTGATAAAAACAAACAAAAATTTTGCCAAGCAAAAGCTGTCAATATCTAGCCTCAGTAGCAGCGACGATGAGCTGCCAACAAAACATTAGCTTTTTTTAAATTGTAAAGTAGCGTTGACTTTTATTAGCCTTTGTTGCTACCTTTTCGTCAACATGAAATAAACTAAACTAAAGTCTGTCCAGATATAATTGGCAGTGGAAACAAGAATGCCTGTAACTTTTGATAGTCAAATATAATTATGGAAATTTTTTTTGCTTGTTTTAGAGAATCAAAAGCGCTATATTTGAATGTACTTTTGGTTGAAAAATTCGCGATTTTTAGCGGTTTAATTTGCGATTGTAAAAATTGATCTTTTTTTCTACTTATGCTATAACGTTCATTTTTACACCAGTGGTAGTTCAACCTTAGGTTAAGAAGTTTATTAAATTTCAAGGCAAACAGAAAAGTCCTTCGGAAGATATGGGACCCGAAATACCCCTTGGTAGCACTTTTCTGTGAAATGTTGTATCTCCAACTGATCACTAAAAACGGGGGTTATGTTATATTTTTTGAGCAGTGCAATTAAAAGTTGGAAAGTGTTGGTGCATTGGTATTATTGGTATCATTGATTATTTCGAAACTAAGTGAAATCACAGTATAATTGTTTTTATTGAAAAGATAAGCATGAACTTATATTGCCTTTGCTATTTTTAAGGTATTAAAGAACTTTGCTAATTCCCAAAACACTAAACACAGTTTGGCTATGAGGTCATTAAAGAGATCGTAAAATGTGTTATGATCGAACAACTGTTTTATCATGTCACTACCCCCGTTTTAGTAATAAGTTGGAGATTTGATATTTCACAGAAAAGTGCTACCAAGGGGTATTTCGGGTCCCATATCTTCCGAAGGACTTTTCTGTTCGCCTTGAAATTTAAAAAAATTCTTAACCTAAGGTTGAACTACCACTGGTGTAAAAATGAACGTTATAGCATAGGTAGAAAAAAAGCTCAATTTTTGCAATCGCAAATTTAACCGCTAAAAATCGCGAATTTTTCAACCAAAAATACATTCAAATATAGCGCTTTTGATTCTCTGAAACAAGCAAAAAAATTTTTCGCAATATATTTGACTATCAAAAGTTACAGGGATTCTTGTTTCCACTGCCAATTATATCTGGACAGACTTTAGTGATGCGTGATTGGACTTTTTCAAAACTAAATTCTTCCGTATCTGCATCTTTGCAGCTCTTGTTGTTTTGCAGCGACAAACATCAAACATCAACCATCGCTGTACAGTCGTGTTCAACCGAATAATATGATTATAAGTAACTTTAAGTTGACATTCCAGTATATTCTTTTGTTAATGCCGACTGCCCAATTTGTTTTTGTAGATTTGTGTTGGGTTGCTGGGAGGTATGTTTTCTTTTCTGGTCTTTTTTACTTACACTTATTTACTTGTCCTTTAAATCAGGAAACTTTTGAAACTTATGTACTATCAGTAACTCTGGCTTTTTTTTGGTTAGTATTTTTGCTTACTTACTTTTTTTTTTACTTGTCGGACTTGTGTAGCTAGCTAGGTCTTCGAGCAAACCACAAAGTCCAATGTGCAGAAGCAGCCACCGACCTAAAATTTGCAAATATCTGTTCTGATTTGCCAGCTGGAAGGATTTCCACGAAATTAAGAACAGTTCCTCGTTTTCCAGGCGAGAAATTTTTACTTCAGAACAGAACTTATATTTTTCCAGCTAGGAGGTAAAAAAAACTTTCAGAACAGATACGAAATTACCAGGCGATTGATTTTACGCGAGTTAACTGTTCTTATCTACCAGGGCTGAAATCTTATAAGAACAGATCGCTAAATTCCAGCTTGACATTGAAGGACTTTTACTAATTAACAGAAACTTAATTTTCCAGCTAACAGTTCGAACAGATCCACAATTTCCAGATGTTTTGTAGAACAGATGGAGAATTTTCCAGTCAGGGACAGTCGCCTTATTAGGAGACGCCTCCTGATTAGGAGACCCGTCTCCTAATCAGGAGGTTCACGTCTCCTAATCAGGAGACGGGTGTAATTATCTCGTGAACGAGCAAACTGCGCATGATTTAATTGCTCCCAATGGAAAGAGCACAAAAAATTGATTCCATATGGTGATTTTCAGAAAAATCCACCGGTGGAATCAATCACAATTCTAATAATCCATAAGAACCAATCAGAAGTAAGAATCTGTCTTCTGAACAAAAGGTCGTGGCTTCTTCGTAAAGACGAAAGACAGATCTGGACTTATTTCGTACTTTCCAGTCTCTTGTTTGTAGTTTTTCTGACTTTCTGGTTCTGTGTGAATTATTTACTATGTTTTCTAACTTACTGAGTGACTTACCGACAGATCGTCACCGGTGGGATTCGAACCCACTAAATGCAAAGTTCCGATGTTTTGAAACCCAATGCCTTATCCACTGCGCCACGGATTCATGCCGAGATAGCGTTTCTGATGGCTATTTATATTGTACAAACTGCAGACCAGACTGTATTAAGAGAAAATCACAAAAGAGTGCTTTTTTCGAGCTCCAACCCTAACCCTAACTGATAATAACCCAATTCCTAGCTAATCTGATACGTAACCACACCCAAACCACACCCAAACCCAACCCTACCAGGTCGCCTGCAGGTCCTGACACTATTCCTGCATACCGGATCCGAAAAATAGATACATGTCTTTCGTCTTTACGAAGAAGCTTTCACCTGAACAAAAGCGTCTCAAAAAGAAAAATGGCGGACATGAAAACAATCAAGAGGGGCTTCCTTGTAGTGCTTTATATTAGGATTGTGATCGATTGCACTGAGAAATTTTGATAATTTTTTTAAAACTTTACCAATTCGAGGCTGCTCTTTCCATTAAAACTAGTTTCAAAATGCGCGGAAAAGCCTAAAGCCCTTAAAATTGAGATCAAAGTTTTATGTCTCCTAATTAGGAGACGGGTCTCCTAATCAAGCGACCCCAAGCGACCTACATGTCTCCTAATCAGGAGACGTCTCCTAATAAGGCGACTGTCCCTGACTGTTTTCAGCTGCCACTCCAGGCAACCACATTCAGGACTTTTTTTAAATTCCCTCAGAACAGATATAGGAAATTCTTAGACACGTTATTTATAAATATAAGATAACAGACTATTTTTTCATAAGAACAGATCATATTTTTCCAGCTGGTCCCAATCTTCAGTAGAACAGATCATATTTTTCCAGCTGGTCCCAATCTTCAGTAGAACAGACCATATTTTTCCAGCTGGTCCCAATCTTCATTAGAACAGACCACTTTTTTCCAGCAGACTTTTTTCTTTAGTTCGGTAAGAACAGACCGCCATATCCAGCTGGAACGTGCCTTCAGAACAGATATTTTGAAGTCCTCCTTCGGTGGATGCTTTCGAATGTGCTCAGGTATAAAATTCTTGGTGATGAACCACACCACGCCTCTCTGTTAGTTTTGTTTGATCAATCTGTTGAGAGAAGAAGAATTTCAGGAGATATTTTTCATGTCAAGTCAGGGGGGGATACAGAGGCAGGGTACTAACCCATAGGGTACTAACTTGATTTTTCACTCAATTTCTTTTTAGTACCACCCACCCATATTTAGTACCGGGTACTACTTCATTTTTGCTGTAAAAAATAGAGACACCACCCCCTAGAATCTTATATTTTACAGATTAGATCAAAAGAGAGGGTACTGTGTTAGTTTTTCTGACTGAAATGAACAGATAATTCAAACAAACTGTCATTGATTAAGTCAGAGGCTTTTGTCCTTTGATTTTAATAACACACTTCTTGACCATTTCGGAAGTTTTGTCTTCACAAAAATCAAAAAATTTCTCAAAAGAGTAAAAAAAGTTTCTCAATTAAAAAAAATTTCAAATCAAAAAAATAATAATTTGAAAAAAGTCAAAATATTACAAAAGACTACTTTTTTATTGAAAAAGGAGCAAAACTCTGTGAAAAAGTACCCAAATAGTACCCTGTACTTGCTAGAAGAGTCAAAAATACACACCCCCACCCCTAAAGTAGTACCGGGTACTAACTTTTTTGAAATGCAAAAATAGACACCACCACCCGGCTATGGGTTAGTACCCTGCCTTTGTATCCCCCCCTGGTCAAGTAATGAATTTGAATTCTAAAAGTGGCCAAAGGAGGCAAAGCCAAGGATTTTCGTAAGCTTTTTATGTTCACATTATGTACTATCTAGCCTGGGAATCCAAGCGTTAAACTTTGTTCACAGTCTAGTTTATGATATTTTTGCTGCTTGTTGGGAGATTTTTCCCTGCAATGCAGGTTCAGTTTGATTGGCCAGCTTTCAGCGTATTATTAGCAGTACTTTCGCACGCATTTTGATAATTTCAATGTGCGCGCATAATTTATGGAAAGAGCTGACTTTGCAGAAAAAAGGAAAACAAATGAAAGTGAAGACTTAGATTCATTTAGAAACAAAATGGCTGTTGAGTGAAAGTCTAAATACACGTGGCTGATGTTTTAATTATGTGTTTTTTTTTAGTTTTGAAAGTCTTTAGAGCTTGTGAAAGAGTTTTTATAGTACCGTGAGAGGTCCTAAAGCCGACAGCCCAGCCTAATTCCGACCCCCCAAATAACTGTTATGAAAAAAAATTCTATGTTTACAAACATTCCCTCTCCAAGTTGAACGATAAACTATTGCTAGAACTCTCGAAACAAAACATCTAACAAGATAGCTGTAATGTCAAGATGTCAATTAATGTAATTAAAAAGTGCGAGTTGTAAAAATGATTACCTTTTATTCTGGATCAGTTGCTCATGTTTAAAACGATAACAGTTTTGTAATAAAAGTGACTTGTGCGAAATAACTTGGACTGGTTTCCATCAAGAAACAAACAGACTAAATTGTAAAAATGGCGCGAAGTTGAAAAAAGGGCGGATGTGATAGCACTAATTTGAATAACAAACATCGAATCAATGAGGCGGCAACTATCAACGCCCTCTTTACCACCTATAAGTCTGGATGTTTATTTACGGAAGGCCCGCAATCGGACAGCTCTTCATGTAAGTGTACTCTTTGAGGACATCATATTATCTTTACTAGAATAGGAGCAAGGTGTCATGTAATACATAATAATTGTAATATACGTTGTCTATTTGTATTCTTATCATGTAATATATAATAGTTGAATATAATGTGATATACGTCGTCTATATGTATCCTTACACAAAGTCCTAGCCCCGCAATCAAGCCAAGTGCCAGTGTAAAGTAATAGAAACCAGGCTTGATTATGTAACGTTTCAAAATGAGCACGCTCGTACACAGACCTCTTTTATATTTTTGTGTGCTTTGGAAAATCAAAACATCTCGTTACTTTCTATGATGCTGTTACTAATGTTGTCATTTATGACGTTGTGCATATTGCAATAAAAAAATATGTTTTGTTATAAGAAGCAATTATTGTTATTTGGTTCAATTGGTTCAGTGTATCAAATCTCTCAGTTTAGTTGACACTTTGGTATCTTCGTTGCGTCACAGCAAAAGGTTTGTTTTTATTTTAGTTTGTATCTTTGAAAGACCCCATCGGCTTTAGGCTGGGCTATCGGCTTTAGGACCTCTCACGGTAAGTTGATTATGTGTGTTTGCCTGGGTTTCCAAAGTTCAGAAAGTCTATCAACAAGGGTTCACACACAGACTGTTTATAACATTCAGTGTCAGACTAATCTACGGCTAGTACGAAACACAGGCCCAGGTCACAGGTTTCAGGGCCAGGGTTCAGGTTTCAGGGCCAGGGTTCAGGGCCAGGGTTCAGGTTTCAGAGCCAGGGTTCAAGTTTCAGGGTTCATGTTAAAATTGTGTACATTGCAGACCAGAATGTTCCGAGGCATATTTATTTATTCTGCAGACCATTTGCTTCGTGTTCTATATAATACAAGTGTGTTTTCTTTTTAAACTTTTAATAGTTTGGTGGTGAACAATACTTTTTAAAATATGAGACAGCAGGTAATACCACTACTACTTTCAGCGTTGCTTTGAAAATATTTCATAATTCAATTGACGTAGTACAAATTATCTTTTTGTTACAAAACTCGTTGAATAAACAATAATTAACATTAAGATTATTGAAATTAAAATATTCTATTACAAGCAGAATTATAAATCAAAGCATTAACCAAGAACAATTACTTACTATTATATTGAACAGAAGAATAACGAAAAATAATAAGTTATATTATTCCTCCTGTAAAAAGAAATATGGCAAAACACTTATCGTTTTTTGTAAGAGTAAGATCAGAACCAGTGGAAATCATCCGTAACATTAAATTATTTTTTCTTTCAAAGCAAGAAAGTATCACCCACCCATTTTTTAAAAAGAAATAGCTTTTTATAAAACTTATTTGGTAAGATGAAATTGGCTGGAATAGAAGACGACAATTTTTTTTTCTCTTTTTGGTAAAACCTGGTAAAACTAACTTAATTTTTTGTTGAATTTGTGTTCTTAAAAGAAAAATTTTATCGGCGTTCTTAACAACAAAGCTTTTATTACTCAAATGAAATACTAACTGTAAATTTCTATCAAATAAAGATGTGAAAGGTCAGGTGTGAATGCATTCCATTCAACCCTCGCTTTTTTGTTTGATCCCCCTCCCCCCACACAAAGAGAGTAAAGAGAAAAGAGAAGTAAAGAGGTCAGTAATTTGAAAAAGGCAAGTCTGTATTGTAGATAATTTTAACCTGAACTCTGAACCCTGAACCCTGGTCCTGAAACCTGAACCCCGGCCCTGAAACCTGAACCCTGGCCCTGAAACCTGAACCCTGGCCCTGAAACCTGTAACCTTAACCTGCGTTTTGTACTAGCCGACTAATCTACCTGCACCAAGCTCTACCGTGAAGTCGGGTAACTTGTATCAGTGGAGGCTAACATTACAGCCCTCAAATGACTGACCAATCAAAGCAGCAAAATTTCTCTACTCTACCATTTTTGTTTTGATTTAACTTTGTATTTTAAGGACTAGTCAGTTAATTCATTTGAGGGCTATGCATTTTAGCCTCCACTGATACAAGTTACCCGCCTTCACTGTATAATCTTAGAACTTTGTGAGGTGAGGTATTTGTTGTTTTTTCTAAGATTATGAGCTTGGATTCCCAGGCTAGGTACTATCCCTTCACCCTTGTCATGAAAAATTAAAAAAAACTTCACATAATAAGCACAATACTCTAAACTTCTAGGGGAAGCTGCCCATAAAGCCATCGATAGATTTAAAAAAAGAATTTATGTGTTAACGATTAGGAACCTTGTATCGATCATTTTGTCAGAGTATGAAAACCGCTGCCCACTTAGACGTGAAAATAAGAAACTTTCAGTGATAATGTGATGCGACTCTCAATGTTCACAAAATGCCAGCCCAAAAATATATCCTTATGAAATTAATATATTCTTTTATCCTTAAAATAGTTGTGAAACTATTTCGCATTTTAACTAAGATTTCTCGCAAAATTAAGTTTTTCAAAATCAACGGACCAGCCTCTTTCTGTTCTTATAAAGTTATAAATTGATGTTTTTTTGCTTCCAATAATGGTACATCAAAGAAAAGCCGCTTTGAATAGATTTATAAAAGATTTCAACGACCATTTAGGTCATTACCAAAACGTTTTCTCTCCATCTGTATCTTTATTACCTTGCTTCATATTCTTAGAAAGGATTTTTGAATGTAATGTCTTCAAGTTTCTGAATGAGCGTTTGAGCGAAAGGAACGTTTTTCCCAAAATCGGAAAATTAGGAAAATATTTTTTCAGAAAAATCTGAAAATCAGGGAGATTTTTGCGCCAAAATTTCTTCATGTTCTTCTTTTTTCAAACATGGAAAATGCATGAGATTGCGTGAAAAATCAAGTTTTTGTGAGTCTCACGCCTACTCGGTGCGAAAGAGAAATTGCGTATTTTTTAATACGCCGTTCATTAACTCAAATCAAATGACTTTGGAGGTTCGGTGAAATGGAGGCTGAAAAAAAAAGAAATCTCTACAATGTTTGAGTCTAACCCTCCCCGGGTATCTTTTAACCACATTTGGATCGTGTACTGTCCCCCTGTGACATAATTTTTTGTTTAAGTCAAAAGTTATCAGAAAGAGCATCGTTTACGATTGAAACGACTCTGCAGGTAGTTATTTTTCTCGTTTGCTCGCGTTAAATATGCCGTCCAGTTGAAATGACAATTCTTCAGGAAAAAGTGACAAGCTTTTTGATTTTTATGTTTTGATTTACATTTGAAATATGTTCTTTTCTATGAAATGAAATTGTTTTGTTTTGTTTTGAAAAGAATCTGAATGTCATTAATAAATATGATCGTTAAATACATTAAAAACATTGAAAACAAAAGAAGAGAGAAAAAGGCAAGTCTGGGCAGAAATTAAAATTACTAAATGTAGATGGGCCTTAAATTTAAAAACAAAGGCTGAATTTATTCTTTATAAAGTCTAAACCAAGCTCTATCCGATCTGTCAATCAAAACAAACTTATAGAGAACAAAACCATTGCTTGCGAAAACAAGTACAAACAGACATACACAGACTACGGCTATTAATATATAGATATGAAAAAATCTGTAGTGGATCACATGTGACAGTGTCTGGAATGAAGAAGAACAAATTAGTGGCAAAGAGATAGAGCGTTTGACGTCATTTGGATGAAAGTTACATACTCGTTATTTGTTAATCCCATCGGGCGATAGGCGGTTAGGCAGCAGATGTTTCTCTATTTCTCCAATCGGCATCCGCTCATTTTGAATGAAAACTAAAAAGTTAAAAAGGACATGCTATCAGTGAAAGTTATATTGTGACATGTTAGACAGAAAGTATGATTGATAAACTTGGTGTAGTTAACAAAACAAATTTGTTGTCAAAGAGATTTAACAGTAAGTGAAAATACAGGCCAGATATCAAGAGTCCCATGTTTTGACCAATCGTCCCAAGTTAGAGCAGTTGACGGTAGTCATTCAGCTAATCATAATGAAAAGTTTGCAGTATTATTCATGAAGTTATATTTTTTTTGCTTTTTCAATGGTTGAATTGTTCTTCAAAATAAGCAATCGTTACACACGAAGATTCCTAAATCTTTTATATACAACAATTTTGCTTTTAATGATATTGCCTGATGGTGATGTATAGTTTGTTTGGTCCTTGATGATTTGATTTTGACCATATCTCAAGAACTCAAATTTTTTTGTTGTTGTTAAAGTTTCACATTATTGTCATCCTGTCCATTTGTAGATTTTCTTTAAGTCAGATTGCAGTGAGGCGACATCTTTAATTGCCTTGACCTGTTTTGTTGCACGGGTGTCATCAGCAAAGGACTTTCAACAAGCTGTATAAGATACCTTTGTCAATATTGCCAAGGAGTATGAGAAAGATTAAAGGACTCAGGACACTTCCTTGAGGATTCCTGATAGGGCATCTTGTAGTTTTTATTTCACAGCATTTACAAGCACTGACTGCTTTCTTCCTGTAAGAATTAAGAATTGAGCCATTGTAGTATTTTTCCGTCAATAGTTGCGTTATCTTTTGTAGGACTAGTAAGATTAAAGCGAATAATTACTAGTATGAAGCTTGATCCCTGTTTCCACGAGTCTTATTTCCAAATGTGTTATGACTCTCAACCCTAACCCTAACCCTAACTGATAATGGTCGTGATAATTTTAATAATCAGCATTTCATAGTTTGTTCCCCCCTTTCTTAAGGGGGGGATGACACCTCCCAAAAAAATGAAGAAGGGGGGATCAGAAATTTTCATGAAAAGGAGGGATTAGCAAGGAAGGGGGGGGGGTTAGTTTAAGAAGGGGGGCTTACATATATATTGTAGATTATTTTCAAGCACTGTTATGAAATTTAAGGAAGTTTTCTGTTAGAGTAGTCTGAGTCAAAAAGAAGAAAGAAGTTTATTATTTCGCTTTCTCTCTCTATAGATATTTCACATATATTTGTTACCTATTTTTGTCTAAAATCCTTTGGGGATAGGCATTTTTAAAGGTTAAGGGGATGCCAAGAAGGGGGATCAGACCCCTTTCCGCACTATGCATTTATGACTTTTAGTCTCTAAGAATAAAGATCAATGAATCCATTGCTTAAATCCTTCTCAAACTTTAGATATTCTATTTTTTAGGTTCTGATGACGTCATTGGGCCAAACATGCCCAAATATATTTATTTTCGAAAGTCTCTTTATACCCACTCTTACCTTTCCCAACTTATTCCCTATTAAATTCCCGATCCAATGAGGGGTCAACCATCTCTTAACTCCTTTCCAATCTCGAGATATCGCCTTATTGAGTTTCTTAGCTATCTTCCGTAAAAGCCCGGGCTATAAAATATACGGTCTATCTATTAAAGAATATTCCCGATATAAACAATGAATAAAGTCAGGTTAAGAAGTTTCCATCAGTTGTAGGTTCTCAAGTAAGGATGTCAAAAAATAGTAACTATCAAGGTCTGTTGGTCAGAGTTTTCCAAATAATATACTGACAATTTTGTGATACTACAGCATAGGTACAGATAGAGGTATGGTTCTGAATCTTTTAAAAATAATTTGAAACAGGGCATATAAGATATACATAACAAAATCAAAATAAGACACACCAAAAGCATGTCAAAAATATTATATTCATCACATACTTGATTTAATGCAGAATCATTAAGGTCATCATGGAGTTAAATGAGAATTCTTCAATCAACATCAAGCCCATACTATCTGATAATTTGTCAAAAGATATGGAAACAACAAATGCTTGTATTGGTACAATCATTGATAAAAGAGAGACAAAAAATTTGATGACTCTTTTTAAAGATAATTTTCCCTTGGATAGCTCATTGCAACATCTGAAAAGAGTTGGTGGTTCTAAATCAAAAGGAACATTAGACTTTATAATTTGTGGAGAAGACGACCCTGAAAAGGATAGGATACTTGCAAATGAAAATATACCAAAATTTTTGAAAGATATTCGTATTTCAAAAGTTCCAGCCTTTTGTCCATTAACAAGAAAACAGTTTGAACAAGCTATAACGTATTGGCCATGCACCTTTCATGAAAATAAACAAATAAAAGAACTAGTTGAAGGCAGAAATATGACAAATGAAAAACGTAAACAGACAGCAAAATATTTTGAAATATTGAATAAATATGAAAACTCCGAAGATTGCTGTTTTTGCCTAGTTGTGAATCCTAAAACAGAATCCATTCTTGCAATAGCACCTGATTGCTCACATCAAGGAGACCCTCTTCAGCATTCCATAATGGTGGCTATTGATATGGTTGCTTGGTTACAAGGAGGAGGCGTTTATAAAAATTTACAGTACATAAAAAGTGATGACATTGAAGGGGCTATATCGGTATCAAAAACTAGTACTTCAAAAACTCCTGATTTTTTGCAGAGTATGGATGGTTACTTGTGTACAGATTTTGAAGTGTATTCCAACGCTGAACCATGTGTCATGTGCAGTATGGCTCTTTTACATTCTCGCGTATCCAAAGTATTTTTTTCCATGAAAAACTCCCAGAGTGGAGGCTTAACTAGTGTGTTTCGTTTACATACTGAAGAAGGGTTAAACCACCATTTTGAGGCGTACTGTGTAGATTTCTAATCCTCCATTCATTATTCATAGGCTAGTTCTATGTTTTTATTACTGCTTTTATCCCTTTTGTATTTAGAATGGATTTTATTTTTCAATGGTAAGATTTTGTCCAATGTTTTATGTTTCATTGTGTTTTTTCTGACTTGATGGTAGGTCTTTGTTAGTCTTAATTACCAATTAAAATTATCAGACATGAAAGATAAGCGCACGATTCTTGGTAGTAGTAAAGTGACATTTTGTTTTCTTATTTTTTGAAGTGCTTTCTATCTCTAATTTGCCTTTTAGTTAAAAAAAAAATGGCTGCCCCACCTCCTCCTAATACTACACTTGCAACGAAGGTCTCCTTGACTTTCTCATGTAAGGGGCTGTTGGATAAAGATTTGACATCCAAGTCAGACCCCATCATCCAAGTCATGACGTATAACCATCAGAAGAATTGGCGAGAGGTGAGATATGATTGCAGGTTTAAATTCATTTCTCGTCAATATTTCAAGCAGATTTGTCTATATTATAAGAACTCCTTGTTTTTAAATCTCAGCTATCAAAAGAAAAGAATCAAATTTTCCTGAATGGCCACATTTTTGGAAATATTCTGAAATATAGTTTCCAATCATCCAGAACCATCCACAATTTATTGTTCTCTCTCTTTATATTTATTAATAATTTTTCATTTGTTTTTGTAGGTTGGTCGAACAGAACACATCATGAACACTCACAACCCAGAATTTACAAAAGCTATTGAAATAGACTACTTCTTTGAAGAAGTGCAGAAACTGAAGATTATGGTTTACGATGTTGACAATGCAACACAGAATCTAGGTGATGATGATTTTCTTGGTCGTCACGAATGTACATTGGGTCAGGTAGGAAATCAATGAGCCAGATGGACTTCTAGCACCTTGAATTTGTGTTGCATCTCGCTTAAGAGCCACATTCTCTAAGAACCAGGTGGGTGGTGTTAGTATGAAATTTTGTTTGCCTTCATTTTTGGATATTTGGTAGACAATAGTGAAAAACTCAGAATTCCAAAATTTTGGGTCCCAAAAATCCATAATGGCGGCTTGAGGGCAAGTTGAAATTTTGGACTTTTTTTGCCAAGTGTAAAAGTCTGACTTTGAGAGGAAATATTTCAAGTTGCAACTAAGGTCACATGGGTTTCTTTTGATTTCCTGAAAGTACTCACAGTAAAGTGTCAAAAAATCCAAAAAAACCCATGTGACCTTAATCGCATTTTTCATAATGGCGGCCTAGATATGGAAAAAAATTCAAATTTAAGCCAAATTTCCTACCCTTACAGTGCACTAGCTGAACTATGAAAAACCTACCCTTAAGGGCCGAACGTCTGGTAGGTCATTTACCTTGAGTGCCCCCCCCCCCCGGGATCTGAATATTGGCTTAGATTGCTAGGACTTAGTCTTTATAGGGCTCTTTATTTCATAGAGTTAAGTCCAATTTGGATGAGTCCTGTGAGCTGCTTAGAAGTGATTCTGACCCATGTTGTTGATTTTTTTCTAAAGTTTCCATGGTATACTGACATATTATTGAAAATCAGATATTTACTGAACCCCAAAATTTCCATTTTGCCATCTACAAATACTAAGAAAACCTCATGTAGCCAAAAATCTACAAAATCTCAAGTTTAAAACAACCTTCAGTTACCCAGGAAACAGATACTGGTTTGTAAGACTTGTTACATTTAAGAGAAATCTTGAGAGATCTTGGTGAGGTTCCTCAGAAAATCATTTCCAGCTATTCCTTTTGTTCAAATATTTGATTAAAGTCCCTGAAAAATTGCTATATCAACAACAGACCCCCCATAATTCCCGAAAATCCAGTTACTTTACAAGGGATTTACAGAGGCTACTGACAATTCCAGGCTTACACAGTGATTAGAAATTTGGATTTTTTTCATTCCTGCGGTGGAAAATAATACTTTTCAATGATTTTCAAAACCTTAAAACGTTTTCTGGTGTAACCAGGGCCTTATTTTTGTCTCGCCAGCCTAGAAAAATCACACTTAAAAAAATTTTTGGCTTAATTTTTCTCAAATCTGCTTATAGATCACATGGGTATTATTTTTGTTCCTGAAACTAGGCAACTTTCTCTACCAGGAACAATTAACAGTTTTTCCCAACATTAGTCGCAACTCTTGAATAATCGAGGCAAATAACGCACTTTTTGAGATTTGCACCTTCTTGTAGAGCCTGTAGAGCCCAGCCAGGTTGAGTGAAATACTTCAAATTTTCAACATTTGATCTTTGTTAGTTAGTGAACACTTTTTGCCAAAAATAAAACTCCTAGAATGCTCCAAGGCTGAATAATCGAGGCTTAAATTTGTTAAAAAGTGAGTTTTTTTCCATATCTAGGCCGCCATTATGAAAAATGCGATTAAGGTCACATGGGTTTTTTTGGACTTTTTGACACTTTACTGTGAGTACTTTCAGAAAATCAAAAGAAACCCATGTGACCTTAGTTGCAACTTGAAATATTTCCTCTCAAAATCAGACTTTTACACTTGGCAAAAAAAGTCCAAAATTTTAACTAGCCCTCAAGCCGCCATTATGAATTTTTGGGACCCAAAATTTTGGGATTCTGAGTTTTTCACTATTGTCTACCAAATATCCAAAAATGAAGGCAAACAAAATTTCATACTAACAAAATTGTCCAAAACCACCTGGTTCTTAGAGAATGTGGCTCTTAATATCTTCTTGGTAGTCAGAGGATTTTCTTCTAAAATTCGATACCATGCAAGTGATTCGATTTATTCAAAAGAAAGCTTTTTGTCCACTATTTGGTAATCATTTTCGTGTGATTTGATTTAGACTTTTTTGGAGTAGCCTTGAAGTATATCAAATATTTTTTGCTGCAAAGTTTTTATAAACATACTGAATATCTGTGCGGAATAAATATGCCTATTCCGTTTAACCGTCTCCTTGCCTCGTTGACAGATTGTGGCATCGAGAATTTACACAAAAGAATTGACGTACAGATCTGGTTCTTCAGCTGGAACAGTTACGGTAAGTCTCGTAATTTTTTGTCTTGTGTTAAGTTGTTAATTTTTTAACCATTTTATCTCCCATTTTCTTCAAGTAAAAGTTAGGGTCAGAGGACCAATTGCTGTATTGGAAGTAAGTACCCTTAACTCGTCGAACTCGAATGGGAAATTTTCTTTGTTCGAATTATAGAGGAATTTAGTTTATAGAAAGATATCAATTAGCCTTTCTCCTCTAAGTGGAATTCGAATTTACTCAAATTATAGTGTGACTCAAGTAATACGAGGGCATGAGGACATACCAATTAGCTTCGCCTCATCAAATACTGAAAACTGAAAAAATTGTATTTTTGATTGATCAATATTCATTTATTTTTGTGATTTTTTTAATAAAAACGAAAAAACAATACGATAAGTTTGAAAACAACTGTATGCTTGAACGTTCAACATCTTTAATATACTGAAACTCAAACAAATATGGTTTTAAAAGTAATTCTAGTCTAGCAATTTAGACGACTAATTCAGACGTTAATGATGGGAACAAATTTTACACAAAACTAAATCCGGTAACAGTAATCGTATTACACGCATTATGAACGACTCCAGTCTAATGAATTCGGCTGTCTAATTCGTATCATCCGTATACAAACATTCTTTTATTTCAGGTTGTCGCAGAAGAGATGGGACAATCCAATAACGAAGTCTCCCTCAAATTTCAAGGACAAAATCTCGATAAAAAGGTTTGTCCATTTTTGAATTTTTCAAGGTTTAAAGTTTACCTTTTGGCTGTCCTCTGTTCGATTTCTCTTAATTTACTCAATTTGACGCGATGTTCTAAATTTTGAATAGACCAAAAGTTGTGTGTTAGGGTTTATCTCACACCACCCTTTTTATTTTACCACATTACCACATCGAAAGCCTTTTTATGTAGAGTTAGTGCAAGTAGGAGGCCAAAGCTTTTAGTATCAGTAAAGCTAGAAATTTGAAACTTGGTAAACGAATTTGCTTGAAAAAGCCCTCTCTGTTCATGAAACATGTAAAAGGTAAAAACATTCGCACTATTTGAAAAACTTTTTCGATTGGACTATTTTCTCTGCTTGATAACTCCCCTGTTCTACCATTCGCCACTGGTTTGTACATTTTTTCAGGACTTCCTCTCGAAATCAGATCCGTATTTGGAGTTCGCCAAAGACCGTGGTGATGGCAATTTTATCACAGTTCATCGCACCAATGTATGTGTTATTTTAACTTCTTATAAAGTGTCCCGGAGAGCAATAATATGTTCATTATGGAGAGCAAGCATCCTACAGCAGTTATTTTCAGGGAAATCACAAATACCTTGTCGAGAAATTCTTGTTCATATTCTAGAACTTTAAATGACCTCCATTGATCTTCCTTTCCTTTTTTATCAACAGCATATTGATAACACTTTGAACCCAAGTTGGCCGGAATTCAAATTAGATACAAAAACATTATGTAGTGGAAACTATGATCTTCAAATCAGGGTAAATTTTTGATATATTTTAAAGTCAGCTTGGTTTTAATTATTTTTCACCTCTGCTTGCATGCACTTTTTATTATTTATTTTTTTCATTTGCAACTCCAATTTTGGGTCCAGGCCACTAAATATTTTAATCGTATAATGAAATTTTTCCAACGCTCCAACAAGCTCAAAGCGTGAAACCAATTCCTAATTTCTCATGTTTAGTTTCCAATTTGCGCTTTTAACAATTATTGCAGTATAGATTGATTTTAAAATAGTTTTTGTCCTTTTGAAGAACCTGGACCCTAATATTGCGGCTGCTCACAAATTTAATCACAGCAACCTTGTTTCAACTATCAATACTGATAACGGAACAATATTTGAACACGTACTGACATAGAATAGTACAGTAGTGCATATGCAATACCACTGACTACGATACCATATGCAAAAGATGGATCGTTATCTCATCATAGTCATATACAGCATTTTTTAAAAACAAATAAGTTTATCTGCACTAAAGACTACAATAAATTTTACAATGCATTAGACTATTCCCGTGACAAAGATTTCCGGAGTGGCAATGTTTTTCTCATTAGAAAGAACGGAAAAAACAATGTATTTTGAGACTTTTTGGAGTTTTTTTATGGCCTAAAGACTGACGTTACAGGCAGCAGTAATTTTGAGGGAGAAAATACGCTTTATCTTTGAGTACGAATGACGTCAAACTTTAACAAAACTGCACTGCATCTGACAGGATTTCGAGTTTCAAATGACCGCATTTTTTGCTCAGAATTTTGTGCTCTATCCGATGGTACCAATCGTTTACTTTGAATTCAACTTCACAAAATCGTCGATTTTTTACGCATTTTGTCTCCCTTGTCACTGTGGAAATTGTTGTCACGGGTACTAAAGAATGGCCCCTTACGCTACAGTAGTAATTAAAACAAACAAACAAACCAGAAACCACAAAATGGTTTTTATTTGTGTTTAGATTGCTGTTTATGACTATGATGAAAATGATGATTGCGACCTGATTGGTCACTTCCACACCACTTTCACTGAGCTCTCCTCCTGTGATGGCCAGGTACCCATATTCATTCCATTTGGGTTGTTTTCTCACTCAATGTAGGTCAAATGTTTTGATTATGACGATGACGGGGGTCATGACTTAATAGGAGAATATTACACAACACTATCTGAGATGTCCTCCCAACAAAAGGTATAATTACAATAGAATATTGATTCACCAATATTTACGACCGCATACTTGATTGGACTCCTCTTGAGAATTTCATTGATTTTCCCGATGTGAATTGACATGGAATTAGCGAGTTTATGTATTCGAGATAAAACGAAGGAGACGGCATAAAGCAAAGTTGACCTGTTACTAAAACCGCCGTCCACTTTGCTCGACGACGGTATAAACACCAAAATACCGTCACCTAAGCAAGGGCGATATAGAGTCGTACATCCTGGTACATCAACTATCGACTTTGTTTCGTGTTGACACTTACCGTCGCCGTCGATATCCTCCGATACATAAACTCGTTGTTATAAATGCGGCGGATGGATAATTACAGGCTTTGTCGGTTATTAAGTTTTATCTAATGTTTTGCTGATCCGATACCTTGCAACATTTTCATCCGACGTTACTATACTATATAATATGCGTTAATTTGGAAAATTCTTCTTCTTTTCTTTGTTTTTCTTTTAC
Organism: Clytia hemisphaerica; assembly: GCF_902728285.1. Taxonomy (NCBI): domain Eukaryota; kingdom Metazoa; phylum Cnidaria; class Hydrozoa; order Leptothecata; family Clytiidae; genus Clytia; species Clytia hemisphaerica. Next base: position 413,390 of record NW_027103358.1, read on the forward strand.
CCTTCATTTCTATTTTCCGTTTTAGAAACAATGGGATTTGATCAACCCCAAGAAACAAAAGAAAAAGAAGAGTTATAAGAATTCAGGAATAATCATTCTCGACTCAATCAAGGTATGTTTTTAAGAGCCATATTCTCTAAAAGAACCAGGCAGTTTGGAACAATTTTGTTACTGTAGGTTACTGTTGTATGAAATTTTGTTGGCCTTCTTTCTGATTTTCTGAGAAACCTTTCCACTATTTCTTAAGATTTATCTTATATGCTACAAGTTTGAATAAAAAACCGGTATATGTTTCCTGGTTAGCCTAAAGTTAATATTTTATTGATTTTTGACTTTGTGAGGCTTTCTTATTGCAGATCGCCAAATAGAAATTTTGAGTTCGAGTAAACATTTATCTTTTATTCATCCAGTTTTGAGATAAATATTAAATGAGAGTTTGAGCGCGCTGATTGGCTAAAGCAAAAAATCGCACCAAAATCAAGCGCCAAATAAAATCATATTCGATCATCAGATCATCACATTCGCCATATCCGTTTAAAGCAGAGCGTGGTATGCGCAGAATGAAAATCTGTTATGAGATTATACAAAGACTAATAATCCAAGCTGATATTGAGAAGTTCGAGAAATACTTTTGTACTATTCTCTGTTTTTACCAATATTTATTATAACTTCCAAACACACAGAAGATCGTTGATCTGAATGTTGCAAATGATAAGGCTCTTAATCAAAGTCTTGAAAGGTACGAATGAAACACTCCCTTTCTTTCAAGGGATTTACATAGGCTACTGACAATTCCAGGCTTACACAGTGATTGGATATTGGGATTGTGAAACTTTTCCTGGTGTAGCCAGAGCCTTATTTTTGTGACGTCAGCCCAGAAAATCTTTGACTTAATTTTTCCCAAAATGCTTAATGTATTATTTTTATTCCTGAAATTAGGAATTTCTCCAACATGGCCAATAAACAGTTTTTCCAAACATTAGTTGCAACTCTTGAATAAACGAGGCAAATATCACACTTTATGAGTTTAGAACCTTCTTTTAAGGCCCTGAGAGCCCAGCCAAGTTGAGTGAAAGATTTAAAATTTTCAACATTTGATCTTTGTTAGTAGTCTTTTGGCAAAAATGAAATCCCTAAAATTCTCCCAGGCTGAGTAATCAAGGCTAAGTTTATCAAAAATGAGTTTTGTGCTATATTTAGTCCGCTGTTATGGAAATACGATCAAGGTCATATGAGTTTTTCTTGGGTTTATTGACACTTGACCATGAGTACTTGCAACTTGAAATTTTTCTCTCAATTCAGACTTTTACACTTAGCAAAATGAAGCAAAATTTCCAACCGGCCCTCAAGCCGTCATGATTGATTTTTACGACCCTAAATTTTGAGATTCTGAGTTTTTCACTAGCCTTCACTATTCTCTGCGAAATATCCAAAAATGAAGGCAAACAAAATTTCATACTATTTCCACCTGCCTGGTTCTTAGAGAATATGACTCCGTCCCACTTTACTTATTAAAGTTGAGAAAATATGTTTTTTTAATGTGTTAATGATTGTTATCGTATGGTATAGAGTACAATATAATGTCGAAAATTCACTATTTTTTTCGGATTAGCATTTTTATCTCTTGTTTTTCCTCTCTTCACTATGTATTTCGATGATAAAACATTAAAAAAAGAAATCGAATGGTCGTTAAAAAGATATTAAACCATTCTTTTGAAACATTTCCTAGCATAAAACTGTACAACTACGATCTAAATACCTTACCAGGCCCCTTAATGTTAACCTGGTTTCGCATTTTTTACGTCTAAAATATGAAATACGGGAAATAATTTTTCTCCCTTATAGCCGATATAATAATATTACTCATATTTTCCAAGTTGAGGATAAAATATATGATAAAATTTTTTGCCTGTATTGTAAGAATCTTGTAAAAATCTTTGAAAATTGCACCAGAAGTATTGACTTTTCCAAATTTTTCTTGTAATAGTCCTCCTATTGTAAACGGGCGGTTTTAGAAGCATTAATTTTAGTCACATGTGATCTTTTTTCAGATTGAGTGTCCCTTTAAATCCTTTAAATAATAAACGAAGCGTATCCTTCTCGTATGACTTCTCATTATTATTAATTATGTTTTTCAGGTGGAACGAATGAGTACTTTCTTAGAATATGTCATGTCAGGATGCCAAATTAATTTCACTGTAAGGAAAATTTCATAATTTCTTGTTTCACCTCAAGGACTCAGATGAATGCCTTCTTTTGGATGATACATCTGACTAGTGCATAATATTTTGTGGGTTTCTAAGAAATCTGCCCCACATGCCAGACCGCGTCAATACAATTGCAATTACAATTACAACATTTGTATTTCTCGACCTTGATCAAGCTGACAATTGCGAGATAATTATGAGAATTTGATCAAAGTTCAATTATTGATTAATATGACGTGATTTCTTGTTACTTACAGGTCGGCGTGGATTTCACGGCTTCGAACGGTAACCCGACCGATCCGTCTTCACTTCACTACTTCAACCCGTCGGGGCCGAATGATTACGTACAAGCACTTACGGCTGTCGGGGAAGTTTGTCAAGATTATGATACGTAAGATATTTTTATAAGTTCACTTTTCCACCATTTTGAGATAATCAACTTTGAAGATTCCATTTGCTGATAACTTTTGGAACAGACAATGAAAATTCATACTTGTAACATTATAAGGGTACACCTGTATTTTTTTGTGGTTAAAAAAACTGACATGCTGAATTATGACGTATGGTCTTAACTGTAAAGAAAAAAACGGACCTAAGACTGTTTTGAATGAATAAAGGGCGGTCAAAGGTCGTTGAGATTCTCAGGGTAATAACTGCAACTCGGTATTTTTACGCACTTTTGCAGTTTTGATGTTTCATTTCGAGAATCATCAATTACTTTTAAGTGTGCAGAATGCTGAACAGGACAGTGTTTACCTCTCTATTTGGTGAATTATTTGTTTTTCGTATTTTTAGTCAAACATTTATATACTTTTTTTATGTTCAGGGATAAACAATTCCCAGCGCTTGGTTTTGGAGCTAAAATTCCTCCCAACTGGCAGGTAATAATCGAGTAACTAACTTTCAACCTACTTTAAAGGATACTTTCGCGGAAGAAACTTTCGCAAGTTCGCAATTTTTCTGCCAAATTGCGAATATTAATTTCCGCGAAATATGGTCGAGTTTGTCATTCGCGAAAGTTATCTCTCGCGAAATATAGTTGAATGCGCCTTTTGCAAAGTAAATTCCCAAAACTTCTTGATTTTTTCGTCTAGCGAAAGTTTCTTCCTTTAAAGTACTGTGAAAGTATCGTGTCATAATTCCTATGCTCATTTTTTCCTCTAAAAAGAGGGTATTAATTTTTAGTATTTATCTATATTTTCTGATCTTTTTGTATTGCTTTTCATTTTGAACTTTCGATTCGTGTTGAAACTTTTTGCAACTGTCTCTCACATTCAGTTAGCTTTCAGTCTGTAAAGATCCGTTTAAATTTTTTCAGACTATTCTTATCTTTGACGGGAATGATATATCTAAAAAATTAGTTTTAATTTACTGCCAAACTCTTCTGCTCTTATCATAGATGGTGGCTGACATTAAAAAAGATAGCTACTAGTGAGTTGTATGGAACTAATTCCTATATAGGGCCATGACAAGAATTATTTGGCAAAAATACCCATTAAATCTACCATCTTGAATAAACCATTTCATAAATAAAACATTATTTATTTGAAAGTTAGTTGAGTTGTTTGAAAAAATGTTGATTTTTCATAAAAAGTAATTTATGTAACAAAGAAAATTCACGGATTATTCTCTTGTTGTGCGTCCTGAACTCGCTGCCCGTCGTCTGAATGATCGAGCCCAAAAGTTTCGGATCTTCCCATAGCACGATAAATAGATTATAGGGTTTGCTGTGACGCAAAGGTTTATTAGAATTAATTTAATGAAAATGATCCCTCTCGATGTTAAAGTTTCACTAGCAACAAGAAAAGATATTGTAATTATTGGTAATAGAAAAATGCAGGTCCAGAAATTCACTTTGAAGACGTCTTTAATACCACGCTTTAGAACAGCTAATTTATCCAATTCTTCCGCTTGAGTTCCGTGTAAATTGGTCAAGTTTTGAAGGCGCTGTTCGTTTTCCTGTCTACAATGTATTGTCTTCTTGCCTAATATAAGCATGATAGCGCATGCGAGAGTGCGTATTGACGCGGAGTACGCTATTACGGTACGGTTTGTGAACGCCATAGAATTGCCCAGAATTTTGTTTGTGACATGACCAAGGTAAAAGGCGCACCATAATACAGTAGCGTTAACAAAAGCAGGCGAGAGAAATACAGTGACCAGTTTTTTCCTTGTCACCAAGACATGATATCTTAAGCAGTATTTAACTGCTACCCATCTATCGATTGAGATCAGAGTGTTGCTGATCATAGATAACGTGTTCCATAAGTACGTTAAGAAAGTCATGAATGTTAGGAACTGCTTGTTTTGTTCGCCTTGTCCGTGTATTCTCAAAGCGTCAATTGTGATCGTCATCGTTGTTAAAACATATAATATTTCGATGATTGACATCAAACGTATCAGTTGGTATTGGTTGTCTCGGAGTCGAGCTTTGTGGATTGCATATTGAACTGCCAGTTGAAGGAGAAGTGTCATGCATTGTACAGATAAGAAGACCATGGTTACATTGGCGCTGTATTTGATGGCCGGTTGATTTGAAATCGTTAAGTTGCTCGAATTTGACATTCTTACTATCTCGCAAGTGTCTTTAAAGTGAAAATTTCTTCTGAAGTTGTCCCTACACCATCTCTCTTACTTCTGATAATTCTTTCGAGTATTTGTTTCCTTTTTTTTTTGGAAAAGAATTCGTTCGATGGGATGGTCTCAACCCCAGCCCCAATCTTTTGTTAATCGATCTATTTTCTACCTATTTTTTGTGCTTGGTGTGAGAGATGAACTGATAAATACCATTATCTTTTGCACTTTTTTCAAAAGGAAAGGAAGAAATTGTTTTTTCGTTGTTATTTTAATATTGCAAAATCATGGCAATCTTATTTTTCTTTTTCTTCGTGTGAAAAGGGTAAAATGCTTTCTAGAGGACTTGGAAGTGATCTAATGAATTAAAAGCAAAACAAAAAAACAAAGTTGGGTTTAAACCGCTGACGGAAAAAAATGTATTTATGTATTTGCATTTTTGAGGACAGTAGAGTGACTGAAGCGATTTGGAATAACCCACAGTTCTGACCCGCAAAATCGAGGACGGTAAAAGTGCTAATTTATAGTCGTCCTCAGCTGGTCAGGATCTTGCCAAATTAGAACCTTATCGTCTCCGTCACAGGAAAACACACATACACAAACTCGGTAATAAGTAATAGCCGAAAACTAGAGTTGAATCTCCTATGTAAAATTTAAACCCACTTATTTCCTGCATTTATTTCGCGGTCCGCGTGGTTTTCGTACAAATGCTGGATTGAAAAAAACATTTACCACGAATTCAATCCATCATCCGAAAGTCGCGCAAATTTCACAAAGCTTCACCTTTTCTTGCTTGATAAAGGTTGAAGATTCGAATCACTCCTTTGAGATTTTAAATGGTTACCAAGCATATTTTATTTGTTTCAGGTTTCATTCGAGTTTCCACTGAATTTCAACGCACAGAACCCGTACTGCCAAGGTATACTCTTACGGGTTCATTTCTGCTTTCAAAAATTTAGTTCCAATCTTCCAAGCGGAGTTGATGCTAATGATTCAGACATTCGGCGCGTTTCTTTTTTTTTTGAAAAACTGGGTATTAAAAAACTTCTTCTATCTTGCAAACACTCTTTTTTATAAGAACAATGCTGAGCCCGGAATGACGGAATTTTAGGCAAATTGAAGGATCGAAATAGTAAAATTAATGTAAAAAGGCTGTATGTTGATCCTCCTACACTGATATGCAACGAAACACTCTTAAAAGCACATTTTTGTACGGTTTAGATATGCAATGAAACATAGATATCTACATTTTGTACGGTTTAGGTATCCACAATATAGTAGCAGCATATCAGTCATGTGTCAGAACAATACAATTGTACGGACCAACCAATGTGGCGCCTATTATAAATCACGTGACACGATTCACCCAATCAGTGCTGGCACAACATCCGCCAAACACTGCATCGGTGAGTGGGCTCGATAGAAGTTTTACTTTGTCTATGCCGGCCAAAAGGCAAATCAATTTCATTTGTTCAATCTTAAATCAATCCCAGTTATTTTCAATCCAATCCCTATATTTTATTCATCCAATCCTATATTTATTCAATCCAATCCCGATCCATTCATCCAATCTTTTTATTCAATTATTTTCTTCATCTTATTTTTTCATTCAATCTTTTTTTTTCAATCTTTTTTTTATTCAATCTTCAATTTTTTTTATTCAATCTTTTTTTTTATCAATCTTTTTTTTATTCAATCGTTTTTTTTTTTATCTTTTTTTTTTTATTCAATCTTTTTTTTATTCAATCTTTTTTTTTATTCAATCTTTTTTTTTTATTCAATCTTTTTTTTATTCAATCTTTTTTTTATTTATTTTCTTATCTTCGAACCGAAAATAACTTTATTTATTTACTATTTCTCCAAAATGAGACTATCATCCCCCCCTCAAAAAGGATAGGAAGAAAAAGACACAAATTTTACGAGACAGGTTTCACACTTATTCTAATAGTAATAGTCGGGTCCAAGCCTCTCAAAATAAATACATTTATTTTCCTTACCAAATACTAAATATAATAGAAATATTAGCTACTCATCTTTACATAAAAATCAACTTCACACGCTTATAAATACACCCGTTCTTATCCTTTGCATACCATTATACGTTACTCATGTCACATATTTATTATCACAAACACATTCCTTCCATTTACCCTTCGATTCTCACAAGGTTATCATCAACTGAAATTTCGACATCCCCCGGACAAAAACTTCCAAACCCCGGTGGTCAAAATTGGGTGCCCAGACTGCCTCTGAAAACTGAGCTGTTTGGAAGAAACCGTAAGGAATTGAAAATTCGAGTTATGCTTCATAGTCAGATACCCTCATCCTCTTCTAACTGTCCACTTACCTTTATTTTATAAAAGTATACACAATGATTTAATAGTTTTTGTCTTGTGCTCCCTCGCACCGTATAATGTACTCCCTCGCACCGTATATGTACTCCTTCACAATTATTTATGTATGATAATATATCTTCGTCTACTTAAAATCTACATAAATTGCTAAGGGAAGTAACTAATAGCTAATGGAACTGTGGCGAAGTTGCTAGAGTTTGCAAGAAGTTACTAGTTGAGAGCTTGCCGACGTGTGAATAGCATCACTCAGAACACCCTTTTGAATTGCACGCTTCTGATCTTTAATTTTCGGAACGCAAATTAAAACCAAAATCGACATTTTATCCGAAACCGTAAATAAATTCATTCAATCTTTTTTTTATTCAATCTTTTTTTTTTATTCAATCTTTTTTTTTATTCAATCTTTTTTTTTTATTCAATCTTTTTTTTATTCAATCTTTTTTTTATTCAATCTTTTTTTTTTTATTCTTTTTTTTTTATTTCAATCTTTTTTTTTTTATTCAATCTTTTTTTTCAATCTTTTTCAATCTTTTTTTTATTTAATCTTTTTTTTTCATTCAATCTTCCTGGGTACGAGCGTAATTATTACCTCCCTAATGCAGTTTCCACATGGTTTGAAGTGATTTAAGACGTGTAAAAACATTATCTTTCGCGATTTCCCATCAATGCATCCGTGGATGACAAATTTCCAGCGAATTAAGGAATGGTGTCCGTCGACATGTCATAAAGAGTTAGGCCACGGTACATAATATGTTCGCCTTGATACTACGGCACCCCATCTAAAAGTGACATTTTCTGGATCGACACGATGTAGACTTTCTCTTATTCTCCTTCGTTGTATTTTGATACCTTTAGAATGAAAAAAACCTCCAATAAACCGATACACGTTTTTTTTTTATAAGGAACACGTTTATAAGGAACTCGAGGCTGAAAATGGTCCAAAAAATAAGGAATTGTTAAGGAACTGCTCAGGCTGAGAATAAGAAAACAAGTTTTAAGGAACAGTAAGAGATGGTTATCCAAACTTAGCAGCTATGTAAATAAGGAACTCGATAAGGAACTTTGAGGCTGAAATTTTCTGTAAAAATAAGGAACTCCAGGCTCAGAGCAAAGGTTCCTTATAAAAAAAAAAACGTGTAGCCAGATGTTGCACCGTGTCTACTGATAAAATCTTTAATAATGTTGTCAATTTCTTGGTCACTGATGTCGCTAAATCTTTGTAGTTCAGACAAATCAAATTCCTCAACTCTCCTGGAAACAGTCCACCTTGACACGCCAAGCATCTCACTTATTTTTACCCAGCTAAATCCCAAGCCACGCAGCTCTTCAAGCACATCTTTCTGGATTGAAAACTTAGGTCTCCCTCTTACATCACTTTTTGAACGTTCTGTCAAGATAATGGTGCATTCTGTCGAGTCAATTCTCTTCTTATTTCTGCACACACTTGTTACTTGTTCCCTTAGGTCAGTAAAGGCACTACACAGGTTAGATATTGTTGAGATGTCGTCAGTCGTTATTTCAAGAATATTGTCAGTTGATAAATTGTTTAAAAATCTTAAAAGCTCGTCAACACGATGGCATTGATACAACAGCTCCTCCTCATCATTAGGAACATTCTGGAGTGATGTTAATACGCCTTGCAAAGATTGAATAAAGAAGTTCAGGAGTACTCGTGCCCCATTTAAAAAAAGATTGAATTTAAAAAAAATTGATTTAAAAAAAAGATTGAATAAAAAAAAAGATTGATAAAAAAAAATTGAAAAAAAAGATTGAAAAAAAGATTGAAAATGAAAAAAAGATTGAATAAAAATAGATGAATGAAATATCGGATTGGATTGAATAAAAAATATCGGGATTGGATTGAATAAAATAGATTAAAATCGGGATTGGATGAACGAAATATAGGGATTGAATAAAAAAATATCGGGATTGGATTGAACGAATATAGGGATTGATATGGGGATTGTTGAACTAAATATTCGAAAGATTGAATATTGCTACAGAATGGCCGGCATATTTGTCACTGGCTATTTTTCTTTGTTTTCTACTATAATGCCCTACCCATTTTCTATTCAATATATAGCCGGGTCATCTAAGAAAGGGATTAGTATCGTAAATTGTCCGGTACGTTTCGGTACATTTCGTATAAATTGTATCCTATTTACAAGGATTTACACCCAGCCGTTAATGCCCTTTAAATTTAAAGTTTGAGGTGTAGTTAGCCTTCATTTGAGATTTTTAGATCTGTAAAAGTTTTCAAAAAATGTTTTAAATATTCATAATCAGCAAGCGCAAATTCGTAATTTAATTCAAACTCTATCAAAATTCATTTGCATGGTTGTAATTTTGCCCCTCATTTGAGGAGGGCTTTTGTAACTATTGACTGGAAACATGAAACACGTATTTGTCCTTTTGAGGTAAATTAGGCTCACAGGTATATCTCAGAAAAAATTTCAGAAGTATTATTTTTACCCCATAGAATTATTTCATCTTGTTACTGTTGACTGACGGTGTGATTTCTGACATGGCGGATACAGTGCGAGCGATCGTGAACGCGTCGTATCTTCCCATCTCTCTCATCATTGTCGGTGTTGGGAACGCAGATTTTGCGCAAATGGACTTCCTCGATTGTGACGAGGGAAAGTAAGTGATCTTTGTTGTATTTCTTGCTTTTGAACATTTTATTTATGAAGAATTTTTACTCCCCATAAACGTCAACAGTGAACGGGCTGAAACAAATATCGTTTTTCTCCCTTAATTTATTTTTAGATTAAGTTTTTGGACCTACCTCCGGGTACCCCGGTGGAGGTTCTATAAATTAACCCATGTCCGTTCGTCCGTTCGTCTGTTACCAGCTTTTCTCAATGTTGACTATTTTTTTCTGATTTTTTGCACAATGATGCAAAATGGCAATGCCTAAAATGTGACGGAGCCCGATTTTCGAAAAAAAATATATTTGGGCAAATTTGGGCCAAAAACTGCCTAAAAATAGGGTTTTTTGGACTTTGTGTAAAATCCTGTCATTACCTTTTTCTGATTTTTTGTACAAAGATGGAGGGCAAGATTCTCTAAAGAATGGCTGAAGTGGTTTTTCCTGGAAAATTCTTGTTCGCCTTAAAAGACGGATTTTCGTATTTTGGGGAAATTCCCTTTAACCAAATAAGAAAATATAGCTTTTCTCAATGTTGACTCGTAATTTTTTTCTGATTTTTTGCACAATGATGCAAAATGGTAATGCCCAAAATGTGACGGAGCCAGATTTTTAAGGAAAATTTTTTTGGGCAAATTTGGGCCAAAAACAGCTTAAAAGGTTTTTTGGGCCTGAATGGTTTTTAAACGTAATTGGGGAAATTCCTTTTTACCATTTTACATTATTCAACACACAAGCTTTATTTTTCCATTCTGAATTGTTGTACAATTATTGTCACTTTTTTCTTATTTTCATCTGATGTTAATCATTAGGTAGGTCCATTCAGCATGTTGCTTGCTTTTAATTACTCCAGCGCCAGTTTAGATGAGATAAAGTTGAGATAATATGCACGCTTTAAAGATGACAGTTTTTACTTTATTAATCGGTCGTGATAATTCTTCCAATTTTTCAGACTTCGCAGTAATGATGGTCGTGATGCAATGCGAGATATCGTTCAATTTGTACCTTTCAGAAATTTCAAAAATGTAAGCTTTCCTTTTCTTTAAGTCAACCAATCATAGTTGGTTATTCATCTTAAGTCAACCAATCATAGTTGGTTATTCTTTAAGTCAACCAATCATAATTGGTTATTCTTTAAGTCAACCAATCATAGTTGGTTATCCATCGCTGGATGGCTTGTCCTAGTCTCTTTTAAACATGGGTACATCTTTGAAACGGGAGTGCAACTGCGAAAAAGGGTTGTATCTGAAACCATAAAATGTGAGAAAGACCTTTATCTCTTAAATATGGCTGTGTCTGTGAAAGTTGATAACAACGATAGAACTAGAGGGTTCACAATTTTTAAATCTTTCCCCGCGTGAATATGGGCGCTTAGATCTTGCAATGGTTTAAAATCTTTCTTTCAGGCGCCTCCCGGTCAACTTGCTAAAGAAGTATTAGCGGAAGTACCCAAACAAGTAACGGAATTCTTCAAGTTAAGCGGAATTCCTCCCTTGCAACCACAACAACAACAACCACTCAATTTCCAACCCACAATTTGAACGAAAAATCTCACATTCTGTCCCTATCCGTAGACTTATAGGGTATTTATTTTCCTGGCAGAGAAAACATTACGGCATGGTTTATTTTTTATACCGCAACTTTTTATCATATTTTTTAAAAATGAATCCTTTGTTGAAATGTGGAATTTAATTTATTTCTTAAAAATTGTAGATATATATAACCTTGTTGCCTTGTTAACTTTCAGCACTTCTTATTTATACCTGGAACCTATTGGAGTTTCCAATATCTTGGGAATGGGTCAACTTATTATACGTAGCGTCTACTGAAATTGGTAAAAAATCTTTCTCCGATTAAAAGTTTTGCGTGTTTTCGAATTCTCCAAAACAAAAAAGTAAGGCAAAAAATTTTTTGTGATCATTTCAGTTTTTGCTCACGACTTTTGAAATCGAATGGCTCTAAAGAGTCGTCTCCCAAATAATAATTGTAGTTTCATTTAATTTTTTTCCCTTTAAATCTAATTTCTAGTCAAAAATAAATGTTTTAATAAAAATCAATTCTAATTCTAAAGATTAGTATTATTTTAAGTGTAATTAGAAAAATATAAATTTTACGTATAACTTTTTTTGGGCGTAAAGAAGTACTATATCCGTCAAATCAAATGAACCATTGACTTTCTCTTCTGGTTCATTAAATTTGGGCCCAAAAGGGGCTTGAAAGAGGCCTTTTACTTATTTATCCTAGAAAAGATTGAAAAAGAAACCATTCAAAAAATTCCTCTCTATAAATCTTTATTTTGGCTGACATTCAAAATAAAAAGCAAATGAAAATTCTTTCCGGATTAATTAATCATGATGGTGTTTTTTGTACTGATTTTGAAAAGATCTTCGAGACGAATCACTTGTTGACATCCACTGTGTTTTAGGGCAAAATGGAGAGGTTACAAGTTTTGATTTTTGTGCTTTCTCAATTTGCTCTTACCCTTGCAATCGAACCTTCATCTTTTATACCAACAAGTTATGAAGCTCTCGGAAAGAAGGTGGTCTTGAAAACATACCAAGATGGTTCATACATCAACTGCGCGCAAAGATGTAAACGTCTGTTGAAATGCACCGACATCGCGCATCTAAAGATTGCGGATAATGAAGGTCAGTGTATTTTACTGACCAACATCGAGAGAGCAAAATGTCAGCAAACGAAGGATGGAAGTTACATTTTGATGGGTGATTATTCCGGTCCGTATAATACACGTCGTTTGTGTCGCACGGAGGAAAATATCGAAACCAAACTGACAATCAAAGAGCCTGTTTTGTTTGACGAGAAAGATCACAGTAAAAGAGGAGAAAAGTTTGTTTACATGGTCAAGAAACCTCAATTTGGTAAGTTTCATTTTTTATCCATTCTTAAATGTCCGATTTGTATATTCATTTTTAGCATATTGGACTGTTCCAGAAAAGATTTGAATATGGGGGATGAAGGATATAAACATTTTTTAGAAATTTACCTCGAACATTGTGAATTTTGACCCCCTGGACATTCAAAACCCCCATGTACGGACATTCTCTGGAAGAGCCCATTGGCTTAATTTTGAGAGCTGAAACTTTCTCGAATTTCGAAAGAAACATATTTCTCGTGTGCTGTCCTGTAATTTTCGAAAGCGTTTTCATATTTCTTTAAAGTCCCTCATTGGAGAGGATTGATAGTCGGTATTTGATGTGCTGCATCCCTAGTCGACTCAACTACCATTCTGCGTAAATAGACCTGTTAATATTTCGGTTGAGAAAACTGGGTGGGGCTCGGCCTCCTACTGCAAAAATCTTAGGTGGATGGAAATTTCTGCATCTGGGTACATGCCAGAAATTTGCTCTTCGTAGTAGAGCCTGATTTAAATGATATGACTTTTGTTTTAAACATTTTAGTACATAATATCCACTATAACACCCGAGCAATTACCTCCCCGTGTTTTGAATCTCTAAAACCCAAAACAGACAGCGAATCATCACGCTCAAAAGTTTTTTTGTCCGCTTTTTTACAAAAATAGTGTTTATTCCGTTTTATCATAGATATTAATCAACATGTTTAGAATCCATGGCAAACTCAATTTAATTTGTATTGTAGTACTAAGCACCTCTTTTACTTGCTCACTTCTATTGTACGTCCAAATCAGTAATATGACAATTTTGTGAAAGTCTTAAAGCATTACTGGGTAATGCTAAAAAATGCTCTAAAATAGCAATCATAGATTCAATATTCCATCAGCGGAAAAGCTTTCAAAATAAAATTCATCATTTTTATCTACGGCTATTAGAATTCAAGAGTTGCGAAGAAGCGTACAACCAAGGTGAACGAACAAGTGGTTTGTACTACCTCACTGATGCATACTCAGACAATGATTTAAGATGGCATTATTGCAACATGGACATGTTGGGAGCGTGTGGTTCTGGAGGATGGACATTAGCCATGCTTGCAGATGGAACTCAGGTAAGAATTTTTAAACTTTCATAAAAAAGGGTTATTGAATGGCACGGTTTGGTTCATTTGATATGAGGAAATTTTGACCGATTTTTGACGTTTAATTCCTTATCAATGTGACTGTTGAGTGAAGAGTAGCATAAACCTAGCCTAGTGAGGAATCCAAAAAATACGTTTTTGATGATGGTCGAAGTACCCAGAAATAGTGATAAGATACCCTAAACATAAACAAGGGGAAACAATGAAAAGGAGACAAATGTATAATTGTTAAATGAGATCTCTTGACTATAAAATGAAACGTAAGAAAGTGTGTTGGGTTTGGCGTGACATTTGGGATGCATCGAGAGATAAATCTACTTAAAGCCTATAGCCGCGGACGGTTGTGAAGACCGCAACGAGAGCTGGAGCCGTGACGTGGATCTGAGCCTATCTGATCTGATGTAATAGAACTAGATGGGGTTTACGTGTAACCTGCACCCCCCCCCTTAAGCTGTAAATACTACAAGGTTCTAGCCCTTAAACTGTAAGTACTAAAAAGTTCTAGCCCTTAAGCTGTAAGTACTAAAAAGTTCTAGCCCTAAACTGTAAGTACTAAAAAGTTCTAACCCTTAAACTGTAAGTACTAAAAAGTTCTAGCCCTAAACTGTAAGTACTAAAAAGTTCTATCCCTTAAACTGTAAGTACTAAAAAGTTCTAGCCCTTAAACTGTAAGTACTAAAAAGTTCTAGCCCTTAAACTGTAAGTTACTAAAAAGTTCTATCCCTTAAAACTGTAAGTACTAAAAAGTTCTAGCCCTAAACTGTAAGTACTAAAAAGTTCTAGCCCTTAAACTGTAAGTACTAAAAAGTTCTAGCCCTTAAACTGTAAGTACTAAAAAGTTCTATCCCTTAAACTGTAAGTACTAAAAAGTTCTAGCCCTAAACTGTAAGTACTAAAAAGTTCTATCCCTTAAACTGTAAGTACTAAAAAGTTCTAGCCCTTAAACTGTAAGTACTAAAAAGTTCTAGCCCTTAAACTGTAAGTACTAAAAAGTTCTATCCCTTAAACTGTAAGTACTAAAAAGTTCTAGCCCTAAACTGTAAGTACTAAAAAGTTCTAGCCCTTAAACTGTAAGTACTAAAAAGGTCTATAGCCCCTTAAACTGTAAGTACTAAAAAGTTCTATCCCTTAAACTGTAAGTACTAAAAAGTTCTAGCCCTAAACTGTAAGTACTAAAAAGTTCTAGCCCTTAAACTGTAAATATTAAAAAGTTCTAGCCCTTAAACTGTAAGTACTAAAAAGTTCTAGCCCTAAACTGTAAGTACTAAAAAGTTCTAGCCCTTAAACTGTAAGTACTAAAAAGTTCTAGCCCTTAAACTGTAAGTACTAAAAAGTTCTAGCCCTAAACTGTAAGTACTAAAAAGTTCTAACCCTAAATTGTAAGTACTAAAAAGTTCTAGCCTAGAAGTAAAAAACTTAAGCCTTACAACAAGAGCCGGAGCCGTGATGTTGTTTAACCCCAAAGAGTGCAACGAGAGCCGGAGCCTCCACGTTGTTCTAAGAGGAGTAATCAAAGAAAAAAGATAAAAAAAATAAAAATAGAAACCTTAGCCTATAACGAGAGCCGGAGCCTCCCGTGTGACGTTGTTGAAAGGAGTAAAAGAAAAAAAGAACAAAAGCCTATAACGAGAGCCGGAGCCATGACATTGTTATTAGGGTAACGGAGCGATGAGAAAAGAGGTAAAAAAAAGGAAGGAAAAAAGGAAAACGACCCAAAAAAGAAAACAATAAAAGAAAAACAAAACGAGCAACCTAACAAACACGTATTGATCGAGCTCAAGATGCATCCCAAACGACCTAATCCCTGGGCTAAAAAACCTGTAGCGTGGAAAAACTAGGAAAAACCGCTGGGACTAGGATTGATCGAAATGACTTGGCGCGCGCTTCTTCTTCCCGCCGTCGGTGATGGTTGATCTGATGATTTTCTCTTCTATTTTTCCATGGAGGTAATAAGAAATAGATGGAGAATAAATGACTCGGTGATGGCCTAGTAAGTTATCGTTAATTTCTTTTATATTTTCATTCAAATCGGTTTTCTTTGATTTACTATCATTGGAAGCAAAAAAATCCGAAATGTAAATTTATAAGAACAGAATTGAGAATGTTATCCTGATTGAAATAAACATTTTATGCAAAAAGTTCTTGTTCAAACGCGATACAAAAATAATTTTCTCGTAGTAAGGTTACAATAGTTCTATGATTTCATATCGATGTAATATTGGGCAAACATATTGCTAATTTTGAGAGTTTCAGCACATTTTCCTTGAAAATTTCTTCATTAGAAATCTTTACGTCTAAAAGGGAGGGGGCTTTCAAATTCTGATGGATGATTAATTTAAAGGTTACCTAATCGTAATATAGATTTTTTTTAAAATCTATCGATGATTTTATGAGAAGGGCCCTTAAAAATATAGGATTTTGTGCTTGTTCCGGCAAGCTTTTTCTCATTTTGATCAACAAAGCTATTATCTCACAATAGAGCTGTTAAAAATCCAACACCTTTTTATTCAGTTTTTTATGAACTTAAATATTCCCATGAGTGCACACAAAATTAATCACTTTTTCCCATTGCAACCAAGGAGCCGTTTGCTTCCAATGATTAGGTACAATGAAATAAAAGTCATTTATTCTCCATCTATTTCTTATTACCTCCATGGAAAAATAGAAGAGAAAAAAAAACAGCGAAAGGAAATAAGTACAAGTAAAAGGATCATAGGAATAAATAAGGGTGTCAGGGAGGGTGGGAGGCAAAAATATTTGTGTTGACTGAATGAGGGGATGAAGTGAACTGAATGACCGAACTCAAACGCTACAAGTCGGAGTCCGTGGGACTGGGACTGGGACGAGTGGGAGTGGGCGTGCAGTTTTAACACGCCATATGATGCCGGGCGTTTGATTTGCTGATTGCAGAATTAACATGAGCTAAAATTTAGCTCTAAATATACACACCCCTCAAAGTGGCTAACGAACAAACGCATTAAGTCTAAAGATCGAAATTGCAAAGTAATTATAGGAATCAAGAGCGAAACAGCTTTGAAAGCAGTCTAAATATAATGTTCTTTTAAATCCATTAAATGCAGCACGCCACGGTGTAGGTTTACTCTATTTATGTTCTTCTTGGTGTAATTTTTAGAAAGAATTCAAGTACGATGAGATCTATCTATGGGAGTATGATACTCTTCTGAATGAAACTGAAGGTTTGAAGGATCCGCTGACCATCTCTGCCAAATACGAAGCCTTTAATCTTCTACCATTCAAATCGATCTGCATTGGAATGAAGACTAAAGGGGAGGAGACAGGCTATGTTCGGCTACCGGTAGCTTATTCATCGCTCAGTTACTTTTTCTTCGTGTTTAATTACACGGTACCGTATCAAACAGACGTCCCTCTTGATGAATGGAGCGAGTTGATCAAAATGCCTGAAATGACGGATAAATGTCCATCCAGACAAGGCTTCAATTTCCTGCAGCGCTGGGGAACTTTTCGAATCGGGATTGCAACCAACGAGAATGATTGCACTGTGAACTTCAGCTCGACCATGGTTGCAATCGGAATCCGAAAACCAATGTGGTGCCACAAGCTGGTTGAAGATTATTCTGGTGGATATGAATTTTGTTCACCTGTCAATGGAAAAAATTATCTCAAACCAGCTCTTACTTACATTTACTTGAAATAAAAATTCGATTAAAGCCATTTGAAGATACAATGTAAACAAAACCAAGAATTCTTTTTCGGAAATATTCGAAACATTCCACAACTTGAATCCTTGAGATTTGGGAAACAGACACCAAAAAAAGACGAGTTAAATTTATTTTATATTTTTTATCTTTTGCATTTTATCTTTAATCACTATCGCTAAGCATTCATATTTACACGCCCATCCACCAACAACTTATCTTTCATGTAAACGTTTTGACAAAGTTTGGGATTTTCACAAGATTGAAAATCATCAAATGCAGTTAAACTACTTATCTTTAATACCCTGAAGTGGATGAATTTCTGTGTGGACTTTTTTCTGAATCAGCCTCTTTCTTCGCTTAATTTTTTCAAAAGTTTTCTTTTCCACCTTTTCTCAAAAATCCATGCAGAATTATTATTTATATAGTATAAATATCTCCATTTAAAAAGTCTAAAAAAAGTTAAAAATGTAATAAAAACTACAATCGTCTAGTTTCTATATAAGACTCCTTTGAAGCCATTCTTTATCGGGAGATCGCTTATTCGTTAGTAGTGGGTTAGTTCTTTTGACATTTCTTTCGCTTTGCTCTTTGTCTCACAACAATGCTCTGAAAAGTCATCGAATTCACAGCTAAACAAGCTAGATGCTGAATGGACCTACCTGATGATGAAAGTTAGATAGCAATGCAAGGAGAAAAATGAAAAAAAACAGTCAGAAAACATAGCGTTTAGCGAAAATGCATAACGCAAGAAATTCATCATTGATTGATGGTAGGGGGAAAGGGAAAGGTTGTAGGGAAAAAATAAATAGAAAGTTCTGGTCGCAAAAATCAGTTTTATTGACAATTGAATCATGCTTGATGATGGTGAGCATTGTTATCAATAATGTTTTTGTGTGAAAAACATAGAAATATAAGGTAAAAATCCAATGAAAATCTGCAAAATTCCGGAATTTTCAACTGGAAAAAAAATTTTCTCAAAAATCGAACTCGGCCATGTTTTGAGCATTGCGAATACGCATCTTTCTGCAAAAAATCAGATAAAACTAAAAATAAAAATTCGAGAAAATGTCAAAAAACCGGTTTTTCGGCATATTTCCGGCATTTTCGGCCGGAAAAAAATGTTTTTCGAAAATAGGGCTCCGTCACATTTTAGGTATTGTCATATAGCGTCAGTGTGCAAAATTTCATAAAAAAATATAAAGTACAGCTCGAGAAATTCAAGAAATACCGTTTTTCCGGCGAAAATAGGCTGAACCGGCGATTTTTAGAAAGTTCCGGCTTCAAAAATCACTTTTATTGACAATTAAACCATGCTTGCATTGCTATCAATAATGTTTTTGTGTGAAAAAACAACGAAATATAAGGAAAAAGTCCGATGAAAATCTGGAAAAAGTCCGATGAAAATCTGCAAAAACGGCGATTTCCGGGATATTTCCGGCATTTTCAGCCGGAATAGAATTTTTCTCAAAAATCGGACTAGGCCATGTTTTAGACATTGTTAATACGCATCTTTGTGCAAAAAAAATCAGAAAAAACTAATGATGAAATCTCGAGAAAATGCCAAAAAAACAGTTTTTCCGGCATATTTCCGGCATTTTCGGCCGGAAATGAATTTTTTTCGAAAATCGGGCTCCGTCACATTTTGGGCATTACCATTTTGCATCTTTGTGCCAAAAATTAGGAAAAACTAATGAGCCAATCCCGAGAAAAGCTAGTAACGAACGGACGAACGAACGAACGAACGAACACGGGTTAATTTATAGGACCTCCAAAGGTAGGTCCAAAAATCCACCAGCCATAGTGTTTCTAGAATTCGTTTCTATGATTACTTTGCGAAACAGGCCGTCGATTCAGTCTCGGTGCTTTCATTTTTAGAATATCGTCTTTTCGTGCCGATCTAACTTCCACGACAGTACCAGAAACGACAGCGATAATCCTCACTGCATGAGAGGAAGGCAGGTGTGCAGGACGAGTGCACTAAATGTCTGATTGAATTGTTGTGTCCTAAAACGAAATAGCAAGCAGAAAATGTTTACCATAGGTTCAAGCAGGAATTAATGATTCAGGGTATAATTGTCGCTGAATATTACGATGCTATTATTTTTTCTTTTTGTTTTTATTATTTCTGATGGTAACCTGAAAAATTTCAATCTGCCTTTTATCGTGATGTAAAATATCCATGGCAAGTAAGAAGAGAAAAAGCTTTTGAAAATAAAGCACATCTAACGCTACTAAAGTACTAAACTATTAAGTACCTGAAGTCAAACTTTGAAGTTTTTCGCCAGTTCGGCTGTCCCAGCATCCTATTGAAGTGTTCTTGTCATCTGGATATAGTACTGAAAAGAAAAACACAGAAAGTTTTTAGGATGAAACTTTTGATGAACGAACAACTTTCAGCAAGAGAATAAGAAAGTTCATAAGTCAGATTCGATCCTTTTCAGAAGTGAACATGTTACAGAGATAACAATTTCTGCAGTAAATTCTTATTCCTTGACTTTCTTCAATAAAATGGAAGTATCGAGGGAAGGAACTTTGTTTCTCTTTAAAGTAACACTTCCAAAGATAACAAAATCTTGATATCATAAGGTGGACCTGAAAGAAAAATAAAGTTCATTTCTTACCAAAATCTTCGGTGAAGTTGAAGACAGCAGGACAATGATTACTGTTATGTAACACAGCTCCTCCATAAGTGTTGATGACACGGCCTGAAACATTATATGAAAAGAAAAATTTATTATAATTCATTTACCGAGAAATGACATGGTTGGTTGAGATGAAACGTGATTTGAGGATAAAACAATATTATATAAATGTTTGCGAATTGCAATAATACCCTAACAGAGGGTATAACATATCGTCGTGATTGGTTTATAGTCACAAAATAGGTTTTGTACAGCGTATAAATGAGAAAAGAGCCAAACAAAAAAGTTGAAATTGGACTTTCGCATAAAGGACAGACTTCAAGGGAAAATTGGTCCGATATGAATTTCTCATGTAACATGTAATTGCTATACCTGTGGATAGCTCCCATAACTTTGCAGTCCCATCTCGACCAGATGTTAGCACGAACTGAAATAAGGAAGAAAAATATGTTTGGATGAGTAAGATTCAGAAACATTTTCAGAAAACTGTTAAGTTGCTTTTGCATATTTAAAGAGAGTCACTTTTCTCATCGTATCATGAGGCTATGAAGATAATATTGATATGCACTTATCTATGTTACCTTGGAATTCTTGGTGAAACGAACGGAGACAACTTCTGCGGTGTCGTGAGCTTCTTTATAAGTTTGCACGCATCTATTGCTTACACCGTCCCATAACTGAAAAGAAACAGCAAAAAAATAACAAGGCCGTGCACACTATCAATTAAATAGCAATTATGAATCTATGAATGTTGTAAGGAGATATGTACACAATGTAAGCGCAGAGAGTTTAATGGTAAACTTAGTCCCAAATTTTTGATAATTTGAACTCAAATTTACTTCATTAACCAACTAGTAAAATTAAGTAATGGAAATAGAAATACCTTCCACGATCCATCCAAACTAGCTGTGGCGTAAAGGTTAGCTGCGGGACAATATTCAACCTGGAAAAACGTAAAAGACAAAACACAGGCATTACACAGACTTACTGGGTATCATTCATGACTTGACAAGACTTGACACTTCCTCCACTTCCGAGACTCTTGTCTATTGATATGCAGTTTATCTTTTAACTAAATCAAGATTGGGGTAAAAAACCACTATCAATAAACGAAACCTTTAAACTTTTCAGCTCATAAATAAATGAATTTGAAAGAGATGAATTCTTACAGAAGTGAGTGGTGCTTGATGTTGATCATCCATCATGGGTGAAATGTAACATTGTGATGTGTTGATATCATACAAACGAACTGTAAAGAGGGATTAATGAAAATGTTTAACAAAGATGGAATAGAAAGGTAGTTTAGGGTAATCAAAAAATTATTTGTTCAGTTCTTTATGGGATGAGGAAAATCTAAAATTGCAGTGAAATTCCATAGCGGTAAATAAAAATCCGACAGAAATTAGCGAAGTTCCATAAAAATAGTTCGAAAACCTGTCAATTGTTAAATTCATCGAAAACAATCATATGATTCAATCAAATAAGTTTGTTCAAATGATCATGGCGAGATAAAGGTTATAATTAGCTATTTGAGATAATCACATTGAACTAGATAAAACTTTTAAGACGATTCATAAAAGAAGCTGGATTCTTTAAATTTTTATAAACAAAATTACGTTAAGTCACTCAAAATAGATTAAACTTTTAGCCAATTTATGAAAGAAGTTGAATTCTTGAAATTCGTAAAAGAAAATCACGTGATAAATGGAGGGGAGCTTACTGGTCGGGTGATCTGTGGCCACCAAAATATATTCGCCTGTTGGATGGATTGAAATATCACGGATTGGCTCCACTTCCTAATGAGAGAAAAGTCGAATATAATGATATTTTTGGTTTCGAAACACTATTTATTATAAAATTGTGCTCTTCCAGCACAAATTGTATCCAGGGGTTGGAAAATATATTGCCCAGCTGCAACGAAATATCCAGCTCATTAAAAAAACTAATATAATGAACAATTTCTTCCCGGGCCCATCACTTATTCTCATTTCCCTCAGTCCTACCGAAAGCTAGTTATTTAAAATCAAATACATCCCAAATTTCTTACTCTGGTTATCTGATATTTCAGTCACAAGATTATTTTCAAATTCTCCAACTTCAGTTTCCCTTTCTGTAATCCATCTCTAGCCCGAATTGAGCAATCAAAAAAAACTACCGTAGTATGAGTTAGCTTCTCACTCCTGGAAAAACTTTCCTGTTGAAACTTTACGGAAGTCCAACATTTTGGTATAGGTACAAAAGTAACCCAAACTTGCTAAACGGCCGCCAGTCTCAGGATGGTTTCGTGTTGTCTAAGCACTTTTTATCGGCTGCCCCGTAAAGACGAGGGGACAGATTTCGGAAATACGCCAAGAATGTTTCCCCGGAAATGAGAAAGTTTAGCTACCCCGCGGTAATTCCAAAAAAAAAGGATGTCGACCATGTATACACAAGCATGTCGGACTTTAAACAAACTTGCACCTGTTAGGTCATCAATATGTCTTTTCAATTAATGAAAGAGCATATTGATTGGTTGATTATTTAGGTTCCACCAATAACAGAATTAGTACAACTCACTAAAACTGACCGCAGTGGAACCATGAATGAATGAATGACCCATAAACATAGTCGAAAGGGAGATTAAAACATAAACAGTTGGTTTGAGTCAAAGGCATCCGAAATTATATCTTCACCCGTTAATAAACTCGAATGACAAGATCACTTACAGTAATGCATTTGAAGGCTTTTTTGACGGTCGATTTTGTGTAATCAAAGAAATTGACACGTCTGTCTTCACCGCCAGATACGAGAATGGTGGATTGAGGGTGGAATTGTAAGGTGTTCACGCACTGAAACAAACGAAGATTGTGAAGGGTTTCATTATTTCAAGCCTGAGAAAGAAAGAAGTTAACCTGTAGCTCTTTACTCTCGGATACCTAATAGCCGGGGGGTTTGGAATAAGCAGGGGGGTTGGAAAAAATCTCAAAATTTAATAAGCGGGGGGGGGGGTTGGAATAAAAATGTCCTGGGTGGAAAATGTTCAAAAAGGAGGCTGATACAGCAGAATTAGGGCAAAAGAGGGAACTTTAAAAAAAAAATTTCCCCAAAAATCAATAAGCGGGGGGGTTGGAATAAGAATGTCCTGGGTAGAAAATTTTCGAAAAATTAATTAGCGGGCCCCCCGGCTATTAGGTACCCGAGAGTAGACTTCGAATTTAGAACCCAGCTAATTGTAAAAGAGTGAATTTAAAACTAATTTGCAGTTAGTTACCGGCCGGTCCATTTCAATGAAAAATACCAAAAAAATTTTTAAAATCCGGAATTTGGGTCCATTTCGATAAGAAACCAATTCAATGAAAAATAACAAAAAAGAATTTGAAAGCAAGGGGAAACAAAACAAAAACAGTCAATAGAAAAAGTAGGCTATCTCACCGATTCGTGGTCATACATAGTCCTTATGACTGGATGATTTTTCATTGAATTTCCGTCGTCGGCGTCTCTCTCCGCTTGTCGTTCTTCTTTCGATTGCGCCGCCTTCGCCAACATACGACTGATGTCCAGAATCTACACAGAAACAGTATTTATTTCGAAAATGAGTGTGCATTTTTCTAAATGCGTTTTCATCTTCCTTTTTCATGTTTGAGCTGTGGAAAAAAAAACTTTTTTGGGAAACTATTTTGGTGAACACAAAATTACCTTGATAGAAGTGTCCACAGACCCAGTAGCACAAAGTCTTCCTGTAAAACGAAATATAAGTTATAAGTTGTTTAAAATGCAACGGACATTTCTCAAAAAATCGGAAAACTTAACCAAAACTTAATATATGAAACTGAAAACTTTGCTTTGCACTTTCCAGTTCAAAAGACTTTAAGAAACAAACAAAGGAGACGTCATTACCATCTTTGGTGAAAGCAGCAGCAGTGACTGGTCCTTTGTGAGCTGTCACATAATTCGTCTCGTATTGCGTCACTGGCGGACTGGTGCCAAACTCTGTTGAAAAAAAGAGAAAAAGTTTTGAGAAATTGATTCTTTTAACAATACCGATTTAGAATTTCCCATTTTTCGGACTATTATCTTTTCGTAACGACTGCTGGAATTTACATAATTTCTATATTTCTATAAGTCTATATATAAACAAAATGAACGTTATTAAATCTACTGATCATAATTTGTACCGGATGTCTTCAAATGCTAATATTTTGAAGTATTTTTGTTAAAACACTTCGAAATTTAAAGAGTTTCTCATGAATTCATATTTATATCTTTGTACGAAATTTCAGGTCAATTTAATTTTATAAAGCGAATTCAATTATGAACTGATGTCTATGATTTTAACACAAAAAGCTCCTTTGTGTAAAAATTGTGTGTTGATTAGAAGTCAAAACGTCAGTTTATACCTGCTTGAAATCATGTAAAGTTTTTTTTGGGACAGCCGGTATTTCTTCAGGTTCCTTGAAAGTTACAAAAATATGAAAATTTCATTGCACCCCTATCCCAAGGATTACCTTTTCATCAAAGTTTTTTTCTTAGTTTCATGTTTTTAAAGAAGATTTTGACGTTTTTTTCCGTGAGATCAAACTTTTGAGCAAGATGAGTGATATCTGATGGCTTCAGAATGCCTTGCTTTGAGTTGTAAAAGATGACGAGTCCCTCTTTCGTCTCCTTTGAAATGTTCGTTCTATTTTTTGAAGCATTTTGCATATTTTCGGGCTGTTTGCCTGTCCTCTTCATGCTTCCTTTAGTTTTCATATATAACGATTTTCTTTCAATAATAGGTTTGTCAAGAAATTGTTTCATCTTTAATATGTTTCTAAAACAAGGGGTCACGTGATCAGGTGATGGTGCTGATTCAATACATTTCTTTAACAGTTCTGACAAATATCCTTGAGTTTTGTTAATGGATGCCGAAGCGAAAACCGTCTGGTTGATTTCCTGCTCAAAAATCTCTTTATGAATAAGTTTGGGAAGATCTTTCAGATCTGCCAAGTTGTTCATGTCCAGTTTTGAAGCCATTTTATTGCAAGATGATTGATGCAGTTGTCTACAGTTGGATATTGTTTGTGTAACAAAAGTTGGGTTTATAAGACTTTGAGATGAGACAGCTTCATTTTTCAGCAAGGCGTTAGACCTTTTCAGAGGGTTTTGTCTTTCTGTGACGTTTTTAGGAATAGCATTATTTGATTGAATTAGTTCAGAATTTAGGTTTAATGATTGCATTTGGTCGCCTTTGTTGCCTTTGTTGTGAAATACATGTGAAGTATTTTTAGCTACCACAGGGCCACTTAGTTTATTTGTCTGTATCGTTGTACCAGGCTGCTGAAATGGTATAGTCATTGCATTAGCACCCTGAATAAATTGATTTAGTTTTTCTATATGATGAAAAGGTTCTTCGTGAAGATGCTGCAAGTCATTTGTCTTAAGAGATTGAAAGATCTCCTGATTTCCGCTTGATTCAACGTAAATTTCTTCTGCTACCATCCCAATATCATAAGGAATAATATTATGCGTCATATCATTTTCAACTAAAGGTTCTTTATCGCCATCCAAAAACACGTGGTCAAATCGAACGCTCTTCAGCAAATTTTCTGGCAGGTCAAAACAATTGATGCCAGTTCCTCCTGTATTGAGTTGGTCATTTATAGTAGGGACACTTATAGTCGCCTTCAACCATTTCTTAGTTGCATTGGGACATTCCTTGACCAGAGGTGTTGGCAGTAGCTGCAAACCACACAAAAAGTCTAACTTAGCATCGATTCCGTAAGGGTCCTGATGTGAGATTTTTTCTTCGGGTATAAGAAGAGAAACATCAGAGAGGAGACCCAAGTTTTGGAAGAGTTCCGTGCTTGGAGTAGTTGTGTTGAACGGTGTTTTAGGAGGATTGGAAGCAAATTCAATTTGAAGGCGATCTGAAAAAGTGAAGCAAAAGAGAATCAATTCAAAAATCGAAAATAATTTTTTGGCTGATTTTTAAGAATTGAAAAACTAGAACTTTTAGATTTGAAATTGATTCTCGTTTTGCTTCAGATTTCCAAACTTTTTTAGACTTTGCTTCAAATATGATTTACGAGAAAGCTAAAAAATCCATTCAAATGAAGGCTTTCTTACCATCTTTCTCATATTCTAGATCCAGGCCCATTTTAACGCTAGTTTCCAGTCCTTGCAATTCTGGTTGTGATGTTGGAGTGATTCCAGGATGTTTCATTAAGTCTGGTTCCCTGCCTGAAAAGAAAGTCAAAATGTTACAAATAAGAAAGGCTGAAAAGGCTTTTTATTCTTCATAATAAAGTTCTCAAAAGACAAAGAATAAATTAGATTTTTACTCTGATGATGACCTCTTGTGAGTGAGGTCGAATATATATAGTTTTTAGTAAAAAACAAAAATGCTTCTGTTCTGGTTATTTTGTTTGTCACAAAGAATAAAATGAGTTATATGTAATTAAAAAATAAGAGAATAGAAATAAATACCTGATTTTTCTTCAGCCAAACCCAATTTGACAACTTCAAGCAATCTGTTACATGGGGCTAGAGGTAATTCATCCAAATTGCAACATTTTGCAAGACTCGTTGCCACCAACTCCAGTCCATCGTATCTTAATTGACTGAAAGAAGGTTATAAAGAATGAAAATTATAGCAGAAAGTCTACAAAGTAACCTGTAGAGCATTAAATCAATTTTTTTTCAAGTTTGAGAAAATCTGACAAAATTAGAAAACAATAAATAAACATTATTATAATGAAAGATATTCAACGTTAGAGATTATGGTGGAACAGGGGCAAGGTCAGTGAACATTATAGCGACATAATTATCCTAGAATAGGTTGGTGTTACGAAATAAATGAAATTGATGTTCAGTATATTGTTATTGTTTTCGCAATTTAGTTGCCAACTTTAAAGCCAATTTTTTAGAACAATCTGGTACAATGAAAACAATTCAAGATACGTTTTGGGTAATCTGGGTAATTTAATAACAAGGCCTTGTGGGACAGGGGGAAAGGATTTTTGAGAATTTTTTACACTTTGAGAAGTGTTTTTTAGGACATATTAGTACCCATGTACTTAAATTTTTGGAGACATTTTGACAGACTCTAACCAACCTTGGTCTTATCAGGAGAATTTCTTTCAAAAGTGCTGATTTTACCACCACATCACTAAGTAAGTGCAAGATTTTCCCCCCCCCCCTGGCCGCCCCTGTGTGGATTGAATTGTAAAGGGATTCGCCATGTCAACAAATGAAATTGATGTTTAGTATGTATTTTGTTAGAGTTAGCCAGACATTCAATTTTAAAGCCAAGTTTTATAGTACAATGAAAAACAATTCAAGATAAGTTTTGGGTACTTTAACAACAAGGCCTTGTGGGGTGGATCGTAACGAGATTCACTTTCTAGACAGATAAAGCGAGAGTTGAAGCTAGTTTGTTATTCAAGTTTGAGCTTGTTTGGAAGATGATCAGTTCAAATTTCAATCTCGAAGAGAGTCTTTGAAAACAGAAATGACAACAGAATGCTAATTCAAACTGTTTAAAAAAAGAAATATTGCATGAGAAATGAAGATAAAATCAACATAGAGATCTCACCTGATCATCAACTTGTATAATGTTTCAACATCCTTCACAGCTTGTGTCATCTTTTTTTTCTTTTTATTTACTTTTCTTGCTAAAAAAACAAAATGTATATCCTCAGATTGAAATTGATAGACAATAATTACAGTAGAAAGGAATAACAAGTTGAACGATATCATTTTTCAAATTCTCTAAATATAACGCATTTTTGGAATGTGACGTATGAATCAGATTATTCAAACATGTCTTTCACACTATCAATTCACAATTGGGATGGGGAGGGGGGAGGTTTTCGTTTATTCATAAAATGATTCTTAAAGATACACTTAGCTAGAAATATATTTATAGCTAGAAATATTATTCTCTAAAATTATAGAAATGTTATTTTTTATATATTTTACAATTCAATAAACGTACACTTTAGGCAAAGAGGGACTAGAAAATAGAAAAATTATGAAAAAATCCAATGTAAAAAACGGACAGCTATATCATTTCAAAAAGATACAAAAGATACCTATGCTGTTGAAATCGAAAACCCAATAGAAAATAAAGTTTAGTAAAAATTGAACAGAACATGTGTAGCAATTGATGTGAAAGAAAACTTATGATTATTCTTCTTTATCAAAACTAAGCTCTTTATAAAACCACCAAAAAAATGTTTAAAAGTGTCTAATCGTAATAAATTATGTACAGAGTAAAACAAACTTTTAAACCTTGCAAAATGGTGTAGGCTTTTAAATAGTATTTTAAAATACTGTACATCAATAGGATACCCAAAGTTTAACAGTTCGAGTGTCTCATAAGTTATCAAAAGATTGAGCCTTGGCTTTGAATGCTGCTTTTCTTGCCCTAGCTTCTTCCAACTCTTTTTTACGATCTTCCTGCTCTTTTCTGATTTCATCTTCAAATTTGCTTGAAGCATTCACTTGTTTTGCTTTGGCTTCAAAGAAATCCTTTGCACCTGTAAAATAAGATGAAAATTTTAATTGGGAAAAAGAACAATCAAAATTCTACTTAAATTAGGGAATAAAATTCATTTGTGATTAGGGTTTTTAAATAGCAACTAAATTTGTTGCTAATGGAAACTAAATTTAACCTTAATTACATTCCTTCATTTTCTGATAGGTCTTTATAACTTTCAAATGAAAATTGTCTTCAACAAAACAATGAAAATTAGTTCCAATGAGGATAAGTACTGCTGAATATGATCATACGATCATCCTTGATCATAATTGCAATAAGGCTTCCAAGTATAAAAATTTTTTATTTCAAAACATTACCTCCAACGCCAGTTTGATCAACATCAATTTCAGATAGCTGTGCCAACTGACTCAGGCCTTCACATTGTAATTCCCCTAATGCAGCTTTTCTGAAGATTAAAAGAAACTAAAAAGAAAAGAAAAGCAAAATCAGTTGAAGTAAAACAATATTAATTGTTATGCATTC
Source organism: Clytia hemisphaerica (assembly GCF_902728285.1). Taxonomy (NCBI): domain Eukaryota; kingdom Metazoa; phylum Cnidaria; class Hydrozoa; order Leptothecata; family Clytiidae; genus Clytia; species Clytia hemisphaerica. Next base: position 442,491 of record NW_027103358.1, read on the forward strand.
ACATCACCTCCTTAATGAAAAAATAGTTTAGCAGTTCAATAGAAAGATGTACGTCAAAAATTGGACAATAGAGGCGTTTTTTGAGGCACACCCGGTATAAAACAGTGATAAAATGATTGTAAGTTTATCTAAGTGAACATAATTAATTTTGTATATAAAAATGATATAGTCTTGAAATATACCTAGCCAAAACAAGACAAACCCACTCTGCAACAATGTTGTTCACATAATTTTTTAATTGTTAAGGTTTTTCTTTTGATACGTGGCCTATAGACATCTAGTTAAAGGGTTAGTTCTTAGTTTTGAAGAAAATAGACTTGTTGTAAATTTTAACATACTTCTCGGAAACTAATTTGCCCATCAAGATCTTCATCTACTTCTTTTATCATGGCTTTTAAGCCAAGGAAAGTTTGTGGTGCTTCCAGTTTTTCCATCATTAATTGAAGTTCATGTTGATCAATGAAGTTACTTTTGTCAATATCATATCTAAAAGAATAAAATATATAAAATACTCTTAAGACAATATTCTGTTGGTGCAAACTACTTTAGACGTACAAACGCGAGAGCAGAAACTTTTGCAATTTTTGCAATATTTTGTCTTTTTTGCGAAAGTTAATGTCTTTGAAAATTCTAAACAGGGCAATTCTCGAAAGTTTATACTCGCGAAAAATTCTCAAAAAAGTATCAAATAATAAATATCAAATTATCGGCATATTATTATCCTTTAATGCCTTTTAATAGCCGAAGTGCAACTGTTTTTAGCGGATTTAAGGAATAGTTTCGCTCGCGAAAAATATTTCATCCTCAAATTCGCAAAAGTAAATGTCGTAAATTTTGCAATTTTTCAACCTCGCAAAAGATTCTGCTCACGAAAGTTGGTACACCTAAAGTAATGCTATAATAGCTCTCATGACCACTCAATTTATGGATCAGTTAATTAAGAGTTCTTGATGAATGAATTTGTTTATTTATCTTTAGTTGAGAAAATTGTCACGCTCTAAGCATACTTTGACAACAATAAATTAGCATACTATGACCTCTTAGTATACTACAATGTAATATTGCACAAGTCAAATAGTTTTGTATAATAAGAGGTAGTATATTCTGTCTGTGGTCTTAATATCATAGTGGGCAACACCCCTCCAACCCCCACCTGAAAAAGGTCACCCCACCTACATAGGGTTACCCCCACCTGAAATTTCATATCAGCCCAACCCCCACCTTTTTCAGCAACCCCACCTAAATTTGTAAAATCTTCGAACCCCCACCTGAAAATTCAGTTTATCCTTTTTTCCTTTAGGAAACATATGTCATAGGTAATGGATATAAAGAGATGTGCTTTGTTTGAACACTCACTCATTAAAATTAGTCATTTGTTTATATTTTTATCTAGTATAGTATGTGGAAAGTTGAAAAAGACAAAAAAGTACAAAATCAAACGAAGTTAAATACAGAAAACTTGACAACCCCCACCTCAAAAATGTTACCCCCACCTACATAGGGTTACCCCCACCTGAAATTTCTCATCAACCCAACCCCCACCTATTTTTAAAAATCTGAAAATCCTCAACCCCCCCAGAATCCAGGGGGGGTGCCCACTATGAATATGCTTACAGTTAATTATTAATAATAATTTTAAATATAAAACATCATTTTGCAGTGCTATTCCGAGAAGAATAATTTACTACCATCCGAATAAGGATTATTCCTGCACCTTCAATGCTGATTTTTCATCCTAGTTTCATCTAATTTCATGGTTATTTGCAGTGCTTGTTCTAAGAGATGACAAAAAAGGATTCCTAGGAGGAAAGTACAGCAGAATTAGGACAAAAGAGAGAACTTCAAAAACATTTTCCCAAAAAGTAATAAGATGGGGAGGGTTGGGGCTGGAATATGGGCCCTCCCCACTGGGAGTAGGAATTCCTCCTTTTTCAAGTTGGAACGCTTATCGCTGTCCAGACACCACTGGTTCTGTGCAAACGAGACACAGATACCATGATGCATAGTGGTGACACTCGAACTGTGCAGAAGAGCTAATAGCTCGTCCCAGATGCAGAAGGGGATGAGTGACACCACACACCACCATGGCTGGCATATCATCCACACTTTTGTATCAGAGTAGTAATTCGAAGGTATGTTCACTTGCCAAGTGAACCCTAATACTACAGTGGGAATTGACCACTACACCACTAAGCCCCGGAATATGGATGTCCTGTCCATTAATTAGCAGGTGGGGGATGCTTATTAAGTACCCAAGAGTACACTTTGATATAATGCCAATTAAGTTTTATATTACAGTAATGATATCTTTTTGTATTAGTTTTGTATATTTTCCTATGAAATCTATCTAAGGCCGATGGAATTGGATTTCAACTAAGATCCACTTTCTGAATAAACCTTTTCGCCTTTTCATCCGCCATATTGAATTGTATGTAAAAATACTGTCAACTGCTCTAACTTGGAACTATCTGACAAAACATGGGACGGCAATTCGGCCACCATTTCACTAAACCTCCAAAGTCATTTGATTTGAGCTAATGAACGGCGTATTAAAAAACACATGATTTCTCTTTTGCACTGAGTAGACTTTTAAATTGAAATATGAAAAAAATCTGTAGTGGAACACACGCGAATGTCTGGAACAAAAAAGACCAAAATTAGTGGCAAAACAATGAAGCGTTTGACGTGACTTGCGCCGCAAGTTACAACACTCATTATTTGTTAATGCCATCAGGTAATAGGCAGTTAGGCAGCAGGACATGCTATCAGTGAAAGTTATCATGACATGTTATGACAGAAAGTATGATTTATTAAACATGGTGAAGTTATCAAAACAAATTTGTTGTCAAAAGAGATTTGACAGTAAGTGAAAATACAGGCCATATATCAACAGTCCCGTTTCGACCAATTGTCCCAAGTTGGAGCAGTTGACAGGAACAAAAAAGCCATGGTTGGATTTAGTTGAAAAATATGTCTCACAAACAAAATTTTCTCTCTTGTGCAGGCGAAGGTAAAATAATGACAACTTATATAAAAAATTGCAAATTATGAAAACATCGTGCAGCAGGTTTTTGAACACAAAATTAAATTCCATCGGCATTACCACAAAAAATTTGACATAATTTTTTCGCATACTAAGGTTGATTTATCAATGGTTTTAGTTTTTTCAGGGTTTATTTCTAGAAATATATAGGCAGTAGATAACTGTTATACTGATCTTAGAAAGATTCTTTTACTAAATACTTGTATATAGTATAGTATATTAGTAATACTTGATAATATAGTGAAAAGTTTAGACATTAGCAGACAGTGTCAATCAAACAAATGGAATGCTGAATCAATTGAACGCAATTGAACACAATCGACTAATTGTAATTCGATTGTTCAATGCAGTTGAATCGCAATTGAATATTACCCAGAATTTGCAATTCGATTGCTTTAATTACGTTTCATTGTATTTGATTATGTTCGATTGCCTTTGATTATGTTTGATTGCGTTCAATTGATTCAATTGCATTAGATTTTTTCGCTTTCGTGCGGTACTTAAGTCCTCAGCCGCCCAAGCTAAAAAGTGAAATTTTTGTTTGAAGTTGTTTGATTGACACCGTCTGGACATTGCATGCTGACAATTCGTGTAAAATTGATCCACCTTCTACAAGAAATAGTTTTACATGTGTGATAGGATTACACCCAAGTTTTCCTGCTCCATTGTGTCCACAGAAAATATGTTTTTTTTTGAGAAGTGATGTGAAAAAGAAGCTATTTTTTAATGTATGGAATACCGTAAGTTGGTTTAATATCGACATCCCTTGTTTAATTCTGACACCCTTCTTTAGAGCGCCCCAAGGCAAAAACACTCAACTTTGGATTGAGATCCATAAAATATCTATCAATCACTTTTAATTTGGAACCAACTATTATTACATACAAAGACTGATCTTAGACCATTATCTGAAAATACGATCAAAAAGAAGGTTTAGAGACTTCCTTCACATCTAATCCTCTCGCATACCTTGAAAATGAAAGTTCATCTCTACAAAACCTTGAAATTCACATACAATGACAATTAATATTTTTCAGGTTTTTCAATAGTTGATGTCATATTTTTTTGTATGCATTGTTATTATTTTTTCCTTTTTTTATTGTTAATTTATGGTTAGGTATGTAAACATTGTTTTTATTCTGATTGTTAATGTTTAAATAATTAATAACCCTTAAGATACCTCCCATAATGATATTCGACATGACCAGCTCACGCGACCAGGTGTTCATTCCATTTGATTAGACGGTACGTCTATTGGATGGACTCCTGGCCTGCATTCCTCCCCTAATTTATACAAACTTAAAATATGTAAATTTTTAATGATATGCAGGCGAATAAATTACTTTGAATTGAAAAAAAAATTGAATTGAATTGAATTGAATTGAATTGAAAAAAGAGAATGGAATAATATGAAAGCTTGAATTGCTGATTGAAAAAGAATTATTCTTCTCTGACCACTATAAGCAAAGAAAAACTGTTTCAACCTTTCTGTAAATTTCAGCTGATGAAAAGGGTGTCGGAATTAGAGGAGGGGTGTCCCAGTGTGGAATCCATGCAAAAGCCACGCCGAAGATATTTTGAGGATCAAGAGGGTTACACCCAATTGAGGACATTCTCACGCCGAATATATTCGGCGTACTGTCCACTGTGCATGAATTCCAGACTGGCACCAAGTTACGGTACTTGAGCTAGAGAAATAAGAAACTAATGGTGTTTTTGTCTGAGTCATAAAGAGGTAGAACATAAATACTTACTTATGAAACATATTTTCAAAGTCTTTGATCTGTTTCCTTGTAAACTCTTCAAACTCTGTGTAAACATTTTTTGGTGTGCTTCTCATGACAGCCCCTTCTTCTCCCTCGTTTACAGCATTTCTGTGAGCTAATTTCTTCGCCAATTCATTTTCAGCCATTTTTATATGGTAGGTTTACTAAAAAAAATCGAATCTGATTTAACCTAAAATGATAAAAGATGACAAAAGCACAGTACTACCTCAACATGTCAAACAGGTGTTTCGTTTGAAACCATAAAAATGTTTGTTTTCAGGAACGCCGCCTCACGCTCAAAGTCGTGAGTTCGTTCCAGGCTGGCCGATCAGGAAGAAAAATAAACACTTCTATTATAAAAGAAAAGAAAACATAATTTTTCTCGACATACTAACTAACTCCAAATATTTATAAATAAATGGACTCTAATGAAGTCTAATGAAGTCTAAAGAAATTTGGGAAACTACAATCATAAAATATGAAAAACATTTATTGAAAATAATTTTAATTTTTTGATTTCTTTCAAGCAAAAGATGTCGAGATTTAGATATGAAGGCCAACTCAAGTTAACGAGGTTCCCGCGCAATCGACGCGAGCGCAGTTGATTATTCCTCAGCAGCAATGCTAAGTAAGAAGCATAAAAATACCAACTCGGCCACCATACAGCTCAAATAACGAAAGCAGCCGGCGAGGCGACCTTTTCCGATGTGTTCTGAGAGTATGTTTCAGCTAGGAATTTTGATCTGTTCTGATAAGATCTTCGAAAATTAATCAGCTGTGTTCTGATGAGACAGGGGTATAATCAAGGTCATCAAACGTGTTCTTGTTGTCTAGGTAACCCTAGAAAGTTTCAGAACACATCTTACGTGGAGGACAAAATAAATATCTTACAAGTTTATCTTTGCAAAATGTTTTTCCTAGATTTTAGACCCATTTTAGAACACATCTAACAATAAAGTAGTAATAAGTTTGGGGAGACAATAAATATAGTGCGATAAAGGTCGAAAGCATCCAACGAGGACCTTTTTTTAAATATCTGTTTCCCAGACATAGCCTTCCTGGAAAATTTGATCTGTTGGCCGAATATTTCAAAAATCTTATTCCTAGAAATGAAGATCTGTTTCTCCGCAAATCCTAAATTTTTAATCTCAAAGTATCTTTCCTAGAAAATTTGATCTGTTTCCACAATTTTCAGAATTAAAATTTTGATCTGTTTTCCCAAATAGGATGTTTCCAATGCAATATCATCTTTTTTTGGAAACAGATATCTGTTTCCCAATTTATTATGTCATCATGACGTCATCAGCTGGAGCGGGGAAACAGATAGTTTTAAGGAAAAGGTCTCTCCTAGAAAATCGGATCTGTTTCCCCATTTTTCAAAAAAAGCTCTCTCCTGGAAAAGGGAAACAGATATTTCAGGGAAATGAGCTCGTTGGCTGCTTCTGAAAGGTTTCCTAGAAATCAGAACACATCATTTGTATAAGAAAACTGAAGGTCATAACATTGGTCTCCTAGAAGATAAGACCACATATCCCGGGGGGGGGGGGGCAGTCGGATTTTGCACCGACGGTATGTGCGGGCTAAAAATTGGCGTTCAAAATCGCACCCTTACAGTGCAGTGTTTTTTCCCGAAAAATACACCCTTACAGTGCATTTTTCGCCAAGTTGAATACCCTTACAGTGCAGTCTAACTTTTTTCCCTGAAGTGATTGAAATGGGTCAAACAAAGATTTCGTTTGTGAATTTAGGTGTGATTCTTCTTACAGTATATTTTTTATGTAATTTTGCATCTAAAAAGGGATCCAATACGTACTTGATTCAATATTTAAAAAGAATTAGGTAAAGGGGATTAAATCCCTTAAAAAAACTTTGACTCAACAATTTCATTTTTGTTAGAATTTAGAAATTCGTACCCTTACAGTGCAGGCGGCAAAAAACCCACCCTTACAGTGCATTTCGGATGCCTTTAAAAACACACCCTTAGTGCCCGCACATACCCGTCAGTCATTTTGCTTGGCTGCCCCCCCCCCCCCGGCCACATATTTCTAAAAAATCTCTCCGCCGGCTGCTTCTGAAATAAATATCGATTCAATATTTTCTCTGATGAAAACTTGGCCTCTAGAATCTCAAGTAAAAATTCGGCATTTTTGTGGAACCTTTTAACATCGCTGGGAAGAATTGACAATTGAAAATGGTAGAATGCTTTATAAAAATGGAATTGTTAGGTTCATTCGCCAAATTCCACGATGATATGGCTATGGGGTGGTATTCTTACCATATTCTTATTTCTTTGGGCAATTTCATCATAGATATAAAGTATATTCTTATAAAAAGATTTAGATCACGTTTAGGTGCTAACCTAAGAATTCTAGGTTTATATTTCCCAAAAGGTTAAGAATATTCATGGATTGGATATGGAAAAACACCATTTCTATAAAAAAGCGTGTACCCCCTTCAGTTCAGAATTTAACCGATTGAACATTAAACTTTATCCTCAAATTCCTTTAAAAAGGTGGAGTACTGAATGCCCGTGGGGGGGGGGGGTACTAGGGTTGGTGAGGGGTATGTGCGGACGGGACCTCCGAAAACCGACCCTTAGAGAGACTGATTTTTGCTGAAAAGGTGACCCTTAGAGAGACTTTTTGATTTTTTTTTTTGATTTTGAAAAAAGTCATACCCTTAGAGAGACTTTATTACAATTTTTTCTCTGGAAATCAAAAAATTTCCTAAAAATCCAGAATTTTCCGACCCTTAGAGAGACTAATTTAAAACTTTCTGATTTTTCCCACCCTTAGAGAGACTTTGAAAGGTGAAAAAACCGACCCTTACCGTCCGCACATACCCATCATCCATTTTTGCCTAAGAAAAGGTTCAACTTGTTTGGTCTACCATCGTCCGGGGTGATATCGAAAATGAGCAGTCGATATCTATAAAATGTTCCAGACGGACTTGCGTAATATATAGCCTATGGTAGTCAAGTCCACTCCAACCTTCTCGTGGTGGGGCTGTTTAAACCGATAGGAGTGGGAGAAAGGCGGGTCAACTGGCGCCATAACCAGTGCTCCGGGCAGGATAAGCTCGTTAGCGTTGCCAGCAGTTATCCTAGGAGAAGGAAAATCTCTGATTTCAAAACCCGGGTAGGATGAGCTCGTTAGTGTTGCCAGCAGTTATCCTAGGAGAAGGAAAATCTCTGATTTCAAAACCCGGGCAGGATAAGCTCGTTAGTGTTGCCAGCAGTTATCCTAGGAGAAGGAAAATCTCTGGTTTCAAAACTCGGGTAGGATGCGCTCGTTAGTGTTGCCAGCAGTTATCCTAGGAGAAGGAAAATCTCTGATTTCAAAACCCGGGTAGGATGCGCTCGTTAGTGTTACCAGCAGTTATCCTAGGAGAAGGAAAATCTCTGATTTCAAAACCAAACAACTTCTATCTCTTGGGGGTAGTCGTAGTGTCAAAGGCAGGTGTCAACATATCGACTTTGTTCACATTGCAGCTCCTTTGGTGCACTGCTCTGAGACAGAGCACTCCAAGGCAACGACAGATCCGGCCAATCATCGTTGCATCTCATGGCTACAAGAAAACATGATGTCTCAAAACAGCACCAGGGTTGAAGCCCCTGAATTATCTCGTTCTATACTCATGTCTGATCGTGTCCAAAGGACTCGTAATGAAGTTGATATCCAAAACCCCTTTGGGAGGGTAAAGACTGATGTCAGAAAGAGAAAAGGACTCTTAAAACAAACCTCTTATGTGTTTATTGGTCAGCTCAACTGTCGCACCCTCAACTCTTTGTCTGCAAAAAAAGAGCTATCAATTATGGCCCTCAAATACAAAATCTCAATCTGTGCTGTACAAGAACATAGAATAATGCACTCCGCTGGTGACCCGCCTATATGCACCAACACTATAGGTCCATATACGCTCTTTACAGCCTCAGCTTGGAAGTCTTCAGTTAACGCGACAATTGGCGGTGTTGGGATTCTAGTCACTTCTCAGTCTAATACACTTCTCAGTCTAATACAATCAATCGACAAGATTTCGGATCGCATTGTGTCTATCACATTTAAAGGCAACCCAAAAACAACAATCATCTCCTGCTATTCGCCTCATTCTGGCCACTCTGATCTTGAAGTCGAACAGTTCTTTGAACCCCTCACGAACCATCTAATATCTATTCCTCGTCACTCTTTCGTATCCGTTTGTGGTGATTTCAATGCCCATCTCAAAGGAGCTTTTTCGTACCATTCAGAAAACAACAGGAACGGTTCGTATCTACAGGACTTCATGAACGAATGCAATCTTCTCGCGTCTAATACTTGCTTTCAAAAGAGGAAAACTAGCCTCTGGACATGGAAATCACCTTCCAACCAGTTATCACAAATTGACTATATTCTATGCCGAAAGCGCTGGAGAAATAGCATCCACGACTGCCAAGCCCACTCATCATCCGATCCCGTTGGATCAGATCATCGCATCGTCGTTAGCAAATGCAAATTGAACCTTCGCTCTACCAAGAAGAAACCTTTAAATAGACTCAACTGGAATATACTAGAAAACCCCACCATTGCCACAGCTGTTAAAAATGAAATTCAAACCAAATGGACTGAATGTACCACAAAAGATTATAAGCACTTCTCAGAAATCGGTATGGCTGCTTGTATGAACCACCTACCAGTCAAGAAAAAGACCAAGGACAGTGAACCCATATCAATAACAAACGCACGCAGACAGGTCTTACACTCCAAAGTTACCGACCTTCAGAGGAACCAGACCAATCTGAAAAACGTTTATGTCCGAGAAGAAGAAAGAAGGATAACTCATATACTCAACCAGGCAAACAAATCAGAATCTACTGATGGTCTAAGAAATGCTTGGAAACTTGTCAAGGAGTTAAGCGGGAAGAAAAAAGCAGCATCTATCTCTATCAAAAGTGACGACCCAAAAAAGTCGTGGAAAGATCATTTTGAAACCCTTCTAAACAATATTCCTGAAAACGTAAATGGTGAGGCCAATGAAATTGATCCAGTGTTCCAATTGAACGAGGAAATCAATATTCATGACTTTACTCTTGAGGAAGTCAACAAGGCACTTAAACAGATGAAAAACGGAAAAGCTGCTGGACTTGATGGTTTACCTCTGGAATTCTGGAAACTTGATTCTCTCAGTACCGTTCTTCTACACTTCTGCAATGCAACCCTAAACGGTGAGCGCCCAGATGAATGGGGCCTATCCTGTATTGTACCTGTGCCCAAAAAGGGTGATTTAACCAAAGTTGACAACTATCGCGGTATTAGTCTAACTCAAGTTGCTGCCAAACTCTACAACAGACTAATATTAAACAGAATTCGCCCTGAGATTGATCAAAAGCTTCGTTTCAATCAAAATGGTTTTCGTCCGTCCCCGATCGACATCATCACAAGTTCTTGCCCTTCGGCGCCTTGTAGAAGAAGTCAACAACCATAAAGTTGAAGCTGTATTAACATTCATCGACTTTAAAAAGGCGTTTGATAGTGTTAACAGAGAGTCAATGTTCAAAATCCTCCTAGCCTACGGCATTCCAGATAAGCCTGTTAACGCAATCCAGATTATGTATACCAACAACAGAGCCAATGTAATGACATCTGAAGGAGAAACCGAATTCTTTGATGTCGTAACTGGTGTGCTTCAAGGTGATCCATTAGCACCTTACCTTTTTATTATTGTGCTCGATTATGCTCTGAGGACAGCCATTACTTCTGAAGATGGATTCACTATTGAAAAACGCAGAAGTAGACGACATCATACCGAGAAATTAGCAGATCTTGACTTTGCAGACGATATATCTCTTCTAAATGAAACAGTAGTCGAAGCTGAAAACCTCCTACACAAGCTAGAGATATCAACTCAATCTATCGGTCTCTTTCTCAACGCTAAGAAAACCAAATATATGCACATCAACCCTACAACAAGCGATGGCATCCAATCTGTTAATGGTATCGCCCTGGAAAAGGTTGACGATTTCAAATACCTCGGAGCTTACACAAACTCTAACCATGACATAGAGATAAGACTTGCCCAAGCTTGGTCGGCACTTAATTCACTTGAGAAAATCTGGAAATCAGAAGCTTCACTCAGTATAAAAGTGCAACTCTTCAAGTCAACTGTCGAGTCCATCCTCCTATACTCCTGTGAATCATGGTCACTAACGTCTACTCTGACAAAGAAACTAGACGGAGCGTATACGAGAATGCTGAGAAAAGTCAAAAACATCCAGTCTAATGCCCACATTACTAACAAAGTGTTGTACGGTAAGCTGCACCGATTGAGCAGTCTTATCCAGAAAAGAAGATTGCAGTTAGCAGGTCACGTCATCAGTGGAAATGAGCCGGCATCTAAACTTCTTCTTTGGCAGAGAGGTCGTCCACACAAGACACTACTCAAAGTCTTAGAACAAGACACTGGACTTGACAAAAGGCGAGATGGTTCGTTTGGCGCACAACAGGGTCAGATAGAAAGACATGGTCATGTCATCACTTTCAAGTGGATGATTTATGTATGTATGTATGTAAGGTTCAACATCCTTTTGAACTAGTATATAATCGAGTATAAAGGCTTGCAGTTTGAGAGTTAGACACATGTCTTTATTTTGACCATTTTGTGAATACTTATGACCATTTTCCTAAGAAATAACTTGTTCTTCACATTTTGGCCATCGAAGCCTACTGTTCTTATATAGCTTGTTCTTATGATAAAAATAACGTGTAACATTATTAGAAGGGTATTTTTTTACACTCTTTGAAAAAGCGTTTGTCCCTTGGAAGTGGACAGGAGCTATAACGAAAAGTCTTGGACCTATTCTTGACGCAGGATTTTCGGGTTTTAAGTGTTGTTAGCACAGTGAGTGTTGAGTTTAAAATGAACGAAGGTTCTTTTAAATAAATATTAACTGGCATTAAAGAAGCACCAATAATGCGTATTATTTTCAACAACCAGTGGTATATAATTAGGATAAAAAGACACAAAATTATAAAAACTTTGTCTCCCGATATGTCATGCGCGAAAAATCAATTGCGAAAATTTATCCCACATAAAGATTACTAAAGATTTTGATTTTTAGGATTTTAAGAGAAATCGTCTCAACCACAGATATTTTGCTTTTTTCACCACGCAGTGATCAACCAACGTGCTCATTAATCGGTTTAATTAGTGTTTTGTTTCTCTTGTTTCCGAAGATTAGACAATCAGAATGCCGAAAATGTGCAGAAGGGCTGAACTACACTACACATGAACAACTAAGGCTGAAATACACATTCAAGGTTGCTCGAATATAAACAAGCTCAAAGAAAAAGTAGTCTATAATCTATATAAAAAATGGAGGAATGAAAGAAAATGGAGGAAGAGATCAAAACAAGGATTGATTGTTATCGAGCGAAACAACGAAAAGCAAACCGAATGCCAATCGAAGAAAATACGTCATTAGAAATTGAAAAGAGCGAAGAAATCAGTGAAAATGAGCAAGCAGAGACTAGATTTAATTCGGCATACCGGATAAGTGGGATGGGGGAACCTGGGAACCTAAAGTGGGAACCTAAATGAACACCGGAAAAGTGGGATGGGGGAACCTAAGTGGGAACCTAAATGAACACCGGAAAAGTGGGATGGGGGAACCTAAGTGGGAACCTAAATGAACACCGGAAAAGTGGGATGGGGGAACCTAAGTGGGAACCTAAATGAACACCGGAAAAGTGGGATGGGGGAACCTAAGTGGGAACCTAAATGAACACCGGAAAAGTGGGATGGGGGAACCTAAGTGGGAACCTAAATGAACACCGGAAAAGTGGGATGGGGGAACCTAAGTGGGAACCTAAGTTGTTTAATTATTAATAGAATTGAAATATTTTTCTTTAGAAACAAATACATAAGCGAAAAATAAGACTTGCTCGATAGCAAGTCTTATCGTAGTTTAAGAAGAATTCCTTTATGTTTAAATAAATAGGTCTATTGAAAATGGCGATTTGTGTTTACTTTTCAAATTTTGAAAATTTTGAAAAGATGTGCCCATATTTTTTACCTGAAAAGTGGGATGGGGGAACCCGGGAACCTAAAGTGGGAACCTAATTTTTTATTATTATTATTTTTCTTTAAAAACAAATACATAAAGATAAGAAAGATATTATATGCAAGGAAAGAAAAAACCTTTTATCATAATAAGAACACCAGTTATTTACTTTTTACATTACGGTTCGCAAACAATAATGTTGAAAATAAAACAAAGGGAATTTATTTATTCAATTAGCTCAAAAAAGCATGTTTATTTATCAGCAGTTTTATAGTGCATCTTTTTGAAAGGTTCTTTTTAGTAAATTGACTTAATTGACTTTAAACTTTAAACTTTAAACCGTCATATCTTCAAATCTAGAAGGAATTAGAAGTTCGTTCATAGCTCGATGGATAACTTAGACCTTCTTCTTTCTTTTGCACGGATCTAATTTGCTTGAATACAGAATCTAGTAAAACATTATTTACGATCTAGTTTTTGTTCACTCTTGATGCAATACACATTGTTTTTTATTAGCAGCTCCAATTTTCGGGTCAGGGCTGGGGTCGCTTAGCATTTAACGGATTCTAGCTCGTTTTTCTTTCTGTACCAACCAAACAGTACAGCGTGTGAATACACTTCATTAATTAAAAATGTTTGATAGTAAAATAGAACATATTGCACGGCTTGCCACGTTTCAATACACATAAGCATAGATCCTCGGGGGGGGGGGGCACTCAAGGTAAACGACCTACCGTACGTGCGGCCCTTTTTTCCAAGCTTCCCAAAGTACACTGTAAGGGTGGAAATTAGCAAAAATGAGAATAAGTGCACTCTAAGGGTTTAAAATTTGGTCAAAGCCAGTCCGGCTTTTAGAATTTCATCCGAACAAGTGTCATGTTTTAACACTGGGTAAATTTTGGAACATCAAATATGTCCATCCCTATCAGGATCTGTTCTAGAACATGTTGACCAAAAAAAAGATCTAGGAGTGATAATCGATAGTGACCTGACCTTTGAAGCCCATATATTCAGTAAAATCAAGAAAGCTAACTCTATCGTTGGCTTGATTAGCAGGAGCTTCGAATTTCTCTCACCAGATATGTTTCGAACGCTTTTCATTGCATTTGTCAGACCCCATTTGGAATATGCACATGTAGTATGGTCTCCAAGGCTAATCAAACATATCAATGCAATCGAGGGCGTCCAACGAAGAGCTACAAGGCTAGTTAGTTGCTATAGAAACTACTCATACGAAGATCGGCTACGACTCATCAATCTACCTAGCCTAAAGACCAGGCGGCAAGTTGGTGATATGGTGGAAGTTTTCAAGAACCTCCACATTTATGACGAGTCTATAAGATCAGAGAAATTTACTCCTCGAACACGACCACGACGTCAGCATGATTACGAGCTTCAAAGGAACTTTGCTAATGACGGTATGAGAGGCTACCAAAGCAACTCTCTTTTTTACAGAAGTGTGAAACCTTGGAATGATCTAGAAGAAGATATTGTTGAAGCACCATCCTTACAAGTCTCCAAAGAGCGTTTGATAAAAGAAAGGGAGAAAAAACTTTATAAAATGTAAAATCAAAAGTTCTGTTTCATAGGAGGTCAATAGACGTGCGAAATATATTGCTATAAAAAAAAAAAAAATAAAAAAAAAATAAATAAATAAATAAAAAATTAGGTTCCCACTTTAGGTTCCCCCATCCCACTTTTCCGGTGTTCATTTAGGTTCCCACTTAGGTTCCCCCATCCCACTTTTCCGGTGTTCATTTAGGTTCCCACTTAGGTTCCCCCATCCCACTTTTCTGGTGTTCATTTAGGTTCCCACTTAGGTTCCCCCATCCCACTTTTCCGGTGTTCATTTAGGTTCCCACTTAGGTTCCCCCATCCCACTTTTCAGGTGTTCATTTAGGTTCCCACTTTAGGTTCCCAGGTTCCCCCATCCCACTTATCCGGTATGCCATTTAATTCAGCGTTGTCGACTTTATTATCTGAGAATTGTTGGGAATTAACAACAACAAGGAATGGACGATATAAAGTTCAATTCAAACCTTCGTTAGATTTCAAAGACCGTGTTAATATATTAGAAATCGTTTTAGAAGACATCAGAGAACGTTACTGTGATGTTAAAGCTAATTTCCAACATTCGAAACGTAAATTTAGGAAACGCCATTCGAAGAAAGATCACAATAGTAGTGGAGGGAGACCAAGGAAGAGAATGAAAGGAAATTGAACTGGAAAACTGGTTAATGTTTGTCGTGAACGAAAAACTGACATCAAGTTGAAAGACAATTTAAGCTAGATTTAAAGCCTAAAATATAAAATATCGGAACTGCTATAAACACAGAATCTTAGCATTTTTCAGTTATAGTAATTATAAGGGCAACAACTTAAAAAAATGTACTCTTAGATGTAAAGATTTTTTTTAGATCTTTAGCTATAAAAAGTGTGGTATAACAACAAAAGTACAATAAATATAAATAGAATCTTTTATAAATAATATAAAACTATTTCAAAAATTAGAATTTGATAGGAATTTATTGCTGGTAGTTCCAAAATCTGATAAGTAAAAATAGATCTACTAAAGTGCCATACAAATCAGCTACAGAATACTAAAACTACCCTAACCCTTTAAGTGCTACGGTCTTTTTTTCTCTAAGTTTTTTAAGAAAATCGCTAGTTCAAACTTTAAAGGCTTATATCTCCGGATCTAGAAGGAGTTAGAAGTTCGTTCATAGCTCGTTGGATAGCTTAGAGTCTCCTCTTTTTTTGGGCGGCAGCTGTTAAGGTTAGCTAGTTAAGGGGAATTAAAGCTGGGCACCTGCGCGGACCAGACTAAATGACGGAAAGGTGCCCAGTGGTAAAACTTCAAATCAATTCGCAGGGCCAAATTTGGAGATTCTTTGATCACTCGTTGACCAGAAATGGTGAAAAAAACGGTCAAAATCTCAAAAAAGTGGATCTTTGTTAAATTTTTGCATTCTTTTAACCTTTAGGCTTAAAATCTCGCTGGAAAGACTCACTTTTGAATTTTTTTTTTGCTTGACCATGAAGCCCAATCCAATTCCTACGAGTTGGACCAAAAATGACGATTTCTGCATTACAGGAGGGCTTCGTCCTCCTATATAGCCCATGTCCAATATCGACATTGGCACTTAAAGGGTTAACTACTCCCAAAAAACGAAAACTTCAACTAGAGCAAGCCCATGAAATAGGCGCCATTACAATACTTGAGAGGTAATGGTACATTCCAAGTACATTTCTTATTTCCAATAAGGATTTTGCTATACATAATTTTTATGGTATGCCTACCTAAATTTTGCTAAAATCAATTTTATAAATCAGAATGAAAAACCTCATTATAGAGGCAATTCAGTCTTAGCTTTCTGCAACAATATCTGCTTTTCTCGATATTTTGCGAATGTATAAAGCGCACCTCCAAGGGCGTTCATTGAAACACCACCCAGTGTAAGGGCGGAGGGTGGCACTCCTCCAAAAGTAAAGAAACCAATGATGGACGTTATGACGCCTTTCACAACACCGACAACACTGAAAAGAACAATTAAAGATTAAATAAAATCGAATAAATTAAAAAGACTTCTCAGAATCCATCAAGTGTTCACTGTATTCATTGACGATGAGTATTTTAATCACTTCAGGTTAATCATTTGCATTAAGGGTCCGTCAACATAGTACGTACGTACAAAATTTCAAAAATCGTGTACTCTACTACACGAAGGGAGGTGTACGCAAGCGAACGTATATACACCTATACCCCCTTGTTGGTAAGTACTTTTTCCACTCCCTAACGAAAAGAAATTGAAAAGCAATCGTCTGGATTGGGCCTATATTTCAAAAAGACAACTTAATTAGAAACTTTTTATGTTTTTGCATTGAGAATGAGCAGTCAAAAACACAAAAATGAAATGTATTTGTTTAAGGTCGCTTATTATTTCGCGAGGACAGCAATTCACTCTTTATCTCTTTCACAGAATTTTACATGCAAAAAAATGGGCTACTTTCCCCTCAGTGCGTACGTAGTATGTGAATGTGATCGAATAGTTGAAGGGAAGAATAGTTGAAGGGAAGAAAAGTGGGGCGGGGGTGCATTATAGTGATAGGTGTTGTTCCTAGAAAAACAAGCACTGACCCATACAAGGTAAACATAATTTGTCTTGTTTGTCCAAAGCGCCTTAGAAAGAAAATCTAGAGTAGTCTGATCTCAAATATGACAAAGTGAATGACGGTTCCTAGTTTTTTTACACTCTTCAGGTGAGTAATAAAGCTAAATTAGCCTGAAAACTTTCGAAAAGACAAGCCTCAGGCCAAACTTCAGTGGTCCTAACAAAAATCGTTTATAATTTCACCTGGTCGTAAGAGCAGAATTCATAGTTGCACACAAGAAAAGCGAATAGTTTAACACACATCCCATGGAAACATTGATCATGAACGACATCTACAAAATAAAGGTGTGGAAAAATTTTGAAATTGAAATTTCGCTTTTGTTGGCTCGTCATGGGTAAGGGTAGATTTCTCTGCCACCATCAAAAAGCTGAGTGAGCCGAAAGGTACACCACCTCTACGTGAAAGCTCATTGGCTCAGAAAGAAAACAATCAGAACATTCATCACAAAGGCCTCAGAGTATTTAATATTTTTGTTTATACCTAAACTTTTCTTAGGAAAAGACGAAATAAAGAATTCCTGAAAAGAGAGAATGGATCATTTTAACTTACGTTGAAAGATGAGTCTTTGAATCCTTCGAAGCGAGCGGCTTGAAGCAGAGAACCATTCCACAAAGTATACATCATGAGTGGTAGGATACAATTAATACTGTTCAAATGAAGAACTGAAAGAGCCGATGCACCTTTCTCGATACCGGTCTTTTGAACGTACGTCAAGTAGAAAGATTGCGCCATCACACTCAAAATGGCGTCCACATAACCGTATAATTTGAACTGCAAATCGCCAAAGCCTAAAGTGATTAAAAAGTTTTTTTAATAAAAATTTTAATATTCATGTTTAAAATAATGACATCTTGTTCCCTTCTAAAGAACCCGAGAACTCGCTGTTCTGGACTATAATTACATCAACAATGGAGTTTATGGAAAACTCATAGAGGAACAAAAGTTAAGGAAATTTCGAGTTATTAAAAAAAGATTTATAAGTCATCCTTAACTGAAGCAAGGGACCATAAAACTAATCGAGTTCAAGAAATATTCAAGTCATAGGTTCATAATCACATACCAGCCATAAGAGTGCCAACAACAGTGAAAGCGATTGCGACATAAGTTTTTCGTGAGAGCGTCTTTTTCAATACATATCTTGCCATTAGAAGACTTGCCAATGGCAACATGCGTCGCAGAACATTATATCTGAGAAATGCGAATTGAAGAGAGAAAGTCAGTCAATGTTTTCATTGAATGGAACTTTTGCTTTTCATGGATTATAAAGTTCAATTCTTGATTTTTGATTTTGATTTGATATTGTTGGAACCAGAAATAAAGAAAATCGCAATTTCATGCTAATGCAAAGGTTCTTGCGGAATATGTTCAAACAAAAAAAGGATCCTTTACGAAAGAGGATTAAAGGCCTACTTACATTGGGATGGAAAGTTCTGCTAAAGCAGCCAATGCCAGTGTCGTGTGTAATGCAAAACACAGACTTGGTATCAGGAACTCTTTACCCCTAAAACGAAAACGATATTTTAATCTAAAGCCTAAAATTCAGTCCAAGTCCAGGAAATATTTTCCATAGCGTTTACGAAGTAAATTTTTTGAAGATCTTCTGACCTGAAATCTTTAAAGTGTTTTATCATAGCCCATTGCGAGATATCATTTTCTACCTCTTATAATTGTGTGCCGTTTATTATACCTCTGCCAAGTCCATTGTGGAATGTCGCACATCTTGGTCACCCTGCACAATTCCACCACAATTGACGTCAGCACAACTTGGGCCAGCATCACGATATCCGGATAATGGAATTTGAATGTTGTCAACACAACCTATGGTGAAAAACCCAAACACGATTTTCTCATCACATATTCTCGTTTTTTATAAGAACAAACTATATGAGAACATAAGGAATGAATAGATTTCAAGGTGCTAGAGATTTGAAACTCTTGGATGCGTAATGAAGCCACTTTTTTATTCCCTGGCTACCCCAGCAGCCATAGTTTGTTCTTATAAAAAATGAATCCAAAACGTGTGACCCGTGTAGCTTTCACACAAACGCCAGATTGAAAGTACAGTAGACTCCCGGTTATTCGAAGCTCCAGGGGGGATAAGAATTTAATTCGAATAACCAGAGGGGGTTTTGTTTTTATCTGACATTGCAATGGTCCAGACGGTGTGTCAATCGAAAGCTTTGATTATGTTCAATTGTATTCCATTATGTTTGTTTGAGATTCGAATAAAATAGATAAATACCCTACCAAAGTAGCTCAAACTACTTCTAATGTGCCAAGTATCTCCAATGCTTTAGAATCATGAAGGAAAAAACTATTATAACGCACAAACTCTTACCTTGTTAAGAAAGGACATGGAACCAGAAACCAGGCCATAGAAAAGAGCGGCAAGGAAACCAGGTGCAAAGGATTGAAGCCATGATAGAAGTGTCTTTCTTTTCGACATCCTTGTAAATAACCAATATTATACCAGTGTCACAGAACAGACACCTTATCATAAAGTCTTATTCCATTTTGTTTTATAGTAATTCATACCTCTAAAAAAGAAAATAAGAGAAGTTGATCATTTCAGTTGGGCGTTCTCATGGAGATGATGTAGGTCATTGCTTATTCAATAACTAATCAAATTATATTAATTATGTTTCTATCCATTTAATCCGTTAAGGTCTAGAAAATAACTTGAAATGCCATACAATACATAGATTTCTGATGTTTGGATTGGTATTGTTAGAAAAAAAATCTAATAATTTATAGATAAGCAACGTCCACATCACGACACAACATTTCTGAAGAACAGTTTAAAATATTTGCAATCTTTTCAAACCTAATTTTATCTTCATTTTCAATAGTATTATTAGCACCTTAAACTTTTTAGATAAAAAACACAATTGTGTGTGAAACATAAGAATTAAAAAATCTATTTTGACACCTCCATGAAAATTATAGTTTGCACGTTTCATATAACATAAGTACTGTGGTCAAGAAAATAAAAATCATTATTCATAATAATCTATCTAAATAATACAAAATGGTTCTAAATCTTTTATTTATTAACTAGTTAATTTCAGAAAAAGAATATTAAAAAAGCTGGGAAGACCTAGCATCAAGTTTCATAAAAATAGGAAGACATAATACCTAAGGCGAAAATAAAAAAATTCAGTGTTTCCAGAATGCCTGAATACTAATGTATCAACTGATTACATTCAAAAATAGAACCCCAAAAAGTGAGGTTTTCAATCACAACCACTTTTTAGCCCACATTGTTGACATTCTTGTGGCTGCTGTGTAGTACAAAACTCCATAAAATAAGGAAATTGATGAGCTTTCCAAAAATGTGGCCCTCTTTGAAGTTGAGTGACTCAGTTTTGAAATATTAGATGGCAAAGTGAGGGCAGGTTTTGTGGCTGTATGTCATGTGGCTCACTCAACAGGTTGGCTTATATGTGCTGTCCTGCTTTAAAACTTCAATATTTTTTAACCGTTTTTCTTGAAATTGGTAGTTTAAGGTCCGATAAAGATACTTATGGGTTTAATTTGTGGCTGCAGGGTTTTCAATAGGCTTAAAATGTGGCTTCAATCATACTTCAATCACTAATTTATCAATTTACACATTCCAGGTTGGGTTTTGTTTTCGAAACATGAATATTTGCAAAGCCTAAAGCAAAACAAACACAATCTGACACAATACAGTGTTATTTTAAGAAAGAGTGTACATTTTGTGGCTGCAAATACCATTTTTTGTAACTATAACCTTCTGAGCTGTTACATTAGGTATTAGTTGGCATTTTTAGGGTTGGCTTATGTGCTGTCCTGCTTTAAGACTTGAATATTTTTTAACCGTTTTTCTTGAAATTGGTAGTTTAAGGTCTTAAGATACTTATGGGTTTAATTTGTGGCTGCAGGGTTTTCAATGGGCTTGAAATGTGGCTTCAATCAAAGCATATATGAAAAAAATCGTCAACTTTGAGCCACAATTCTAGCCCAATGACCCAATAATTTTGGTTCCATTTTTGATATTTTGTGGATAAACCCTTTTGCTACGAGTTTCATCTGAAAAAATATTTTACCCATTGAACAAATTTGTGGCTGCTGTTTTATCAACATAGTGTTTTTCTTGATTTGTGCTGCAATTTTGGCCCATTTTACAAAATTTTTTTTTTCAACCTACTTCAACTTACTTTAGAACTAATATTGTGAAGTTTCGTTTGAAAAGAGTTATTTTTAAAAAGGAAATTCAAATTTCTTTTTTTTTGCTGTTTTTGAAAACCTCACACAATTTTTGAATGCCATCAACTACTAACAAACAAAACTTGATTTACAAGCAGGAATATCTAACCAAACGACGTTTGATAGCTTGTACAGTCAACTTGATTTTCTTTATGATGAGCCATATAGAAAAAAAAAATTTTTTTTCATAAAAAAACGCTACATTTTTTTATTTTTGCCTAATATAGTAGGGGGAAATTTGTTCGTTTTTTTGAGGTCGCTCGATTATTTTGGTCAAAGCACTTGTTATACATTTTTGGAAAGCTAAGGTTCCAATTTTTTTTCAGACACTTTGGTGTGATTTTCGGACCTAACTCGAGATATTAACCCTTGAAAACCGTGTTTTTCAGCCAGAAACAGCTGTTTTGTCCAGTTTTGGCGCTTTTTGAAGCTCAATATCTCCAGTTAGGTACAGAAATCACCTATACTTGCAATAATCTCTAATCCTAATTTTTTGACAGCTTTCCAAAAATATACAACAGGTCTCCGTTTTCTCAAGCTAAAATTTTCATTAATTTTTAACCTTATGATTTTTGCCTGAGACCGTCATATTCGTCCGAAAATCACACCAAAGTGTCCGAAAAAAAAGTAATTTTGATTCCCCTACCTTAGCTTTCCAAAAATGTATAACAAGTGCTTTGACCAAAACAATCGAGCGATTTTACAAAATGCCTTCTATTATAAGGAAAATATTTTTTCCCGTTCATTTCATTTGTCAATTATGACTATGACTATGACTACTGATGATGGACGGAATGATTCAAGCAGAGGAATCTGAATTTCGAAATCATTGAATATCAAAATAAAAATCAGCGAAATTTTCCAAGAAAAAAAGTTTCTAAGTTCTAACATTATTTTCATCACATGGAATCATATCAAAAGTTTATAACAGGATATCTATTCAGCTTTCGGTTTTCCAAGAACTTTCTTGCGTTGGCGCAGCATGTATGTAAACAAATGATAGAATCCAGGAATATAGACAGGATATAAGACGTAGCAAAGCCAAACAAAATCGAAACCAAAATTCAATTTGTTTGGTAATCTGATAGAGAACTTTCCTGTCTTGGTAGCATATGGAATGGAATGATAAATGGAAATCAATTCACCTGTGACACCCATTGGGTATAACACTAAGAAAAACGTATAACGACACCATTGCAAAGAATAAGGGACATTATCCATTAATGCATTGGCGTAGAATGAATAGCGTACTATCTCGGTGATGCTCCAAGCAAACAGCAACATAGGGAATCCAATGCTCTCTTTAGCAACCTCGTCTTGCATTAAGAGAGGATCCACAATAAACCAAAGGACAAAGATTCTTGAAGCCACTTGTGGTAAAGTTGTAAATATAGATGATCTGACCAAACCAAATATAGAGTGTAATAACTCTAACAAGGCTGCTGTTTGAGATACTTTGAGCCAGAACTCAACTTCATTGTATAATCCAGAGAAAGAGTTCTTTTCAGATATGTAGATCATTGCTTTTAGAAAGATCAGACCCCAGCCAATGATAAGAGAAACATTGTACAGAATGAGATATACTTTGGTTATTTTCAAATCACCCTTTGGAGGGGACTTCAATGTTTTCTCTGATGTTTCACTAGACATCTTACTGAAATATAAAAATATTTACAAATATGTTATTTAATCTTACGACCGCTGACACTGGCAACTGACGTAATTACGTCAAAAACTGAAGACTGTATATTGTAATTTTTGATAAAAAATAGAGAAAAACCTTTTAGTGCTAAAATCTTAATTTTTCGGTACAGAGGTATCTTAACCCTTTGAGCATCTTCCTTTTCTAGAGGAAGTATCTTAGGGGAAACAAATTAGGGGGTGGTCGAGGTCCCCTTAAAATCTCAAGAAGTCCTATGACCTTGAGAGTTTTCCCAATTTTCCAATGTTTCCTGAAAATTTTTCATATTTTTGAAACAACTACATACCGATAAAAAAACAAGTATTGGGAAGAAAAACTTTTCAGCCAATTTCTTTTTGATTTCATCCACAAACTCCACTGAAAGCATATACAATTTCACTTACTTTCACCTTCGCGCACAAATTTGCAACTTTAAAAGTACAGTTTTGAATTAGCTATGATGAAAAAACTCTTTTTTCATTGGCCAACGTGCTGCCGTTTACTTCAAAATGTTGCAACTTCATAGTGTATTCTTAACTTTTGTTTTGATTAACAATATCAATGCAGGTATGAACAAACTCAATGTTGGCGCAAATAGACAAAAATTCAACGATGACAGGTGAGAAGGTGAGAAGGCGAGACGAACCCGATGGCGGACATGATTGGACAAAATTGTGTTTTTGAAGATGTAGTTAAGTTGGTTTTGAAAAATTTTGGCAGATAAGTGCAAGGGGGAGGGGGTCTGAAACTTATCGGCCCAATGCCAATAAAAAAATTTGAAAGTTTTTTGTCGTGTCGAAGACCCCTAAAATACACGATACCAACACGTGGCAAAAATTTGATTCCATGCCCCAAATATACATCTCAATTGTCACACGTTCTCAAAATTTTTTAAGCAAAGACCTATTTTAGCATTTTCAAAGAATGACAGTTAGGAACACTTGTCAAGTTCCTGTACTCTGGCGCAATCAAAAAATCATAACCACCTTCATAAAAAAATTACGTTTGCGTCTTTTTTTACCGTTTTTTGCCTAGATGATATAGCAAACTTATAAGTATAAGCAGACTGTGCTTTTAATGGGCTGTAAAAAAATTCTGCGTCGGTTAGAAATTTCTCCAATTTTCAACAATGATAGAACACACCTATTTAAACAAAATTAACCAGCGCATTTTTTATCTTTCTAATTCTTAAGCTCTCAAAGTCAAATAGAATTAAGCACATAAAATATTCTTATAATTGTGAAATGCTGTTCGCACCTTGCGCTACGGTCCACTCTGGGGGTTTGTAGGGGTTCGAAATACCGTTTTCCCGTCAAAATTTTTGCTGAATCCCGGAATCCAGAAAATTGAAAAAATAATAACACCGTCACACCGGCTTGTACAGGGCAAAAATGTACCTAAATACTGTCACCGTCTGATTTTAAAATACCGTTTTCCTGTCTCTTTTTACGTCAAATCCCGTAATACTGTACTAAAAAAGGGCCAATCCCGTCACACCGTAAAAGTTCAAACCCCCCCTAAATAAGGAACTCGATAAGGATCTTTGAGGCTGAAATTCTCTGTAAAAATAAGGAGCTCCAGGCTCAGAGCAAAGTGAAGGTTCCTTATTAAAAACAATGTGTATTTGATCCATTCCATTTAGAGATCTATATTATATTTTTACCGTCAACTGCTCTAACTTGGGAAGATCTGACAAAACATGGGACGCCCATTCTGCCACCATTTCACTGAACCTCCAAAGCTATTTGATTTGAGTTAATGAATTGCATATTAAAAAATATACAATTTCTCTTTCGCACCGAGTAGGCTTTTAAATTGAAACATGAAAAAAATTTGTAGTGGAACACACACAAATGTCTGGAACAAAGAAGACCAAATTAGTGGCAAAATAATGGAGCGTTTGACGTCACTCGCACGGTAAGTTACACACTCGTTATATGTTAATCCCATTGGGTGATAGGCGGTTAGGCAGTGGGCGTTCTCTAGAGAACGGTTCTCTATTCTACAATTGGCATCCGGCCATTTTGAATGAAAACAAAAAAGTTAAAAAGGGGGCGCTATAAGTGAAAGTTACCGTGGCATGTTACGACAGAAAGTATGATTGATAAACTTGGTTGAGTTATCATAACAAATTTGTTGTCAAAGAGATTAAACAGTAAGTGAAAATACAGGCCAGATATCCAACAGTCAGTCAGTAAAAAATATCTTTGTCAACAGAGAAATCTGTAATATGGACCTTGATGTATCACTCCGATTGAGTTTGATTGATCGCTCTTGATCACTTCGAATGACTTCAGTGATCAACTCGGCCAATCACTTTGATTGATCTTGATTATACCGTGAGTGGTCCTAAATCCGACAGCACTGCCTTCTTCCGACCCCCCAAATAACAGTTATGAAAAGAATTCTATGTTTACAAACACTCCCTCTCCAAGTTAATCTCAAAACAAATTCAAAACATCTAACAATAGATGGCTATAATGTTAAGATGTCAATAATGTATATAATTAAAAAGTGTGAGTTGTAAAAGAAAAGTAGTTACTTTTGTTGTCATTTATGACGTTGGACATACTATATTGCAATAAAAATCATGTTTCGTATAAGAAGCGATTATTCCTAATTATTTGGTTCGACTGGTTAACTGTATCAAATTTCTCAGTTTAGTTGACACTTTGGTATTTTCGTTGCGTCACAGCAAAAGATTTGTTTTTATTTTAGATTGTATCTGACTTTGAAAGACCACGTCAGATTTAGGCAGGGCTGTCAGATTTAGGACCACTCACAGTATTCAATTGGTTCGACAATCGAATTTTTGATTAACATCCCCCTAACTCAGTCAGGGAAATCCCTCAATTGCGGTATACTGCAATTGCGGTAGTTTTCATTCGTGTTTAGCCTACAAAGGCTTATAACGACTACATATAGTGCTGGTCGACAAAGATAAACAAACATCGACTATAAAAAATCTTACGAGAAGAAAGCTTTTCTTTATTAAAAGAATCTGATCTAGGGAAAAAATATTTTGTCTGTGCGTTAAAAAGATATGATCAATTATGTACAAAAATTGCCTATTTTTTCCTTGAATCTTGAATTCTGATTCTTGAATGTACTGCAATTGCGGTGTATGAAAATTGTAAAATTGACGTTTATACTGCAATTGCAGTAAAAATTTACTACCGCAATTGAGGGATTTCCCTGACTGTAACTGATGGATTTGAGCAACAATCATCAATCATCTAATCAATCCACCCCATGTTAAAATGATTGGCTGGTTTAGCACCAGTTTTCAGAACATCTCATGGCTACCCCCACAAGTGGAAAATTGAAAACCCTGCCCCTGAAATTGCCAAACTTGCTCAAAAATTTTGAAAACCTTGTAAAATTAGGGAAATTTTGAGCTTTTTTGCCCCTGTCCCCTGAGCTGAGATTGAAATTTGATCGAAATCTGCCCTGTCCCTCAAAAAAGAGTCTTGTCTGCCCTGGAGATCTCAACGGTTTCTGCCATTTATTCTGAAAAATGGGGTTTAGATTAGGGCATCTTGATTTAGCAATTCTTTTATTGATAAATAAACTTACCATATTATATACCTGCAAGCTCCCAATCCTGCATCAGCAGCAAACCTTTCACATTGAAAATAGGCTGTCAGGCGACTAAACGGTGAAGGCTTCTTCGTAAAGACGAAAGACATGTATCCCCCCCATGGGGGGGGGCTATACGAAAAGGTACATATATCTTCTTGCTCAGAATTTCCTAGCGATTCTACTGATATAACCGCGTCATGACCGCACCATAATATGGAAAGATAGAGCTCGAGAAAATTATAATTTCATCTTGATTTTATTTGATTTCTAACAGTTTTACAAGAACCAATTTAGTATCATTGCGTTAAGAATTTCTTTTGCTATACATTGGTAAAAATACTGCTCCTTATTCTTAAAAATTGAACTAGTAATCGGCAAAAAAGGAAAAACAAATTTTCATTTTTATCGTCAAATCATGTAGAAACCGTCCGATTTGTATGGCGAGCCGTCTTTTCTGGACTTTCATTTAATGACCTAATCAACGTTTCTACAATGGAATTTTCAATAGAAGTGATCGTTGAACTTTGAGTAATCAGAAAAGCTGTTTTTCCATCTCTTTACATTCCTCTGGAGAAACTACGAACAAGAGACTGGAAAGTACGAAGTAAGTCCAGATCTGTCTTTCGTCTTTACGAAGAAGCCACGACCCGACTAAACTGGGCTATATTTTCATAGCTTGAGGATTTCCGATTTTAAACCAATGAAGCACATTAGCTTTCCCGCATTAGAATAGTTTTACGGGACCGAAAGATTATTGCCTCTTTGTCTGTGCATGCTGTGCATTTCAATATTTCTGACTTTACTTTCACGATACGGTTTTCATATCTCAGCTACGCATGCGCACTCCGGTCTTCGATCTGAGTCATGTTTTTATGGTAGGAAAAAGAGGAAAAAATCCAAGTTAGCTAACTCAAAAAAGGGTTGTGTGAGAAAAAATCCTAGTTGATCCTAACTCGGAAAAACATTTTTTGAAATGAAAATGAAAAATCGAGTTAGACTTAGTAGAGTCAAATGACGTCACAATTTGCACTTTTATGACGTCATAATTTAGCTAGCTCGAAAATCCCTTACTCGAAAATTCCTAACTCGAAGATTCTGGGCCTACGGTTAGATTAGAGTATCGTACATTGAGACATGAGGGTTGTTCGAATCCATGTAGTCTTATCCGTTTGTCTAGGAACTGTGGAACTTAATACCTCTATCTAAATTCCTAAAGTTCTTAAAAAGCTCTATTTTGTTGCATGAATAAAAAGCTCGAATCCAATCTTAGTCTTATCATGGATTTATTATAGATAGAGACTCTGGATAAACATCGAATGAAACAGTGAAGAGCAAAGTATTGTCTTTCTATTGTTTCAGAAAACAATAAATGTACAGGCTTTGTCCGCAAAGGACAACCGCCATGGTGGTTCAAAGAACTAGAATAAAAAGGATTAATGCTCTATTTCTAAAAAGCTCTCTAACTTTTTCTATTCGTACTTTTGCTGGCCAAAATGTTGAAAATAAATGCTAGAATACCAAGCGAATACATTTATGAAATGTGGTGTGAGAAAAACATCATCAGACGAGTAAAATCAAACAAAATGCTTACTCCAGGGGAATAAGGCGTGTTCGTGGAGGTCAAAATTCTTGCAACGTTACAAATCATTTTCATAAGCTCATTTTGGGCTCAAACGAAAGCGTATAACTAAGTAGAATAATATTCAGTCTAGGCAGATGTTTTTTTATTTAGAAATATTGCGTTATTCTAAAAAATCCCCAATTTTGCGCTATTTTGATGACGTCATTAAAATTGAAATTCCAATAACTTTTGATAGAATCATCAAAATAATTTCAAATTTTCACTATAGATGCATTTCAATACAAATTTTCAAAATATTTTAAATTTTTTTTAAAATCTTGATGACGTCATCAAAATGGCGCAAAATTGAGGATGTTTGCGAATTACGCAAAATTTCTAAATAAAAAAACATCTGCCAAGACTGAATCTTATTTTACTTAGTTATACGCTTCGTTTGAGCCCAAAATGAGCTTCTGAAAATGATTTGTAACGTTGCAAGCATTTTCACCCCGCCTTAATCCCCTGGAGTATAATGACACGAAATTTTGAATTGGGAATATCTTTCCAATATTTCTCCAAGAAGAGCTGAGATTGACATAAATTAGACGTGAGCCTCATAGCTCCATTGTGGTATGAAAATTTTTTGGTGGTACGTGGTGATACAGTGGATTTTTTGAGGTTGAAGTTTAAAATTTTCTGGTGTCAATTTCAATATTCAATTTGTTATACCATAGAGGTAATGAAAAATAGATGGAGTAACAACTTTTCTGTAATAGCCAGAGAAGTCATAAAACTCTTTAGAAATTTCTTTCAAATCGGCCTCCTTTGATTACCAATCCTTGATAGCAAAAATCAGTCAAGATATAGATTATAAGAACTAAAATAAAGTTATTCTGTCCAACGAAACCTCGTATTTTTAGGTAAAATGCGAATTTTTTTCGAGTAATAATTTCTTTATAGTTTTAAAAGAAGTTTTTATTTTATCGGGAAACTTTCGAGAAGTAAACTTCTTCAAATTTTGCGAATTCTTTGTTGTTTGTGGAAGGTTCTTTGCTATAAATATCTTTAGATCTAAAATAGCAGCTGCTTCAAAATTTTGATAGAATATAGTTGAAAGATTGGCATTAATAAATATGTAAAAATTTACAAAAATTGCCAAGGATTCCCTGAGCAGCGAACATTTTAAATTCGATGTTCTGTGCTTATTCTTGCAAGGTCTTCTTATGTTTTATAAACAAAACTGTCATCACACAATGAACAAATTAAAAATGTAGCGTGATTTTATTCAAATTCTCTTCGACTCAAGGATTCCCATGAGCGAAAGCAAAATTAATGGCTTTTTCCCAAAGCAACAAAGCAACAGTTTGCTATCAACGATACAATACAATAGAATAGTAGGAGTGGTATCTCCATCTATATTTTTATTACCTCCATGGTTATACAAAGCATGTTTTTGCATCTTTCTGGCAATTTTAAACCGTCATAACGACGACATAAATTAGTAACTAACTAGATGAGTTTGAATCTCAGAGGAGAACTTAAAGTCTCATTTGGGAATTGGGTAAGTGTATTTTGATGAGAAATGCAATAAGAATGCTATGCAGAATCATTTTACTGGTGGAAGGAAGGTGAATAATAATGTCATTACTGCGGACAAGGCTTTGAACATGAGAAATCGGTAAAAATCAGTCAGTTGTTTATCCAGTGTCAATAATAATTCCATGGTCTTATCCTATTGTCTATTATCTGCGCACTTTATTATCATCGGCTTTTATTAAGCTCCATTCATGACATGGATAGATAGCTCAATCGGTTAGAGCAATCTAAGATTGAGATACGAGAGTTCAAATCCAAGCGTAGTCTTATTCTATTGTCTATATCTGCACACTTCAATATTTCTATCAATCAAAATTCTACACCCCTTCTATTACTCTTACTCGGCCATGTTTTGAGCATTGCGAATACGCATCTTTCTGGAAAAAATCAGAAAAAACTAAAGATAAAAATTCAAACCAGTTTTTCTGGCCGGAAAAAAATGTTTTTTGAAAATTGGGCTCGGTCACATTTTAGGTATTGTCATTTTGCATCAGTGTGAAAAATTTCATAAAAAAAACAAAGTACAGCTCAAGAAATTAAAGAAATACTGTCTTTCCGGCAAAAATAAGCTGTTCATGCGATTTTTAAATAGTTCCGGCTTCAAAAATCAATTTTATTGAAAATTGAAACATGCTTGATGGTGGGCATTGCTATCAATAATGTTTTTGAACGAAAAAACAACCAATTATAAGGATATCTTTGTGCCAAAAATCACACCGGGGTACCCGGAGGTAGGTCCAAAAACTCAAGCCCCTTTGGGAAAATTAGAAAGTCCATCTTTTACAATTTACAAAGGAACAAGAGATACTTTTATGGACCTACCTGGTTATGCATTTAACACATATATAATTGATATCTACGTGAGCGTGACCATTAAACAATCATTCAGAACACAAACAGTGACGATCTATTAAAATTAGCCGTTTGTTTCTTATAAAAAAAAAAACGTTTAAAAACCAAAATTTCATGCTGTTGAAATATTCTTTCATATTCAAGACTTCGTGGGCAAAAAAAAACATCGATCTCATCAAAATATTGAGTAATTTGGCTAAACATTGATGTATGCTTATTAATAATGATTCTTATAGATAAAGATGTATTTTTTGAGGCAACAAAATCTTTTTGCAAAAATCTGCTTGAGCCATCTTTTACCTATAATGGTACCCTACTTTGATGCAAAAAAATTGAAAAAAATTAATGATCCAATTTTTCACCCGTTTTTTGGCCCAAATTTGCCAAAAAAATTTCTTATCGAAAATTGGGCTCCGTCACATTCGAGGGTGTTATGCGCAGATATGTAATTTTTGCGCAGATATGTAATTTCTGCGCAGATATGTAATTATTTTGCGCAGATATGTAATTTCTGCGCAAATATGTAATTATTTTGCGCAACTATGTAATTTTGAGCTGCGCAGATATGTAATTAAATTTCTGCGCAGATATGTAAAACACGACCTTTTTGACTTGGTTATTTTTTGAAAAACTAACTAAATTTTAACATTAATTTTTCACATACAAGAATTAATATCTTGAACATTGTTCTTGGACTAAGGCAAACATTTGGCGATTGTTGTTTTTATTATAAGCATCATCTTTATAAGAAACAAGTCAATATCTTTTTATCAAAGTGATATTGGCTTTCGGCGTTTGGTTCTATCAAAGCAACTAGGGGACTGTGCTAATGAGGAAAATTTTGTTTTTCTTGTAAGCATCAACTTTATAAGAACACAATTCATAACTCTTAAACCAATGATTATTAGCTTTCGGTGTTAGGTTTTTTCAAAGCAAATAGAGGATTGTACTTAAGCTAGAAAAATTAATTTTTCTTATAAGCATTAACTTTATAAGAACACAATTCATAACTCTCAAACCAATAGATATTGGCTTTCGGTGATCGGTTCTTTCAAAGCAAACATAGGATAGTGCTGAAGCTAGAAATTTTTTTTTTCTTAAAAGCATCAACTTTATAAGAACACAATTCAAAACTCTCAAACCAATAAATATTGGCTTTCGGTGATCGGTTCTTTCAAAGCAAACATAGGATAGTGCTTAAGCTAGAAAATTTTGTTTTTCTCATGAGCATCAACTTTATAAGAACACAATTCATAACTCCTAAACAATATTTGTTGGCTTTTGTTTGATAAATCAAATCTCTGAAAGCCTATTCCACTTAGAAAAAAACCTTGTTCTTATAAAATTCTAATAAACTAATGTTAGATTTAGCAAAATTCCCTATTTCTTTCGATAGAGCCATTGTGTCATTGTGAATGCCAATTCCACTTCAAAAAAATTAAATTTGTCTCCTTTTAGATGGCTTAAAGTCAAATATTTTGCCTTAGTTTAATTTGTAAGGGGAAAATAAGAAAGACATATAATTTTTTAAAAATCTTTAACAATCAGTGTCAAAATATTCCTGAATTGTGTAACATTCTAGACTTTAAAGTTTGAGCGAGAATCACAACTTCGATAATCCCACTCTATTTCATTGGATAATTCAATCAAATTTAATGACTTTGCTCGTAGATCGAGCCATGAAAAGGAAAAGGGAGTTTTTTTATCATGAATTAGTCAATGTATTGGTAAAGACAACCAATAGAATTTTACTTTATCTCACTGTAATGTAAAGAAATGCAATTCATATCTACAAAATCAATAAAGTTTACATAGGTGTGACTATCTCGAGTCGAGGTTCTATCGAAAATCTCATTTGTACTTTTCTATTAGGTTGTAAAAACTACTGTATTTCTTCGAATAAACGCCTTGGGCGTCTTTTTAATTTTAAGACTTTCAGGAAGGGTGTTAAAGAAAAGGATGTTAATTAAAAATTTTAAAACCTCCCATTGAGGGAGTCTTTTTTCTCAGAGAAGGAGCGTGTATTGGTAGGAATACGGTAATTACCGAAAGGTAAGTACTATTCTACCAAGAGTTATTTGATTCTCATAAAGTAGTTGCTTATAGGAAAAATTAATATGCTCATATTGTGCGCTGTCCCTTGTTTACTTTATAAGAACTAATAAACGAAGGGATTTGATTCTTTATAAAGTATATGCTTATCAGAAGGTAAAAACTAATGACCGAAGGGTATATCACCTTCTATCAAGAGTTATTGATTTGATTCTTACAAAGTAGTTCCTTATAAGAAAATAAATATGATCATATTATGCGCCGTCCCTTATTTACTTTGTAAGAACTAATTACCGAAAGGTATATGACCGTCTATCTAGAGTTATTGATTTAATTCTTATAAAGCTGATGCTTATAACAAAAATAGTCACATCCATTTAAGGCGCTATTCCATTTTTGCTTTGAAAGAACCATTCAACGAAAGCTAAAACTTAGTCGTTGGAAAGTTATGAATAATTTTTCTTATAAAGATGATGCTTTTAAGAAAAATAATTATTTTCATTTTAGGTGCTATTACATGTTTGCTTCGAAAGAACCAATTACCGAAGCTAAAAACTTAGTGGTTGAAAACTTATAGAGAATTTTCTTATAAAGATGATTCTTATAAGAAAAAATAATTACTTTCATTTCAAGCGCTATTCCATGTTTCCTTTGAAAGAACCAATTACCGAAAGCTAAAACTTAGTGGTTGAAAAGTTATAGAGAATTTTCTTATAAAGATGATGCTTATAAGAAAAATAATTACTTTAATTTTAGGCGCTATTCCATGTTTCCTTTGAAAGAACCAATCACCAAAAGCTAAAACTTAGTGGTTGAAAAGTTATAGAGAATTTTCTTATAAAGATGATGCTTATAAGAAAAATAATTAGTTTAATTTAAGGCGCTATTCCATTTTTGCTTTGAAAGAACCAATCACCGAAAGCTAAAAATTGTTGTTATAAGATATTACCTCTTGTATTTGATAGGAATTAGCTAAAATACCTTAAGTCGAAAAAAAGGTAAAAGTAATGGTAAAAGCTATCAAGGGGGTACCATTGATTTTAAAGATCGTGTTTTACATATCTGTGCAAAAATTTAATTACATATTTGCGCAGCTCGAAATTACATAGTTGCGCAAAATAATTACATATTTGCGCAGAAATTACATATCTGCGCAAAATAATTACATATCTGCGCAGAAATTACATACCTGCGCAAAAATTACATATCTGCGCACAACAGAGGGTTTATAGTTATGCATGTTTGTGCAAAAAATCAGAAAAAAACTAATGAGCCAATCTCGAGAAAAGCTGGTAACGAACGAACGAACGAACGAACGAACGAACGAACGAACGAACGAACGAACGAACGAACGAACGAACGAACGAACGAACGAACGAACGAACGAACGAACGAACGAACGAACGTACAACGGTCAATTTATAGGACCTCCACCGGGGTAGGCCCAAAAACTAAAGCCCATTTGGGAATTAAATTGTCTTTTTTATTCTCTTTTCTCTTGACATATTCATTAAAGCAAAGCAACTTTTTATAAGAGCCTTTTAACTCATTATTTATGGTTGATGCTTTCAACTTATTAGAAAATCATTCAGTTTGTGTGTTGAGTTTGTATAAATGCATATGCAAATGCAAATGCAGCTGTCTGTGTCTTTATTTCATGAACCCCCTCGTAGCTCCATTTGGTCAAGAAAGTTTCTTTTACAAATTACCTCATATGGCAATAGAGAAAATATTTTTCATAATAACTTGTCATCTGGCAAAATAGCTCAAAAGTGTTCTTCATTATAAATCGTCATTTGGCAATAGAGTTAAAAAATCAAAAGTGAAAACATAACCTTACAATTATGCCATCTTACAAACAAATGACATATTTTTAAGTCATTGGGATAATTGAAAACACTTTTTTTTGGTCGTGGCAAATAGAAAGAGTCTTTGAATAATAGCCGTGGCACTTAAAGAGTTAATAAGTTTGTTTACAGTTTGTTGGTTTTTATAAGAATAGTGTACTTTGGATGAGGGTCAAGTATTCTTAAGAAAGTGCCAAAATTGAGGGTGGGTGAAATATTCTTAACATATTCTTACTTTTTTAAACTTGACTTTTTTAAAAACATGACAAATTATCAATTTGAGAGTTTTTGGATTTTTTAGTGGACATTTGGGTTAAAATTACATTTCTTCCTCAAAGCTTCTATTTATCTCTAACAAAGGAAGCAGTTTTTCCTGTTAACCGAATACAAAATGACTGTATTCTTATCAAACTCTGTGAAATTCACCCTAGATGGTATTCTTAGGGTATTCTTACGATTTGGCCAATTTTCACCCTGATATTCTTATAGAAGATATTCTTATAAAAAAAAGCGTGTAATTCACAGGAGATGGTTTTGGTAATTTTCATTTTATTTAGCGTAGTTTAGAAGGGGGAGGTTGGTAGTTGCCACCATTGAGTTTAAAGCCCGAAGGGCTAGAGTACAATCTCTAACCTTTCTCAGGCAAGAAAAAGTCAAGCCTTAAAAAATGCGCCGTATTTTTGACGACAGATTGAATCTAGCAATTCCTTTGTTTACGATTAATTTGAAAAAGTCAACTTAATTAGAATAATTTCAATGTTATCAGAATATAAGACAATTCTAGAATGCTAAAATAAAGATCTAAATTACTTTCAAATATACATCATAAATTATTAAGAAATTGCCAATATGTACAAGAAAGGAAATTTATAAAAAATTGCAGCTGTTTCTAAAATGTAATAGAAAATTCAAGCTAAAAGATATAAAAACTTTCAACAGCATTCGCACCCAGTAACCTATTTGTTGGGTTATATCCTGGAATTAGAAGATTCTTGCGTAATGGGCAATTCCACAAAAATACTTTAGGGGTGTGTTTATGATACCGGACATCCTGGGGAAGTCTGCAAATGAAAAAAAACCATTTAATTAATGCAACGAACAATAAACTCATTTCAATAGATCAAAGTCCAAATTTCGTGGAAGTCCAGGGAGTCATATAGTTTCAACAGTAAATGCAAAAATGAGGAGATATTAAATCCCACCATTCTGGAGGATTCATTCTTGAAACATCGAAGATTCAAAACTGTCAAATTTTACAATCTAAAACTGACCATAAATTGATATCCTCAACACCCCTACACAACTATTTTTGGAAAAGCCCAACGAGCCAATAAACATTTTTTAGGTCCGTGGAAGACATCCACCAATTAGATTACATCACGTGACATCCAAACTGACCAGTCATCGTCAAACAATTCTAATCATCAAATCAGGAGGGATAAACCAATGAAAATGCACCAAAGTATACAGGCTGGCCAATCAAAACGCACCAAAGTATAGAGACTGGCCAATCAAAACGCACCAAAGTATAGAGACTGGCCAATCAAAAGACACCAATGCCAATACTTTCTTTAGAGGTTACAGTCAGCCTCCTTTCCATTTCATCTTTTTGACTGCTTTGTGTCCGCAAATGAATTCGGACACATTTCGGACAGCGTTTATCTTGACGGCAGACTCGATGAAATGTTGATAAACAACCAGGACACTGAGATAGAGGAAAGAAAATCTGAAATTAATCATCAGAAAGTTTGAAAATACCTTCGAATTAGTGTTCTGTGGATTGGTAAAATGTCTTTCTTTCGGGAATTTCAAATTCCATTGTTCACAGCGTTAAATATCTATTTGGAATTCTCAAAATTTTTTCTTCATTGGTAATTGGCAAAGTTTTCTAATATGGATGGAATTCAGAGTGTTTTTTTACCGGAGATGACTTTCACACTGAATCAAAGCCTGAATTCCCAGCTGGCACACAACGTTGTTTCAACGTTTTTTTAACGTTCACAACGTCCATATAACGCTAGATGAACGTTGTGTGCCAGCTGGGTTATATCCAATGTAGGTATGTGAACCTTTATAAACTAAATCCTTTTGTCACAAGGGATCGGGTTCTTGTTTCAATTTACTAGATCGACTGGCGTCAAGTATTGATAAACTCGAGTTTTAAATCTTTCCATGAAGGGCTTAGCAAAATGGGTTGATGGATGTATTAAGAAAATTTTCCGAAAAAGACAACAGCGATACCTGAACAGCGATGTCGATTTGGAAGGGATAGATGATTTGAGTGTCGTTACAATATTCACAGATGAAACCTTTTTGACAACAAAGCTGTAACAAAAGAAAGAAACATTTTCAACAATCAAAATTTATCGAATCACAAAAAATTTCTTCCTGGCAATCTTGAGATAGTTGCAATTTGAACCAAACATAGGGTTTTTTTTTGTTAACAGTCAATTACGATTGGACTATTTCCCGGCATTCCTTTTATTTGATTTTAATCTGTCGTCACATTTGTATAGAATTCACCTGCAAGGGCTTCATTGAGGTTACACCCCGGCCACGATTCGAATGCAATCCCGTCAAAGCTTGGGGTGTGCTACAAACCCGTTTTAAAAGGCTCGGTGCACTTGATAGCAAAACGACGGTTGTACTAGAGAGGGTATTGAACTTACAGTACATTTGTAGATGTGTTTAGTGAATTGTGCGATCACTTTTTTCAAATGGTGTGACAATTGTCCACTGTGAACTTGTATCAAATCCTGTGTTTGTGGAGAAATTCGAAAAAGAAATTCGTTTCAGAGCTTTAAGAAATTTTTGCGAATAAAAGTGAGCGCGTATAATCGCAGGTCTATAAGGAGCACGAATCCGTTAGTGGATGTCAGCAGCCTAACAGTGCTACTCCCAGCTGGCGAACAATATTGTTTCAACGTTCATCTAACATCTAACATGATATGGACGTTGTGAACATTAGATAAGCGTTGAAACAACCTTGTGTGTCAGCTGGGCTGTTGCCAAATAGCAACTTAAAAAAGTTAGTTAAGAAAGTTTGCCCAAATTTTGGTCGCTTCTGAACATACATCTAGACTAAGTTTTTTGAGCCTGAAAACTAGATAAAAAGGCTTACCAACAAGGAGTATTGATGGATATCATCACAAAGATATTCTCTTGGCCATAACCTGAAAGATAAACATATTGATTTGACGCCTGGGCTATTAGTAGGGGGGAATTTGTAAACTCGCTCGACTTTTTTTAGTCAAAGCACTTGTTATACATTTTTGGAAAGTTAAGGGGAAGGGGAATCAAAGTAGTTTAATCGTACCGGGTGTCCCAGAAAAAAAGTTCTGCTCTTTGAAGTGAGTTTTTTCGAGTTCTATGAATTTTTAAAAGATCAATCCTTTTGCATTGGAAAGAGGAAAGATAAACTTAAATTTTGAGGGGTCATTTATTAAATTTGGTCAACTAGATTAAAAATTATGCTGAAATGAATAAAAATTTCAGGCTCAAAAACGTTGAAAAGCGACCTATCAAATTTTATAACGTAATTATTACTTTTTCGCAGGAATAAAGAATTTAAAGTGGAAATGAAAACAAAAAATGCTTGAAATAATTCTCTAAAGGACTAAAAATTTTCATTTGGGTCATTTCAAATTATTTTCTATGGAATTCAGCTTCAAGTTTTGGCTTAAGGACCCCTAAAGTCAAAAGTAGGGCTGATTTTATCAGTGTAGCTATTGAAGTCAAATATCGGTTGGAATTGTCAAATTTTTCAGTTTTTCAGATAAATTTCTTTGTTTCACTTAAAATCTTACTTCGTTTTTCATAAAAAGATACTTCCATTAGGTTTTTATTGCTTCAACAATGAAAATCATGATCCATGCAATTATGCTTCTATAACAATTTGATAGGTCGCTTTTTCAACGTTTTTTGAGCAATTACAAAAAAAAGAATTTTTTATCATTTTGGCTTAACTTTTGATCCAGTTGACTAAATTTGACAAATGACCCCTCAAAATTTAATTTTATCCTTCCTCTTTCCAATGCAAAATAATTGATTGTTTAGAAATTCATAGAACTGGAGAAAATTCATTTCAAAGAGCGGAACTTTTTTCTGGGACACCCGGTAGAAATTTTAGCGTTTTAGCGAGTTTTTCCTATTTTCGCTAAAATAAATCTCCCTAAAACACGCCGAATCGACAGATCGCTAAAATTTATCCACGCGAAGTTTCTGGTTATATTGCCTTGATACATTTTTATCAATAGGAAGGGTTTCAACGCAAAGAAATGCTAGAAGACGAATTCAGTCAATCATGTAATACGAGTATTCGTTAGAATTTATCCACGCGAAATATTTTGAAATCGTGATTCGCTAAAATAAATCCAAAAAAAATTAAGATTTTTCTGACCCGCTAATATACGCTAAAATTAGTCTCGCTAAAATTTGTACGATTAAAGTAATAGGTGCCAATTTTTTTTCGGACACTTTGGTGTGTTTTTCGGACAAATATGACGGTCTCAGGCAAAAATCATAGGGTCAAAATTTAATGAAAATTTTAGCTTGAGAAAGGAAAGACCTGTTGTATATCTTTGGAAAGCTCTCAAAAAATTAAGATTAGAGATATATTGCGAGTATAGGTGATTTCTGTACCTAACTGGAGATATTGAGCTTCAAAAAGTGGAAAAAATAGCTGCTTCTGGCTGAAAAACACTAGTTTTAAGGGTCAATATGATGTTGTTACCTTTTTGACAGCGTATTGCACATGGTATTATATATCACCAAGTAAATCTTATTTAATGTCAAGTAATTCAAAAATGGTATACCTTAAGTGGATAAATTTTGGCGTGGATTTAATTTGGCGAATGACCAAAATGCAATTTTTGGCAGGGATTTAATTTGGCGAACGCTCAATTTTGTAAAATTTGGCGGGGATTTAATTTGGCCATTAGGTACCCGAGAGTACGTGTAACATAAGATCGTTTATAAAGGTAAAATACAAGATCAGCTTAAGAAAGGCAAAAATAGTTTTCTGAAATTTCTGAATAAAAAACATGATTTTCCCTTTAATTTGGGCGGGGATTTAATTTGGCGAAAGGGAAATTTCGAAAAAATTTGGCGGGGATTTAATTTGGCGAATTGCCGAATTTGGAAATTTTTTTATCCACTTAAGGTATCAGGTTGACAACGTATGTGTTATGTTGCATCTTAATTTATTGTTTTATCTAGCGTACCTTATGCGGAAATCTTCAGCAATTTCATTTCTGCATGTCTGAATGTATTCCTTGACGTACTGAAGTTGCTGACGTAATGTCTATAAGAAAAAAGTTCAAAATCAGTTCAAAGTTCCCATTCCTTCCAATTCTGTTCAGCTCATAGATGGCCAAGCCAGCTGACCCTAGACCTCGTTAAAACAACTAAAAGACTGTCTTAACGTCATAGGTTACAGGGCTATCCACGTTAAATATCCGCTTTTAATGAATGAATTAGACCTACCTACTAACAGTGGGCAGAGTAATCGCCTATACCCTTACGAAAAATTCCATTTCTTACACTCGTGCAAGAATTAATAAAATTTTCTATTACATTTTAGATAGTATCTATTTAAGGCCAAAAATACAAACTACCTACTCTTGGCCTCTCCCGCTAATTAATTTTTCGAAAAATTTCCAACCGGGGCATTCTTATTCCAACCCCCGTCCGCTTATTAATTTTTGGTACTTAAATGGGATTAATTTTTGCGGGGATTAATTTTCACGGGGATTTCACGGATTTTGCGGATTCGGGCATCATCCGCGAAATTAAGTCCCAATGGAAATTTGGAGGCTTTATCCGCGAAAAATTTCGAAACAAAACTTAACATATGTCAAATAAACTACTTTTGAATGTTTACTGGCATCAAAGAAGCGCCAATAAGGCGTTTTTCAGCAACCAGCATGCACGGTTGACAGTGAAAGGGACAAAATCGTGAAAATATTGTCACCCAATAGTTCCATCCGCGAAATTAAGTCTCTGTAAAATCTTAAAATTTGGCGGATGAGCTCAATCGCGTAATTTAACTCCCGTGAAAATTAATCCCATTAAAGTATTTCTATCAGCCAGGATATTTGTTTTTTTTCTTGCCAAAATCTATTTTTTATTTACTAGACACGAGATACGAAATTTTCTAACCCCCCCTACTCATTAAGTTTTGAGATTTTTCCCAACCCTCCCATCTATTAGGTACCCGAGAGTACACCGACCTTTAAAAAGCGATTTGAGCAGGTATCACGGCTTCCTCGATAGAAACGATTATACACTTTCGATAAGCAAAATCTCGCAAAAACGATTAAAAAAAGATTATTTCATAAATAAGGCAATAATTCACCGTTGCGCAACCTTTAGATTGTTTTGAAGAAAAGCCGAAAAACTGAATTTTTGAATGGAAAACTAACTTTCAATAAATTGGTCCCGGTCACATTTCGACCAAGATCAAAACGAACCAGAAGATCTGATTAACAGAAGATGTGATTAACAGACGAACCGTTTTTTTAAATTAAAAATCCAAATTTAATGTATTATTTATAAAAAGCGTTTCAAACGGTGATCGTCAGCCGTGCAAAATTACTCGAATCTGATTGGTTTAGAGGAGTGCGATTAATCGTTAATTGCACTATTACCACTTTTTGCACTCTTCGGCGGGGGGACACTTTTGTCCCCTTATTCTTTTCTCTCCCAAGTCCTGTGTCAGAGACTTTTTTTTACTATATAATAAAAAACAAAGACATTTTTTTTCTTCAATATAAAAAAGAACAAAGAAATTTTACGTTACAATAGCTTCTTTTAATTGAAAACAAAGAAAAATTACATTGCAATGTTTTCTTTTTAAACAAAAGAAAAAAAGGAGGTTTTCGAATGTTTACTGACGATTACCTCGGAATCGTATGTTTTGTCGTGCAATTAACGATTAATCACTCGTAACAAAGGAGAAAATACCGTAATTTGCACTCGTCCTTCGGACTCGTGCAAATTACTATTTTCTCCTTTGTTACTCGTGATTAATCGTTAATTGCACTCCAAACCATACGATTACTAGTACTAATAAAATGAAAAAAAATCTTCAAAAGTCAAAGTATAAATTGAATAATTTCCACTGAGAGCAAAGAAATATTTTAGGGAGATTTTCAAATGCTCTAAGACTATCACCACGCAAAATGAGACACCTCATTCAACATGAAAATTTCCCTTATTCTTTATGAAATACCTATCTTACATTTTAATAATAAAAATTACTACGTCTTTCAAGCTTTTATGCAAATAATGATCGCCCTCAATAAGGATACCGGATTACACGCAAGTGACTCTTACTTTCTTTGGATATTTGATGAATTTGTGAATTCAATGAAATTCTAGGAATCGTTTGTCAGTAATAGAACTATCGTCAATAATTTCATCGATAAACTCTTTGGATGTAACTTTCCTTGCATCTTCTCGTTTCATAACATCTGAAATGATCAATTTCAAGTAACCACGCAATGACGGTATTATTTCCAATTTCGATAAGGTGGTAACATTGGAGCAAGAAATTTGTTTTAATGTACCTTCCAAGATCGGCTGGACCTCTTTGAACCATTCAAAGCTTTCGTTGTAATACATACAATGATCTCTGATAAAGATTCCTGCATATACTTTAAACATTTTTGTGAAAGCGTTGTCTTCCTCCGACAAATGCAATATACCGAGATGGGGTAAAAATAGCTCTGATGATATATTGGAATCAAATTTAATCCAAAAATTAATTTCGAAAAGTGGGGTTTTCCCTTTCAACATGTTTGATAGTTTGGAAATATCGAAATCCATAGACAGTTTTATGAGGACTTTGAAGCTTATAAGACGAGAATGAACGAATGTTTCCGAGAATAAATTGTTTTCGATATAAACACATCCCACACTCAAATAAATTTTAATGGATTCTTTGCTGAGCCACTCATCTTTATGTCCCTGCCTCGTCACCAAATCTCCAATGATAAATTCAATCAAGTTTTCAAGCAAAGAGAATTGCTTCTGTTTTGAAAGAGAGGTTGAAACACGTGACATCTTTTCAATGGTCTTTTCTAATACAGGAAAGAAATCGTGTAGCCAGTCGATTTCTCCGAAATGTAAAAAATGATCCAAAATATATTGCCTAATATACGGTCTAAAGTTTTGTAAAATCTGATTGTCTGTCTTAGATGAAGTATCAAGTGATCCAAAATCAATTGACGCCGATTGTTTCAGCAGAGTGTATCTTTTCAGTTTTCCAAAGGCATATTCGTCAAAGGTCCTGAGCAATGATTGAAACTTTAAAGTACATTCAAAAGTGTCTTGGAATTGATGAACGGTGGTGCAGAGATAAAGGTCTAATTCGATGGTTTTGTGAATGAACCAATCCATTCTCAAAAGGTCTCGGTTATGCTCGTTTGATAATCGTTCTGTCATGAGCAATGAACTTACGACGCTTAAAAATGGACTTAATACGTTTACGATAGGTTCTGCTGAGAAATTCTGCTGGTCACCGACGTTTGAAAGATTTGCAACTGTTTCTTTAAGGACCGGCAAAATATGCGTGAAAATATCACGTCGTTTAAAATGTTTGACATGGTCTAAAAGGTAATCACTTGCACAAATCTTGAATCGACTAAGAAGTTGGCTATCTTCAAGATATGATTGGAGCAGGCTAACAATCTCAACATAGGGTGTTGTTCCATTTGAATCAGAATTTTGTCCAACAACGTAAAGTTTTGTGGTGCATCGCATTGAAATGTTACATTCGTGGTGCTCCAGATCTTCCTCCAACATTCAGCGTTTTCGTAAACCACAACCGGCCATTCGAAG
This sequence comes from Clytia hemisphaerica, assembly GCF_902728285.1. Classification (NCBI taxonomy): domain Eukaryota; kingdom Metazoa; phylum Cnidaria; class Hydrozoa; order Leptothecata; family Clytiidae; genus Clytia; species Clytia hemisphaerica. Next base: position 485,747 of record NW_027103358.1, read on the forward strand.
CCCGATACGTAATTTCGAGAGACAACTAGAACATTTCCTTGACGTAGGAAGTCGCATGGATTTTCATCATTGTTGAAATCGTTTCTTGAGGAATGGAAGAATTTAACTTGTTCGTTTGGTGGAACAGGGAAATTTACGCTGTCTGAAACAAGAAGAAGTCCTTCCTTTGGTTTTGGCAGTAAGCGCTCCTCAAATATGGCTTCGCCGAAAGAGGATACATGCACGGCTGGACTTCCAATAAGGAAATTCACGGGAGTTTCTGAAACACCATGTGCATATTCGTAGAGTTGTGTTTCAGCTATACTTTTCGTTTTCTTCACAATTTCTTTTGTATTTCTCAGATTGCAAGTTAAGTGAATGATTTCAAAACCCTTGAAATGAATTTTCAGCAAACTCAATTCTTTTGATTTCGCTCGGTAAGCCGAGTTTGGTGCGATCCAACACACGGGAAGATCGTCCAACCATTTAACGTCAATTTTTTGTTGAACATCTTCATTCCATTCGTCGAAGAAGATCGCTTTGAAGTGCTGTCTTATCCATGGCATCTTCAAACTTTCCTGCAAAAGAAACAAGGTAAGTTCTCAGCATAATTTTAGAATAGTCTTTTGTCGCAGTTCTGGTTGTTTCCTTTCACTAGTTACAGAATATGGCCCCCAAATTGTAGGTGGCCCCCTATTTTGGGCCCTAGAATAGAACTAAAAATTCTAAAGATGGGTAATAGATAAGACCTGTGGAATTATTTTGCTATTTACTTGACATAGCTTACAACAAAAAAATTAACTTTGCATACATACAATATTATTATTTTCTAAATCAGCAAAAACGGCAAATATTGTCATTTTAATGAATTCTTTTATAATTGTAAACTTTTTGAATTTTGCTCAGTGGTTCTCAAATCATGAACTTTTGAAGTCAAAAATTTGCTTTTGAAAAAGCCCAAAACATGTCAAAAATGGGGTATCAAATTAAATTATTTTTTAAAAATTTAATTTTTACTAAAAACTTTTTGAAAAATCGCTCAGAATTACTATTTTCCTATTTTTTGTTAGGATAATTGATAAAAATCAGCTGAGATCATTGTGTCGTAAAAGCCATTAAAAATGTGAAAATGTGGTTTTCCGCATAGAATAGCGTACATTAGAACCACTGTACCAATTTTAAAAAGCTATATGCCAAATTTTAAGTCTTGACAATCAAAAAAGGATATAGTAAAAATTCACATAATTTTGGACACAACCATCAAAAATGAAAATGCACAGGTCGACAAAATACAAATGAATGACTTACGATTGCAGACTTGCCAGTAATAACAGTGATTCCTTTCTCTTCAAGATGGGCTTTTCGGTCGTGGTACAATAAGCCTTCTCCATTACAAATGACATAGAGTATTCGACTTTTAAATGTATCATTTTTACTTAATATCATGGCTTTTTCAAATAATAAGAAAGTCTTTCCTGTTCCAAAACCAGCCATAAATATAACTTTATTGTAACATGGATCTTTGCTGCTTATTACTGGAAGTTGCTGTTTAGAGTAGAAAACTATATTGTGTGTATTGGAGAGAGAATCGATTGCATTTCTAACATATTCAAACAGATAGGTCGTAGTGATTGGTCTTGGCTGGTCTTTGGTTGACATGTGGATCGAGAACACTATCAGTTGGAGGACCTTCTTGAGTTGTTCCAGAGGATGTGGATGAGGAATCCGGTACTGACATGCTGAATGTTTGTTGTTTAAAACGTTTGATAGCCATGTCCTTAAATCAGTACTCAGGTCGATGAAATGGTGATTTGAAAAGTTGATGGTGTTTTTTTCTACGCATATCACAGGATGGAAGGACCACCCTGGTCCAAGTTGATCACCGAGTTGCTTCTCCAGCGCTGAATGATACTTGTTAAGCTGTTTGAATGCTGTTGTCTTACTCGTCAGTGTTCTTTTCACTTCCACACCAATGATGAGCTTGCAAGACCAAGAGAAGATGAGCATATCAAATTCTTGGTGCATCTGACTAGTGACATCTGTCATGAAATTGACTGATGATAAAACTAGAATGTCTTGCAGTATTTCATCATTCTTTAGTGAAAACAATTTCTCGAAGAAGGAACGTTCGTTTTTCTCTCCACGACTAGCCAACTTCAAATTGATAAACCAGCTGAGTATCGGATCCTGTGGCGGTAGTTTGGCTATTTGTTTTTCCACTTTCACTTTCATTTTGTTCGCAGTCAAGATGTTCAAAATGGAAGAGCTCGGTGCGATACTGTTCAGCTCTTTAATACACTCCTGGGTGAAATTAGGTGATGTTGTCATTGGCAAATTCAGCTTACTAACGTCCAGTTCCTGAGTTAACAGGTACATCACTTTCACTTTTAGAATCCACTTTTCGTATTCTGTTTGATCGATTTCACTACCTTGTTTTTGGGTTTGAAGAAAGACGTCTAAGTCCTTGGTAAGCCAAAATTTTGGAGCTTGTTTTTTAAGATTCTCAAGAGTTTGTCTCATTTGATTTTCAATGTCAGGTTCAAGGTCTGCAGTTGACGACTCTTTAAAATACTGACTGCAGACAAATTCTGATGGTATAAAGATTGGTTCATGGTGATTTGAGTCGAAAACGAAAGATTCCCCGTACTCTCTCTCTAAAAGATATTCAGCAGCAAGGATCGGATCTTGAAACGTTTGTCCGTTGCCAACATTAAATTGTCGGTCTTGGTTTGCAAGGACTTTCTGTTGGTTGACGACTGACCCAGTAGTAATTTGTTGATGTAACGATGTCGAAGATGTACATCTTGAAGGGTCGATTGCTCGAGGTGCCAACTTGATTAATTCTTGTATCAAATTAGCCATTTTAATTCTTAACCCCTTTCATCTCTATTAAAGAAATTCTGATAAACTAAATGAGAAAAATTGTACTCATTTAAAATGGAATTTACGTCACACACTCCATAATCAAAATAGTTTTACTAATGAAATGATTGTTTTAATCGGTTCTAATGACAATCTTGAGTAGAATTTTTTTTTATACGAAACATTTTATAAGAACAATGAGGCTTAAAAATGCCAAAAAATAATAACAATTTAAGAACAGTGGAGAGGCTGAAGTTAGAGAGTTATAGCAAAAAGAATCACTGGTTTCTAAAATCCTCTAAATAGTAAAGTAAATAGCCAAAACTTGTTTTTTACCTTAGAAAAAATAAGAACAAAATAAGAACAATTCAAGGCTCAAAGTGCCAAAAAAAATTTGAACAGCCGAGCCTCAGCAAAAATTTACTGGTTCTTATAAAAAAAAAGTGTAGCCTGTGAAAAACCTATTATTATCATTATAATGATTCATTTTAACTTAAGATTTTTCAAAGCAAAATAAAGTGAAGTCAAAATTTTAACTTTAATATTTCGTGTCGATGAATTAAATCTAGCCTTCAATTTTGTTTTCGAACTGCGTAAACAAGATTTGATTTTCCTAGCTAGTAAATCGGCGAGATTCTCGGGGGGGGGGGGGGGGGGGCACTCGGCACTCATATGATCTGGCCTACGTCATGTGCCGCGCTTAAGGGTGAGGTTTTTCAACATTCCAAAATGCACTGTAAGTGTGTGTTTCTGTGAGATTGCACTGCAAGGGTCGAATTTTAAAACAAATTCAAAATAATTGATAAAAAGAAAGGTTTTTACTTCTCGTTTGTTTGAAAAAGTTTCTCTTGTCAGATAATTACAGCTGACAAGAATAATTTTCTCAGTTTTTCTTTGAAACAGAAAATTTCCCAAGCTACTTTTATCACGCAGATTTACAGCTGAAAAATATAGTGCACTATAAGGGTTGGATAAATCATGAGAAAATGCACTGAAAGGGTACCTTTTCAGCCATATTGAACTGCACTGTAAGGGTAAGATTACGAAAAACAGATTTTGCGCGGCACATACCGTCGTTTCGAAATCGAATGCCACCCCCCCCGGGCGAGATTCAACGATATCAACTTCCTTTATTGGACAGACCTTCTTACTTATGCTACGCTGACCCTTGAAGTAAGATAATTTTTATATTGGGTAGGTTTGATACAGGCTAATTAAGTGACTAAAGTTTTGAAAATATATTATCAAAATGTATGGAGGTAGAAATTCTCTAATCAAATCTTTTTAATCAAGAGACGAGAAATGACCGTAAAATTATCATCCCGTTCCAGAAATAACTACCTTTTAAGGCTGCTACCCACTCAGCATTTTATGGTCGGCGAACAAGACGCACGGCTTGGGCGCTTTGGTCGCTGAACGCTTTTCCCATTCCACTCATCCAAAATAAAGGGGAGATATGCTGCACTTTTTTTCTTTTTTCTATTGTTTAAATTCTTTTGCACACGGTACAAGAGAGTTAAATGTCTCTTCTGATTGGCTAATTAAAAAAGAACAAAAGGGAAGCTGAACAGCTCAGCGAAAAAAGTTGAAAAGTTTCAGTTGCACTCAAAGCCACAGCCTTTGAAGGCTTGATTTATGTAATTTATGCAATAATTAAGCCGCGCGCCTTGTTCGCCGACCATAGAATGCTGAGTTGGTAGCGGCCTGGTAGACGCATGAAGGTAATAAAGATTCAGATGGAGAGAAAACGTCTCGGTAATGACCTAAATGGTCGTTGAAATCTTTTATAAATATACTCAAAGCGGCTTTTCTTTGATGTACCATCATTGGAAGCAAAAAAGATCAATCTATCACTTTATAAGAACAGAAAGAGGCTGGTCCGTTGATTTTGAATTAAGGATAAAAGAATATATTAATTTCATAAGGATATATTTTTGGGCTGGCATTTTGTGAACATTGAGAGTCGCATCACATTATCATTGAAAGTTTCTTATCTTGAAATCTTCACGCCTAAGTGGGCAGCGATTTTCATACTCTGACAAAATGATCGATACAAGTTTACTAATCGTAACACGTAATTCTTTTTTAAATCTATCGATGGCTTTATGGGCAGCTTCTCCTCGAAGTTTAGAGTATTGTGCTTATTATGTGAAGTTTTTTTCAATTTTTCATGACAAGGCTATTATATTTCAATATACTTACTTGTTAAAAATGTAATGTCTTTTCATTCATCTTAAATATTCCCACGAGTATACCCAAAATTAATCATCTTATTCCCAAAGCAACCAAACAGCTGTTTGCTTCCGATGATAAATCAGAATACACGTTTTTTTTTTATAAGAATGGTGTTTTTTCATTTCATCATGAATATTCTTAACTTTTTGGCGAAAATCATCCAAAAATATTCTTACGGTATTCTTAGGTTAAGATCGAAATTGGCAATCTACAGGTTAAAATGCATTAAAAATGGCATTCTTAGGTTCGGTTGCTAAATTCCATGATGGTGATATTCTTACCATATTCTTAATTTTTTGGCCATTTTCATCATGGACATTCTTATAAAGTGTATTCTTATAAAAAAAAAAGCGTGTAGAACAAAGGCATCGACCCTCCATCTATCTTTATTACTTTCATGGTAGAGGCCTGCTTTATTATTTATTTCATAATAAGCTTTCCAGACTTCTGAAATGAATACCTTAAAAGGGGTGAAGTATAGTAATAAACGAATAAATTTCCTACATTTGAGGCTAGGAGGCTAGAAATAATTCTCTACGTAGGATTTGAAGCCATCCATTCCCTTCCTTAAAGTAGCCCGGACTGTGTTGTATTTAGATATGTTTAAAAGTAAAACTTACCGCAAGATTTCAAAATATATTCCAGGCAAAAAAAAACACTAGACTAAATATGTTTTCCGAAATGCGGCGTCATTTCCTCTTACTTGAGAAAGGTTGAAAAAAACCCGATGTGTATTTTAAACATCCTTAAAAAGACGTTCGACTTTTGATATAAATTAAAGTAACTGCATTAAAGAAAAGCCCACGAAAGAAACCAGTAAAAAGCTACTGAACACCATCAATGTCACATAAAAATTCCATGCAGTTCAAAAAGCATCAATATCTCTACAAATTCCTCACTCATAAAAAAAATGAGATAAATTGGTATATTGATGTCACTCTAGAAAACAAAAGGCAAGCAAATCTAATTTATTGTCGAATTGTAAAATTGGCTTCTAAAGGCCGCTACCACTCAGCATTTTATGGCCGGCGAACAAGGCTCAGGCGCTTTGATCGCTGAACGCTTTTCTCATTCCACTGATCCAAAATAAAATGCTGAGTGGGTTATTAAAACAGTAATCGTCAGCCGTGCAAAATTACTCGAATCTGATTGGTTTAGAGGAGTGCAATTAATCGTTAATTGCACTATTACCACTTTTTGCACTCTTCGGCGGGGGACACTTTTGTCCCCTTATTCTTTTCTCTCCAGAGACTTTTTTTTACTATATAATAAAAACAAAGACATTTTTTTTCTTCAATATGAAAAATAACAAAGAAATTTTACGTTACAATAGCTTCTTTTAATTGAAAAGAAAGAAAAATTACACTGCAATGTTTTCTTTTTAAACAAAAGAAAAAAAGGAGGTTTTCGAATGTTTACAAAAATATAAAAGTTAGAAAAAGATTCTTTTTCAAAACTATGATTTACTAATGATTATTTACTGACGATTACCTCGGAATCGTATGTTTTGTCGTGCAATTAACGATTAATCACTCGTAACAAAGGAGAAAATACCGTAATTTACACTCGTCCTTCGGACTCGTGCAAATTACTATTTTCTCCTTTGTTACTCGTGATTAATTGTTAATTGCACTCCAAACCATACGATTACTAGTACTTATTATATCAAAATGTAGACTGGCGGCGATTAATATATGTAATCACATGATACGAGTGCAATTCGAATTGTACAATTTATTGTGTGATTACGAGCTGATCGCATAATGGGTTTCAATACGTTTTTACCATTAGGAAAAGGAAAGTAAATTACACTGAAAGATTTAAATTTTTCTCTCTATTTTTCTTTTATTGTTGTTTATAGATTTTCTTTCTCACTAAATGGATTTCTAATGCAATTAAGACTTTCGATGAAAAAAAGAATGTAAGATATACATCGAAATCAATTTTGTAAACATTGGCGCAGTATTGAAGAGTTTGATTAACGATTTATTGCTCTCTACTGGATGCAATTAACGATTAATGAAAGCTTTTTGAGTTGGTTTAAGTACTTTACCCTTGATCGAAAGAATCATCGCATCATCTCTCTCGATGTTCAGCCCCTTGCCAAAACGACGGAAGATAAAGGAACTCCTTCGGTAGTATTACTAATATAAAATCCATAAACAAATTGTAACACATTCTGATCATTGTTCATGCTTCTGCCGAGAAGTGTGTACAAAAGACTATTCAGTGACTTTTATAAATTCCCAGCCTCATAAATTAGTTGAAACGAAGATGTAAAGACTCACAAGTCATCACAATTTAGGACATTTTTGGATAAAACAAAAAAGTGTGGTAATACAATGCCAAACAAACCCGAAAATAAACACCAATTTCCGATATTTTACCCAAGGGGAGTCAGGACTTTTGAGAGTTGCTATTTAGTAGCATGGTGGTTGGTAGGCCGCACGCATCCCCTCTGATATGATTTGATATAGGGGATGCGTATCTTCTAAAATATTTCTGTCCCAACTTACCCCCGTCTTTTCTTTTTTCTTTTTTGATTATGCGTCATAGCAATACAATGACTTCTTTTTTTCTTCGTTCAATGAACGAAAATTGATAATTATGAAAACAACAGCACAATGACTTCATTTTTTTCTTTCTTTGATTGGATGTGACGAAATTATGTAAATTTATGCAAATTTTGGTTACCCGCCAAATTTGAGGTAACTCTTCGACGAGAATTTCATACACGATACGCATCCCCTATAACAAAATAAATTCTGGGAATGCGCACAGCCTAGGTGGTTTGAGACAGTACCTAAGTACAGAAGTCTTTTGGGCTATTCCAGAAAAGATTTGTACCCCCGTTGTCGAGGTGGTCATTTTTTGGGAAAGGTGACCCCTGGATTTTTTTTTTCATTTTTTGGACCATCTTGGATTTTCGACCTCGTTTTACTGCTCACCTTAGATTTCAATCTCATTTTACTGACCCAAAAAAAATAAACCCCAATGGATTTTGTATTTTTTGGACCACCCTGGACGTCACAACTCGACATAGGGGGTACAAACAATTTCTGGAATAGCCAATCTTTTCATTGGCTCGAAAGACGAGTGCCGCTAAGATGTGTTCTCCGATTTCAGCACTCATTCCTGCTTTACCACTTTTTATATCATACCCTTATAAGATTTCAGCTCTGAATAAATATTACCTTGACTTCTTGTAGTGAAGCGATATGTTCATAAAGTTTCGGGTTCAGTTCATCCATATGAAAAAGTGGCTCCTCTTCGATCTTCATTAGAAACAATTTGTTGTATCGCGATACTAAAGAAAAAGGTATTCTTTCACATCTCTTGGTTTCTGAGCAAAACTTCGGATCACTTCTGTTGGAAGAAGTAATTGCAAACTATAGTTTTGTTTTTAACTGAACTTTTATGTATGTCAAACCGTGAAAGGCAAAGCTCGGAAAAGCTGAAAAGTCTAAGGTTCAAACTTCTTCATTAAGAAATAAGAGAATAGGTTGCGATAGAAAGGTAAAAGTTGCAATAAATAGGATATAAAGACCATCAACAGCAGAGCCAGATAAAGCTGCGTAAGGTGGGATGTTCAGAAACTGATAGCCAGTAAAATAGAACTTTCGGGGTGTCGCAAAGAATGGTTAAGTAGATGCTTGATACCTTTAAACTTTTTGAATTCCCATTGGGATATGACGTTAGCAGGAACGTAATATTGCTCGTCGTCATGGCAATCCAAACAATAATATCCTCCGTCAAAATGACAAACACGATACGGGCCGTATACTAAATAATGAAAGAAAAGAGAAATTAGCCAAAAAGAAATTCTTTCATTTGTAGCGTTTGTCATTCAAAAGTCTCGTGTTTTTTTATCCATCCACTTTTACGTTGGCTTCCCCTGAAATTAAGGTCAGGAATATCTAAGGATAAATTGGCTAAAAAACCTTTCAAATCCTTTTTTTTGTCAAAAAGGTGTACATACTTAATCCGATGGCTTTATTGCAATGTCTACATTGGAAGTTTTGTTTGTCCAGACCCCATTCCAAACCAAGTTCTGTCAGCTGGCTGAGTGATGATTGAGTTCTCTGGTAACAGAAATTTTAAACATGTGAGATGATCAAACTTAGGTTTAGTAATTCAACGAGAGCTGATATCAAACCGAAAGCTATCTTTCGATAACTGTCTTACATGAGGGTAAGAGAGGGCCTAATATGGTGCGGTAACCAGTACGAGGAAAGGAGAGCGAGTAGCAAGTACTTTGCACACGTTAGACAAGTATCTATCTAGAAACCAGAAAAGAAATTACCTTATCAACATTTTCTCCTTGTAGTTGCGTGTCCATGGGAACAATCTATGCGTAAAAAAAATTAACAATGATAGAAGGGGGTGTGTGTTACTTGCAGTTTTTATTAATACAGACTATTTTTGGAGAAGAGGAAAATTTGAAAAAAAAACGAGCAATTACAGGTTTAGTGTTATATTAAGTGTCCCCGTTTTATATCAGGCCGGTGTCTCCTATTGTTATATTGTGTTTGATTTCGTGCTAAATAAACAAAAACTTGTTTGATGCATCCGTGTCAATTCAATATGAAAGAGCTTGATAATTAAGCAAATGATACCAGAACAAAACCTTTATAAAAGATGTCTTGTTTCTCTCGTACAATAAAACAAACAAACAAACATATACCTCAAACGTTTGGTTCACAGCTGGGTCTGAGAAAAAAGAAAAAAGTAATCTTCATCAATTAAATTCAAAGAAATGATATTCATGGCTAGTTTCCACATCAGTCATTTCAATTATTAAAAATAGGGAAAATATGGCACACGTACGCCTAAAAAATGATTTTATTTGCTTTTCACCCGATTATTCGAAAGAGGATTTATACCTGCAGTAGGAGATGTTGCTGGAGATTTGTCCTGAAATAACAGTATTTTGGTTAGCGTTATGAATCAATCAACATAGCAGAACCTGTGAATACTGTGTAGCCTCAACCGATCTTTCAGACTCGGATCGGCGTTTAGTAGTTTCGAATATGAGATTCCATAAGAAGGGTTAAATCTCTGTCTTTTGGTAATCTCTCTTCAGCACTACATTATACTTCGTCAAATCATGGTGGCGGATCGGAGAAGAGTAAAAATTTATGAAAAATAAGACGGAGAGTGTTTATTCCCTTATGAGGAGTTTGGCTGAACGAAACACTCTCTATCAAAAATTTGAACCCTCTTTTAGATCCGCCCCTGCCGACGGTAGTGATAGCACAAACACGCTTTGAATTTATAACATTTAAAAATGTAAAATAGCAAATTTTTCTTCTGAATATGAAAATTGTGAGCACAATCTTTGAAAGTATACCTTATCGCTAATAGCTTCACTGTCTCCTTTCAATTTCGAATCACCATCTTCATTCACATTTTCGACAACATCATCTTCTATTTGATGTGCATCACTGGAAAGTTCCAAACTACTGCTCAACGTTTCGGTATTGTTACCATACGATTTCAACAAGGAGTCGAATGTTTTGAATTCTTCTTTGTGAAGTAATGGTGTTTTTGGTGATTCTACATCTCTGGAGATCTGGCCATCGTTTTCGTCTTCTTCGAATTGCGAAGACCAACCAGACCATCCCAAACCACCCAATCTATTGCCCAATACCCTCGGAGGTGTTTCTTGAATTACGGTCGCTATAGATTCTGGGTCTTCTTGAAAGTTTTCAGCATTTTCAGTTATTTCTTTATCCTTTGGTGTTGAGCTTCGTGACTGATTTTCATTGTTTGGATTTTCAAGAGTGATTTTACATTTGTTTTCTATTTGATAATTGTCACCAGTCTTTTCAGTAGCTGAATCAGTCTGAAATTTGAGAAAATATTTGAGGTTTATATTGCCTGAATTAGACAGACATTTTTAGACAGGCTTTTTTCTCGACCCGTTCCAAGTGATAAAAATCAAAAGGTTTTTATAGTTAACCATTCTTAAATTATTCGAAATATTTTCAAACAGCAAATGAGCAAAAATAATCCAATTTTTTTAGCCATAACCTCAAACGTCCAAATCCTAACATTTTGAAAAGGTGATACATATCCTGCTAACCTTTTCTTTATTCCGCTCGAGAAAACTCGATTTCGCGATAGGCAAATCTTCAACTGCTGTAATTCTAGATTTCAATTTTGGTTCGTCATCGATGGATTTCATGCTGCTCGTTGAACCTTCTTTTACTGAAAAACATCACGATAAAAAGTCATTATTTTAATTCGGATCTGTTTTACTCGAATCTTTCTATTATTCGAACTAAAATATTAGCCCAATCGACTAAAAATAGTGTACTTTAGGCGTACAAACTTTCGCGAGCAGAAACTTTCGCGAGGATGAAAAATCGCGAAATTCACGACATTTACTTTCGCGAATTTAACGGAAAAATATTTTTCTCGAGCATAAACTTTCGCGAATCAGGACGTAAAATTGAGAATTTTAACATGAAAAAATGGCTTAGAGACACAAATACTTCTTGGGTTGGCTTGAAACATTTGTCCTTTGACTTTAGTCTAAAAAGTGGCATAAAAGTTACATTTTATTCAAAGTTTGAAGTTTTACAGATTTTCTATTTTGTCAAGAATTTTTCGCGAGCATAAACTTTCGCGAATGGCCCTTCCTAGAATTTTTAAAGACATTTACTTTCGCGAAAAGGGCCAAAATTCGCGAAAATCGCGAAAGTTTCTGCTCGCGAAAGTTTCTACGCCTAAAGTATTTTGTGAAGAAATATTCTAGATTTCGAAAAAAAATCTTTCTCGCTTCAAGATCGAGGAAGCTATTCATGATATGCACCATTGCAATGTCTTCTGGCATTACATCACGGACCCAATAGCTGATTGGTTGTAAGTGACGTAAAATCGATCAATACTTCACTTTCAACCAATTAGCTGTTGGGTCCGTGGAAGACATTGCAATGTTGCATATCATGAATACTTGGATTATAAGAGCGTGTGTCTCTAGACCACTCTTAAAGACCATTTTTATCGAAAAAATACGCAAACATTCCTCCAATATTACCTAACGATGAAGTTTTTGGCAGCGATCCTAAAGATTTTCTTGAGCTCGATTGTGCCGGACCTCTCTTGTGTTTTATCTTTTTATCCGTTGTTGGACTGTTTGTTTGCTTGGTAACGTCTTTCAGTTTGGCTGTCTGTGCTGATTTGCTATCAGTTGTCACTCCCTCACCTTTGAGAGTCTGGTTTTTATCAGTTTTGACGAGTCCTGCAAGTTCAAGCGGTTCCATTTCCCACGTGTTCAGTTTGGATGAATTGTAGTTTAAACGAAATTCGAAATGCATCAGACCTACAAAAAAGTAAGTGAGATTAAAATCAAACCCTTTTTGCATTAGCATTACTTCTTAGTAAATGTTAGACCCCTAAACCTGAGAAGAAAAAAGATTATGGCTAAAGATGATAATGTCTAGATAAGATGTTGGATCTCCGAAGCTGTAGGATCCTCTGGAAACAAATTTATAAAAGGGGGGGGGGGGTGACGGAAAAAAGGGAAAAGTCGAATAAAAGAACCTTTTTAAACGCAGTCAGAGAAAAATAGGTAGCTAAAATTATGTTTTTCTAGAGGTTTTATTGCGAATTTGACACATCCGAAAAAGTTTACAAAGAAGGTGATCTTTAAGCAGATTCTAGGGACTCTGTGCAAGACGCGTATTCTAAAGACCATGACTCTTAAAAGAATCTACTTAAGTTGGAGGACTGCTTTGATATTTTTCATCGAGTATACGGCCAGTCGCTTAAGAAGCAGGTCATACATCTCTTTAGAGAAAAGCAGGCCGCGCTGTAGACAGAGAAAGTGATATCTTATGAGATTAAAAAGAAGGGGAAGTTAAATTCATTGTATTTGTTAGAACTCGCAAGTTATCAAGAAAACTCTGAAAAACCCGAAAATGGTGAGCTCTTTGTGAGAAAGGAAAAACGCAAGAAGATACATGTCAACAAAATTAAATGTGCAGTGACCTGGATTTTGGTATGTTTTTTGAATTTTTAGGTGGAGGATGATATGAACGACATCTCAAACTGATGATGTTACATTCATTGGAAATTCTTACGGTGTAATTATTATTGAGATAAAATCAAAATTTTTATCTTTTTGATGTATGGAGATTTCTTTGAGAGAGTCAAGAAAACATAAATAGAAGAATTTTAATAAAATCCAATTGATGAGTCGACAGTAAAGGGCGAAATACCATACAATATATTTTTATGAGGGAAGTGTCAAATGTTTTACACATGATATCAATAGATGTATTGAAAGTGCAAAAGGTGTCCCAATCAGATCGATTTCATTTTAACTGTCAATAAGAAAGATAGCATTCGAAATAAAATTCACACAACAAGAGCCTGAAGGGGAAGCTAAGGAATACATGTTTCTCTACCTAGTCTTATAAGGTGGTGTAACCATTTCATCTAAGAAAGAGGGAAGCAGTTTTTAAATGACAACTGAGGGGTCGCCATGTTAAAGACTTTATTCATTTTCATTCATATTATTCGATGTATTAACGCAACCCACGTATTGTTCAACAGAATCGGTGAAAATGTTGAAATTCAAGACATTGAACCGTTTTACGAAGGAAGAGTAACAAGCAAGCTTCAATGTTCCCTTCTCTGCCAAAGACACAAATGTGTTTTCGCACAATTCTCAATTCAATACAAATCTCTCTTCAGATGCTACCTTTTTAACGATGTCGATGATGTCATCTCAAAGTTATCTGAGCGAAAGGGAAGTCAATTGTTCATGGTTTTCAACGAGCCTGACTTGAGCCAGCAAGTTCAAAAACCTATGGACCACCATCTATCAACCACAACATCCAATCGATCAGAATGCTTAGATTGGTATGAGAAGGGCCACCACGGAAACGATGTCTACAGCCATATGATAGCTGGGAAAGCTACACAGGCCTATTGTATCATGGAAGACCAAGCGGGTTATGGGGGCGGCTGGACGGCCTTTCAGCGCCGGACCGATGCGCAAACACCCTTCTCTCAAGGATGGGAAAAATACAAAAATGGTTTTGGTGAAGTTGGGAAAAACCATTGGCTAGGTCTCGAACAAATCCACCGATTCACCAAAAGTCGGGCTACGACTGAATTATTGATATGTGGTAAGCGGTTCAATGGTGAAGAAAGATGCGCACATTTCGAAGGATTCGCTGTCGGTGACGAAGCATCGGAATATAAATTGAAAAGTGGTTATCCAACGAATCTGGCATCCAGGAATCTCGGTAAAAGTTGGTCAGGTATGGATGGTGTTCCATTCAGTACCTTGGATAGCGACAATGATTATCAATCAACAAATTGTGCGGCTATATTCCCATCTGGTTGGTGGATGCGCAATTGTTTTGCGATCAATTTAAACGGCCTATATAGGGCTTCACCAGGGACTGTTACGCAATCAGCCGTAGGTATCGTTTGGAATGAGTGGAGGGGTTATAAAGAATCGTTGAAAGAGACAAAAATGTTGATGAGACGGAAAAAATGAAGTGAAATCAAACTTTGTTCATTTTTGGTTAACCGATGCATTTAGTTGAAGTGGAGTGCGGCCTGACTGGCTCGAGACGCCTAAAAGCCTGGAGCTTAAACGTTCTTCTCGGAGAAACAAAAAAGGCAGGCAGTTTCCCAGCAGACAAATTCTTCCGCAAATTGAACAGTTTGTTAATATATGTAAATAGTTATTCCACTACTTTGTTTTCTTGTGATGTACATAGCAAATCAATATTCATCATTGAGTATTCTGTAACAACGTTTTGTTCGAAATTACTAGACCACGACTTCTAGATGATTTTCTCGACAAAGATTTTCTCTGTTTCTACCTATTGAATCCACTGATGACACATTGACCCGGATAGACCAACAAATGGGAAAGGAATCACTTGAACGCAAGATAGTCTTTTCCTGATATCAAGTCCTAATATTATTCATTGCAGAAGAGCCATTTATTTACGCACTTGTTATGAAACTTTGTTAAACTTATAATTTCAGAGAGCACAGCGATGTAGGCTATTTGGTAAATGTTTCTTAAAATAAAAAATTATCGCCATCTTTTGTATCATTTAAATTTATAAGCCATTGTAAGTAAATTTCTTTTGAAGTAAAAAACGATCATTTTTGATATCTTTTCTTTAAGAC
This sequence comes from Clytia hemisphaerica, assembly GCF_902728285.1. NCBI lineage: Eukaryota > Metazoa > Cnidaria > Hydrozoa > Leptothecata > Clytiidae > Clytia > Clytia hemisphaerica. Next base: position 500,987 of record NW_027103358.1, read on the forward strand.
ACATAATAAGAGACATACCTTGCAAAAAGTCTTTCAATATGAATGGAAGCTCAGAATCCATTAGAAATGCATTCGGGGCATAATATCGGCTTAAAGGAAAGATGGATAGAGTTTTGAGTAAATATTCACTATAACAAAGTTTAAAGTCTTTCTTGAATACACGACAGACCGCTTGCCAAAACCGAGTCTTGCATAATTAGCTTTAATTAGTAGGAGTTCCCGCTCGATTTTTTTTTGTTAATGGTAGCCCAAAAATCACTACAAAGTAAAATCACGTCTTACCTGAGATGGGTTTTGTCGGCCAAAATAGCATCCAAGTAACTCACGATCAGACAATCATTCAAAGCCAACCTAATCCATGACTAGAAGCAAGAAACAAGACATTAAGATATGTATAGTACTTTGATAAAACAAGATTCTTCTTAGCACGAAAAAACAGAATGAATTTGTAGTGTGGTGATTCGCACTGAAAATTCCTTATTAACCTAAACATCAATTCCACAATCACTGATAGAAACATTTTCAAGATGTTATTAGATACTCACCCGACACAAGCCGACATCTGTGGTCACAACCAGATGCTTCAACTGAGTCACCACATCTTTATGTGTAACTTCTTTCACTAAATCCCAAAACGACTAAAAAATAAAAAAAAGGATTATTTCAAACACAAAGACACGAGACCTTTATGTTCTTCTGAGCTTTTGATGCTGATTTTGCCAAACCTTTCGAAAATATGTCTTGTCTTTGAATGTCAATACAACAATTCCCAATCAACAATTTGATTGGAAACTGCACACCCTTGAAATATCAAAACAAAATAACACTATCTGAAATCAAAATGGCAGCGTAGCGATGTATAATTTCGCCACAAGTTTGTAATATTTTAACATTGAAATTTCGAATTTTGTTATAAGTTTCTCAATCAAAAAGGGCTGCTTATAATTTATTTAGCGTTTATGTTTAGTCCATTATATTGGCAATCTTTTTGTATTTCCTTTAAGTAAAACAGGGAAGACAAAGAAGACAAAAGCGGTGTTTTTAAAAATGTCAATTGAATTGGCTGAATGTATAGATGCAATGCAACAGGTGTTTAACAGGAATGACACCTGGTTGTAATGAAGTCTAACATACCACATGCAGAACATCATCATCTGCAGTTCGAATACCATCAACAAACATATTCTTCAAGTCCATCTAGAAGAAAGGAAGAAGAGAAAAATGTTGAAACTTTGCTATAGAATGTCAATATAAAAGATTAATTTCATTTATGCCTCCTTCAAAAAACGAGATAAAGACAGGTTTGGGAGTTTCTAAACGTCGACCAGAAATGACGACCACGACCAGATAAATTTGGGTTATTGAGTTTTTTCTCTTTCTCCACCGTAGAGTCTTTCTCTTATGATAATCTATTTATCGAATTGAAGAGTAAAGCTCACCCCTGTCTCACCTACAGTGATTACTTATAAAGCCACGTGCAAAACGTGTAGAGCAGCCATTTCAACGCTCTTGGAGCTTGAATACAGTAGATTGTCAATTTCTATCCTTTTGTATTTTCGGCATCAAATTAATTAGTGGCAAAATTTGTGCTGGAATTTATTTAGGAAGCTTTATATTTGATCATCAGATCATTATTTTGTCAAAATAAGTCATTTTGACAATGTAAGGACAATAGAATAATTGATGAGATTCATATCTCTAAAACTGGCCTTCCCAGCTTTTGCCTACTGACAATTTCTATCTATTTATACTAAAGGCATCTCATTCGGTACAATTAAAATATTTGGTGTAATAAAGTTTACAGGCATCACACTTAATTGCCCTGTCAATATTTTTGTCAAAAAGTGTAACTTTGTCTAGAAAATGACTGGTAACGTCAAAGGTCACTTTTAGTATTCTCAGCTAGAGTAATTCTCAGCCACGTGCTCAGTGGTTCATTTGAAAGTCACATCAGGACTTTGGATGTTCTCTACGGTGGAGAGAGCAGATAAACTCGATAACCCAAATTTATCTGGTCGCCGGTCGTGGTCGCTGGTCGTGGTCGCCATTTCTTGTCGATGTTTAGAAACTCTCGACAGGTTTAGAGACTTTTCACAGTGTTCAGTCCCTCTAGATGTTCATTTTTACAACTAACTTGTCCTGAAATTCAACATTAATTTTGAAGTTGAAGATAATGATATTCCAACTTACGGCCTGACTTTTATAGAGGTATTCGTGCAAAAATATTGCTTCCAACGCAATACAAACTTTCAAGCCATCTTCATCATTTCTGAAATGGAAAAAAAAATTAAAATGTTTAAAAATATGGCTCTGGGTGGGTGGTGTTTTAGTATTTTCATGCTGTGGAAAACCTAGGGTAAACTGATGAACTGAAAATTTCAGCGAGTTGGAAAATGTCCACCCAAGTAAAACGAAATAATGAAATTTAATATGTTTTAAATGAACAAAAATGATATAATTTTCAAGGAATTTCTGTTTAAAGATGTGATGGAATCTACTCTATATTGTTAGTGACTAACTCACCTCTCAATGACAGATGTTGATTTATTCACGTGAGTCTTTTGGAGCTGAAAAACACAAATTCTTTTTAATTATGGCTCTGAAGATTTAGTAAAAACTGCACAATGGGTTTTAATTTTTTCTGGGTCACTACCAAAAAACAACTAGACTTTTCAACCAAAATTTCGCTTCAGCATGAGAAGCCAAGAAATTAAATTTGTACATATCAAAAGAGGAACGAAATTTAAAATACTTTTTTGATGCTGTGAGTGAGATTATCTTTCAATATCTTCTTTCGATGCTCATCTTGAACCAAGCTGTTTCTTGGATCTACATTATAAGTATGAGAGAATAGTCTTTTTAAATCTTTTGATTAAAAAAGGTCACTATATAAACTTCTAATATTCCTTTTTTCTTTATTTTTGGTCGGTACTATTTTTGCCTTTTGGACATTTATAATTGAGTTTTCTCTGCAAATATGTAATTATATTTGGTGGGTATCAAAAGCCTAGCGAGTAAGGGCCCATTATATACTAGACATTTAGCTAGTTTTATACCTAGATTATTCTTATAAATGTAATAGTGCTTACTTTAATGTGTTTTTATTTTTTCTATTGTCTTGATTTTAGTTGGAGACAATAGAATAGTGTTTTTAAATTTTTGTCGAGGAGTATCTGCTTGCACATCATGCCTCCCTTGCTAATTTTAGCTTGTTCTCATGAGAATTTTTCATCATTTCTGTTTTTTAACACTTTTAAATACCTGTACATAAAGTTTTTTATCAATTAATCTTTCCTTTACAAATTTAATTTCTATTCCCTAAGTATTTCTTTTATCAAACAAACCCTTTTTATTTATTAACATCTCTTTAATCACCATAAAAATCTACGGTATAATTTATAAGGTTTCCTTTTTGAAGAAAAAAAAAAAAAATAATAATAATAATAAAAATATATTTACATCGTTTTCGTTTTTCCTTTATGTACTAATAAAAAGGGGAAAAAATGTGTGTCAGAAGGGGAGCTACAGTGAAAGTGGGGGCGGTACGATGGCGTAAGGTGAAAATAGGAATCACCTCGAAAGAGAGACTAAGGGTCAGTGTAGACCGAGACTAAAAAATCTTAAAGACGGACTTGAGTTGAGAGTAATAAGGACTAAAGTATACTAAGAAAAAATTAAGGATAAAATAAAAATTCTATCTATATATCTGGTCCTAGTCTAGAGAGGGTCTTGGAGGCAGGAATCACCCGCCAGGGAATTGCGAAAATGAGCTGGATGGACTAAATGGACTAAATCGGGGTGCCTCCGAGGAGGATTCCCCGAAAAAATAAACAAAAATTCCAAGAGTTGAAAGTCCAAAATATAAAGGAAATTGTGGTTGAGTGTCAGATTGGATAAAAGATGAGAAAAAAAGGGAATTGCTTGCAAAATGATTGAGGAGAATTGAATATAGATACACGTAGCCTAAGTTGTCAAACAGAAAGAAAACAGTAAAAAATTATATATATCTTGTAAGCATATTTTTCAGTTCTTGTCTGTTCTCAATGACAGACCAATTTTCAAGAATGTTTTTTATTCTAGTTTCAGTTTCCAGGTCCAAGCTATCTTCGGTAACCATGGTCAACTTGTGCTTCTTGGGGCTTAGCAGGAGGTCGATCACATTGATACCCTCCGACTGACAGGTGTCTAATAAATCTTGTATCAACGAGTGTGAGCGGTTTGGTTGAGATAGAATGGAGAACAAGTAAGATGATGTCATTGGATTCTTCATCAGTTGGTTTACAAGATTGATCTTACGTTGCTTCAGAAGGTTTGTAACTGTAGTCAAGTTAAAGTACTTCAGAAGTTCATTGGTGCTGTGCTTTGAGAGTCCCATCAACGATTTGAGTGCAGAGCGAAGTTGGCGGTCAAGTAGTTGACTTTGCGTTACATTCAAGTTAGTGATTTCCAGACCGTACAGTACCTTAGGGATCACTATTGATTTGAAAAGTGTTACAATCGAGCTTGGATGTAGTTTCCGGATACCACAAGAGATGAGTGATGAACTGACTGCCCATAATTCAGAGACACGATCTTCAAAATGTCTTAAGAGAGAAAGATGTCGAGATTTGATTGACCATTGAAATCCAAGGTGTTTCAGGTTGGTTTGAGGGTGGATGGTTTCACCGTTTAGATTTAGGGTTGGATTAGGAAATGGGTGCTTTCCAGATATCAAAAATTGAGTTTTTTGTTTGTCTGTGTTAAATTTGATGCCTTTCTTCTGGCCATAGTTGAAACAGGTGTCTATCATAATTTGAAGTTGTTTGAGGGTCGGGCTGAGTAAAATGATATCGTCCGCAAACACTATTATTGAAGTGTTCAGAGATTGTTCGAGTTGCGTCCCTACCTTGAGATTGTGGATGTTTTCAATAATCTCCTCGGTGTAGAGGTTATACAGGTATGGCGATAAGATTGACCCTTGTCTAACTCCTTGGGATAAACGAAACGTATCTGAGAAGTGATTTCTATATTTGACATTTGCTTCTCCTTTCAGGTACAAGTCGATTAGAAAGCGGGTGACCTGTTTTGGTAAAGTGGTTTTATCAATAAGATGTTGAAATAGTGCCAGCCAATTACAACAATCAAAAGCTTTTTCAGCGTCAAGACTGCACATATATACTGGAGTGTTCTCGTTGTTGTATTTGGAAATAGTTTCTCTCAGTAGTAATTCCGCGTGCGTGGTGGAGCCATCAGACGTGAAGCCGAATTGAGCATCTTGGTGATTTTTGAGATTCGGACATTTGAGCAGAATAAGTTTTTCAATGAGTTTAGTGATGATAGGGATGAGGCTGATGCCTCTGTAATTGTTCGGGTCGCTAAGGGGTTTACGATATGACTTGATCACTGGGACGATGTGAGATGTGGCAAGTAATGTTGGAGTTACGTCAGACTTTATAATATCGTTGATCAGCTGGGTAATGAAGGATAGAAAAGGTTCATCTACAGCGTGAAGGTAATGGTCAGCTTTGATTGAGTATGGGTCTGTTGTTTTATTTTTATTTAGTTCTTTTATGGCAGACTGAACCTCCGTATTAATCACGTGGAAATCATCAGATGGGTCATTTATCAAATCTTCGAGGATATGTTGGAGTTGAGTGTTGGATTCATTGTTGTCAATCTGGTGAATTCTTGGCGTGTTTAAGAGTTTGTCGAAGTGGTTTTTGAATTCTTGATTTATATCTTGTGTTGATGTTTTGCCATTGATCGTATATAGCTTTTGTGATTGTCCCTTTGCTAGACGTATGTTTTTCCAATAGGATTTTGGGTTTGAATGTTTAATTTTATCCAGTTTCACATAGTGTTCTGCGGTTGCTTGATTTTTGCAGGTTTTAATTAGGATACGAAAGTCTCTACGGGCTAATTTGTAACGGTTGAATTCTGTATTTTTTGTATCTTTGGTAAAACCTTTTTCTTTCCATGCGTTGAACATTGTTTGCAGAGTTTTTTTCTTCTTGGAAAGTTCATTGTTCCACCAAGGTTTTGGGTTTATTTTATGGAAAGAATTGTCCTTACGTAGTTCAGAGGCAGTTCTTATTCCACTCTCTTTAAGTGTTTGATGAAGAAATAAAATATCATTTTCAATGTTTACACCTTGGTTCTTGTACTCTGAAATAGCATCATTTACTGTCTTTTGGTATTTTTCAGTAAAGATTTTATTTGTCCACAAGTAAGTAGGGACAAAGTCGTTATCGTCAGTGTGTTCAGCATCAGGGAGGTCAGCAATTGAAGAGTACATTTTTAATGTTGTCGTCACTGGTAAATGGTCACCTGTGTTAAGATGATGAGGGTCTAGAACTTTGGTATCCGAGACAGCTTGTGTGAGATTGGGTGAAATACATATGTGATCAATATAAGATTTATTGTCAAGAGTTAGGTGACTGTATGTGTACAAAGGGCCTGTGCCATGGGTGATGTCGGTAGGGGTCAGGGCCTGGCGGTCGAGGAAGTTGTCCAGACTGTCACTGAGAACGTTTGGGCGACTGAGTCTGTTTGATTCGAAGGTTTGTGGGCAACTTTGAAAGTCCCCAAAGATAACAATGTCCGAGATGTCTTCAAAGTGAGATATTACTCCAGATAGAGCTGAGAGTTGTGCATTATAGGTTTCTTTGAGGTTAGGGCTTTGGTTAACTGACTGGAGGTAGACACCGATTAATAGTAAGGAAGTGTTTTGCGATGTATTGATTCTGATTACTGTTGCATAGTCTTCATCAAGGATGTGTTCCGGTTTGTTATTGATTTGGTTTTTATTGATAAGCATGGCTGTACCTCCGTAGGGGCGACCAGAGGAGCCTCTCTTTGCTGGTACGAAGAAGACAATATGATGGTTATTTTTATTCTTTTAATAATTTTTTTATTTTTTTATTCCCTTGACGATTATATTTTTAGCCAGAAATCATGTAAATACCACCTCAGTTTGTACAGACTTCATTACTTGACAAAGACAAACGTCGAAATATTGTACACGTGTGTGTGTTTTTTCTGGGAAGCTATATATCGCAACACTATGGAACATTGACTATTACGTTTTTTTCATCATGTCAATCCAGCATAAAGTTAACTGTACAGACACTGATTCTCTGGCTGGCATTACTTCTACCTTTCGATGTGCTGTTAAATGTATCACTTATCATTATCATATCTCGTTTTTGGAAACATGTAAGCAATTTAATGTTTTTCCTGCTGGTCTAAGATTGGAAAAGAAACCGTTCATTCCGTTTGTTTCGAGCGGAATTCTTGCATCATGGCAGGATACAATCAATTCTACTCAACGTCAGCTACTTGAAACATTGTTGTATGGTATCCACGACAAACTTATCTGTTTTGAAGTGGAGTTCTGGACAAATGTCGCAAAGTATGCAGAGGAGATTGAGAGCGAAACACTTGAGAATTGGTTCGTGGAGCTACTTTGTTTTTTGGAAAAGGAGGAGAGAAACATCTTGAAGAGGAAACGCAAAAAACTTTGTAAGTTGATTTCACATCCAGTTGAGAGAAAAATGGCCTTGGAAAGAATGGAGGAACACATATCTTGCTTGTTGTTTAAATCAGATCTTTTGGTATATTGCAAAAGTATTTATGAAGACTTTGAAAATTTGCTTAATTTGGTTCTTATTGGGGGTAAATCTAAAGTAAAGACGAAGAATGATAATGATGATGGTAATACTTCTAACAATGCTGTTTGTGATGAAACTAATATGAGTGACACTTCTATAGATTTTGAAATTTCGGAAAGTCATGTTTTGAAAAAATCTATAGAAGATATTAATGATACTAATACTAATCAGAGACTCACGGGTGTTTTTGTTAATTCTAATGTTTTTAATCTCTCCAAAAAGCAACTGTCTAAAGCTGAAATTTCTTTGCTCTCTAAAGGACTCAAGTTCGTTCCCACTCCTAACTTTGTAAACCGTGCGCTTTTGAAGGAGGAACTTGAGAAGTTTGGTCGATTTTTAAGATTGAAGTGGTTTTATCGAAATGAAGAGAGGACAGACTACAATCTTTTCCGTCCCAAATCAAAATTTAATCCTAGAGGAAAAGATGCTGCGATCGAAATTTACCTTAGTCGTCTGGAAGAAGAAATTTTAGCTATAGACACAAAACTTAATTATTCAAATTTAACAAGGGAGGAACGAGAGGCTATTAAATCTTTGAAAGAGGATTCTAGTATAGTAATTAAAGAGGCTGATAAGGGTTCTGCGGTTGTAGTCTGGGATCGGGATGATTATCTCCAAGAAGCATCTAATCAACTTGGAGATAAAGTTACTTATGAGGAGATTTTTGCGATTGTATCAGTCCTCTTATAGCTACTATACAGGATTGTCTTTTGAAGATAAGTTCTAGAGGTGATGTTCCTAAACAAACCATGGATTATTTTCTTGTTGATAACCCCCGCCTGGGTCGATTCTACTTGCTTCCTAAAATACACAAGAGGCTGCATAGTGTCCCCGGGAGACCAGTTATTTCAAATTCTGGTTATTTCACAGAAAATATCTCAGCATTTGTTGATCATCATCTCCAGCCCCTAGCTAAACAGGTTAAATCATTTATCAAGGACACCAATGATTTTCTCTGTAAACTTCAGGGCATTAAGAACTTGCCTAAAGATGCCATTTTATGCACAGCAGATGTTGTAGGATTATATCCAAATATTCCCCATGACGAGGGTCTAGCTGCGGTCCGTAAGGCTCTTGAGCGTCGAGAGGATAAGTCTATTTCATCTGACACTCTTTTAGAACTCACTGAGCTCGTGCTTAAGAATAACATCTTTGAGCACGATGGTAGGTTTTTTAAACAAAAGAGGGGGACTACCATAGGTACCAAGATGGCGCCATCATACGCGATTCTTTTCATGGACGAACTCGAGCAAAGCCTTCTCGAGAGTGCCATTGACAAGCCTCTAGTATGGTGGCGGTATATTGATGATGTTTTTTTCATTTGGGAACACGGGGAAGAAAAACTTCGGTTATTTTTAGATCATCTTAACCAAGCTGAGTCTAGCATTAAGTTTACTGCTAATTTTTCTCAAGATTCAGTTGAATTCCTGGATGTTAAAGTTATTCGTCATGGGGATAGTCTAGTAACCGATCTCTACATAAAGCCCACTGATACGCACCAATATCTCCATGCGTCTTCCTGTCATGTGTATCACTGGAAACGCTCGATACCATACAGTCAGGCTCTTCGACTCAATCGCATCTGTTCAGAGCCTAGTTTTTTCGACCAACGGTGCTATCAGCTTCAACAGTGGCTTTTGGAGAGAGGTTATAAAGAGAAGATGGTACGTGATCAGATCCTTAGAGCGCGTGAACATAAACGCGACGATCTCCTTTTTCGAGAACGGGGGAAAAAGACCAACCCAGGGATAGTGTTGAATATTACTTACCATCCTTCTTATTCTAGGCTAAAGTCGATATTATCTAAGATCCATATCTTGCTAACACCTGACAATGAACACTGCAATCTTTTCCGAAACGTCCCGGTTGTTGGTTTTAAGCGGGGGAAAAGTCTTAAAGATCTTTTGTTCGTGCTAAGTTGCCTGTTAAATCAGAGGGCAACGAGGGTAGTGGTCGATGTGGAGGAAAACGCTGCGGCGTCTGTCCCTTTATAAAAGAGACAGGTTCATTCTCAGGTAAGGACGGCAAAGAATATAAGATCAGGGCGAAGAACTTGAATTGTAACTCCAAATGTGTTGTATACTTATTTACCTGCAAAACTTGCCGTATACAATATGTTGGTAGCGCTAGCACTCCTTTTCGATCTAGGTTTAACAATTACAAGTGCTGCCATAGGAAACACAAATCAGGTTCTATCGTTACCCAAGCCTCCTTTCATGCACATTTCGAACAGGCAGACCATCACAGTATGGATGATTGGGAACTTACTCTAATCGATGAGGCTCCAGATCTTCCATCAGTACGCCGTATGGAGTCATTTTGGCAATATAAACTAAACTCATTTGCTCCCTATGGTCTTAATGATCGAGATGTGCCGTTAGAGGACTTTGGCTAGATTTAATCCGCACTCCGATTTTTTAGTTTTTTAATTACATAATTCCTTTTTTCTTTATTTTTGGTCGGTACTATTTTTGCCTTTTGGACATTTATAATTGAGTTTTCTCTGCAAATATGTAATTATATTTGGTGGGTCACAATAGCCTAGCGAGTAAGGGCCCATTATATACTACCGGGTGCGCCACAAAAAAGTTTCTCTCTTTGAAACTAATTTTCTCGAAATCTAAAATTTTTTAAAGAACCATTCCTATCCCATTGGAAAGAAGAAAAATAAACTTAAATTTTGATGGGTCATTTATTGAATTTGGTTCATCAGATCGAAAGTTATGCTCAATCGAATAAAAAAGTTACTTTCTGAAAGTGCTCAAAAACGTTAAAAATTGACCTATCAAATTAAACAGAAGCATAATTACATGATACATCAGTATTTTCGTTTTAGTCATCAAAAATGATAATTGGTTGTCTAAATGACCTTTTGTTATACAAAGGAAGGTTGAATTACATTAAAAGGAAGAAAATTTGTCGAAAAAAGCCAAAAAATTGATAAAATATGGGTTTCGAGATACATCCAGCCTTACATAGACTTTATCCAGTCTACAACCAAAAATCTGAAGGAAATCTCGGTAAAAGTAAATTAAAATGATTTTGATGAAGATTCTCAACCCTTTTGACCCATCAATTTCAAAATTTATGTGTTTAATTACTGAAAAATGTTCTTAATCATGTAAAGCCTATTGCGATTGTTAGTTTTAAAATAAAATTTTGATATGTCGATTTTTAACGGTTTCGGGCACTTTCTGAAAGTAACTTTTTTATTCAATTGAGCATTTATAACTTTTGATCTAATGAACCGAATTTATTAAATGACCCATCAAAATTTAAGTGTATCTTTCTTCTTTCCAATGGAATAGGAATGATTCTTTTAAAATTTTTCGATTTCGAGAAAATGAGTTTCAAAGAGAGAAACTTTTTTGTGGTGCACCCGGTAGACATTTAGCTAGTTTTATACCTAGATTATTCTTATAAATGTAATAGTGCTTTAATGTGTTTTTATTTTTTCTATTGTCTTGATTTTAGTTGGAGACAATAGAATATGTTTTTAAATTTTTGTCGAGGAGTATCTGCTTGCTCATCATGCCTCCCTTGCTAATTTTAGCTTGTTCTCATGAGAATTTTTCATCATTTCTGTTTTTTAACACTTTTAAATACCTGTACATAAAGTTTTTTATCATTATCAATTAATTTTTCCTTTACAAATTTAATTTCTATTCCCTAAGTATTTCTTTTATCAAACAAACCCTTTTATTCTTTTAATAATTTTTTTTTTTTTATTCCCTTGACGATTATATTGTTAGCCAGAAATCATGTAAATACCACCTCAGTTTGTACAGACTTCATAACTTGACAAAGACAAACGTCGAAATATTGTACACGTGTGTGTGTTTTTTCTGTGAAGCTAAACTTCTAATATATATGGTGAAGATCAGAGATCTGACCTCAAGGAGAGCAAGTGTTGAAAATACTAAATAAAATAAAAATTAAACATCAAAAGGGACTAGTATTTTTATAATTATACGTTTTTTTTCTATTTTTTAATCTTTCTAAGCATTAGTAATCAAACCAACCAAACATTCTGTCAAGAAATGAGAATTTTATGCAAAAAAGAGAGAACCAACAAACCAATTTTATTGGAACTTTTACATATGGCTGACATTATTATTATTGTTCTAAAGCTAACAACAAGAACAACATGTGATAAAGAT